>NC_036244.1:5391330-5408155 GCF_002742605.1 Olea europaea var. sylvestris | reverse complement strand
TGATGCATCTAGCTCATTATGGCCTTCTTTCATCGTTGGCGATACCCTCAGGGTTGTTTTCCAGAACTTGCTGCTTGAGTCAAGTGAGGAAATTCTGCAATGCTCGGAGAGAGTTTGGAAATTCCTACTCCAGGTTTCTTGCTTCATCAGCGTATAGTTGAAATATTGATCTTTGCTTAGATATTGTCAAAATAATATTATCTTTAAGAAACTGATATAGAACTAAAGGATTGCACTTAAGCTTCATGTGTAGTGAAACTACCTGCTCACAGAATCTAACATATTCTAAAAGGAACTGAAACAGAAACTAAAGGACCACACTTTCGATAATTTGTTTTACTTATTTGTCTCCTTATAAATATTTCAAAATGATAAATTGTATATTATTGAAGTACCAATTTGTTGATGAATTTGTCAGAAGTCTCTTTATATGGCTATTATGTTGCTAAAATACTTGTTTGAATATTTTTCAGTATGGATTCTACTCCTGGTTAAGAATTATACCCTTCTTTATTAGTCATTTAATCAATAGCGAAGTTTCCTTCTTGATTCACTGCTAAAATACTCTTTAAATGCTGTCAGTGCCGAGTGGAGGACTTGGATAGTGCTGCAAAATTGTACTTTTCTTCTTGGATAGAGCTTGCAACTACTCCATATGGCTCACCGCTGGATGCTACAAAAATGTTCTGGCCCGCTTCCTTGCCTCGTAAAAGTCACTTTAAAGCTGCAGCTAAAATGAGAGCTGTGAATCTTGAACTTGATTATTACAAAGGCAAACTTTTAGAATCGACAGAAGGTACGTCATCAGAGAAAAATGGAGATGCTTCTACCAACCCTGGTAAGATAGTAGTAGGCGCTGATCTGGATATTTCAGTAACTTGTACAAGAGTAGTTACCGCAACAGCTTTGGGCATTATGGCTTCTAAGTTAAATGGGGCATCCTTACAATGTGTGGTTGATGCGTTACGAAAGGGATTCACTTCTCTATCTGGAGTCCAGCGTCAGGTATACTTCTTGAGTAAGGAACATAATCAATTGTGCATGTCCTTTTCATATTCTGGAACATGCTTGGGTAACGTGTTTATATTAATTGTTGAATATTTCAGGTGGCTTCTATGGTTCTTATATCTTGGTTCAAAGAATTAAAAGATCACTTGACGTCCGATGAAGTTGTTTCTGGTATCTCAAGTAACTTCAGAAACTGCTTACTAAATTTGTTAGCATGCACTAACCCTGCATTTCCTACAAAAGATTCACTTCTACCTTATGCTGAACTTTCAAGAACGTATACTAAAATGCGGAATGAAGCCAGCCAGTTGTATAACGCAACAGAGGCATCTGGCATGTGTAATGATATTTTGTCATCTATCAAAGTCGATTTTGAGAATTTGACTGCAGACGATGCAATCAATTTTGCGTCGCAACTTCTGTTTGTAAGTACCGAGGCATCTGGGCCAGAATCTAATGGAAGGAATCTATGTGAAGAGTTGGAGTCCTTGAAACAAAAGTTTTTGACAACTGCTGGATATCTAAAATGTGTTCAGGTACGTTTGAGATGCAGTATATAAGTGTATAATATATTCAGAGTTTATTTTAGTTCACTTTGCCCCTTTTTTTCTTTTTATTTGAAATCATAGGTCCTTTTTTATATCTTTATATTTTTTTTAAGTTTATAGAAGTTATGACATCTATTCTTGCTGTTTGTGGATAAGCTTTTCGGGTTGGCCTAATGTTTGCATCACTGAATATGGGTAATTCGCAGAATAATTTGCATCTTACAGTCTCGGCTTTATTGGCTGCTGCAATTGTTTGGATGTCAGAGCTTCCCTCAAAACTTAATCCAATTATTTTACCCTTGATGGCTTCTGTCAAAAGGGAACAGGTAACATAATCAAAAAATTATGTCGTGTTTAATTGTGGAAGCACCTAAATTCAGTCTTAATTTGGTGTTACATCATCTCTATAGGATGAAATACTGCAACATAAAGCTGCTGAAGGCCTGGCAGAGCTTATTCATCACTGTCTTGAACGCAAACCTGGTCCAAATGACAAATTAATTAAGAATCTTTGTACTTTGACATGTATGGATCCTCGTGAAACTCCTCAAGCTGGGGTCTTAAGTTCTGTTGAGGTAATTGAAGACCAAGATCTTTTGTTCTTTGGAAGTAGTAGCAGTAGACAAAAATCAAAGGCTAATATGCTTTCCCCTGGTGAAGACCGATCAAGGGTTGAGGGCTTCATTAGCAGACGTGGATCTGAACTTGCTTTGAAATATTTGTGTGGGAAGTTTGGTGGTTCATTGTTTGAGAAACTTCCAAAGATATGGCACTGTCTTGTGGAATTCCTTAAGCCTTGTACTATTGAAGGCCGGACAGCAGAAGATGAAAAACTGATAGATCAAGCTATTGAGTCTATCAATGATCCTCAGATTTTAATAAACAATATTCAGGTAAGAGCTTTGAACTTCTTTTTCTACAGTATCTTATGGCTGGTACACACTAAATCATTTGCTAAAGTTGCATATATTTGTACTCATTTAAAGAAATTAGTCAATTTTTGTTTTTGTGATGTAGTGGACATTGAGATAGGGATTAGGCCATTCTGTCGCACACTAGGAAATGTGCCAAAAACATAAAAATAACCTCCCTGCAAGTGGGAGGTTATTTTTATGCAGTCCAACTCAGGTGTTTTTAACATGCTGAAAGTTCTGTGTAGAATACTAATTGTTTCGAAGTATGACTCTGTCCACCTGCCCTTATCTAAACTTCTCTTTTGATCATCATATGCTGTTAATTTAAATCTTACTTTTATATATTTTAAATTCTTCCCACCAGTGGAAAGCAATTATTATTATGTGTTTTGTTTAGATGGTTTTTAAGCGTTAAAGAATTATAGGAGTTGGAGCAGAATGGTCAGTAAATCATAAACAGGGTTATTCCGGATGGCCAATTCCTAGATATCCATCACATTAAAGTCACTGGGACTAGCCTTTTGAGATGACATCCTGCGAAATAGGCTACTTGATAATAGTTTATTAGTCACGAGCAAATCATCTTGAAGTCAGCATTATATTCATGTGTGCTTTGGCTGATGGTTGAAAAACTCCATCTGTTCCTCCAAGTTTCATTTTAGCAAGTGCATTTAAGGAAAGTCCTCTTTGTGATTGATTTACAGTTCTAGAAGTTGCCCCCAAACTTGCTCTTAATGAGCGAAGAGAACCCTCAATATTTATTTATTTTTTTGGGAAGAATTAATTAAATATTTTTGTTCACTAGTATTTTTGGACCGACTAGAAGGGATGTTGCCTGCTATAGGGACAGTCTGAAGAAACTCGTGCTGTGAAATATGAGATTTGTATTATTGTATTCCTGGAACCTCTTAGAACTCACATAGAACTTTTCATTTTCATAGTTTGAAAATGGCTGTTCCTTGAATGGTTGTCTATAATCAAATGATTTTCCAATGCTTCTTTGACTTCAAAATTTTAATGCTTCTTGTTTTTCAACTCTTTTTGTCTTGAGGCAGGTAGTTCGTTCTATTGCTCCTTTACTGGATGAGACGCTGAGGCCAAAACTGCTCACTCTTCTACCATGCATTTTCAGATGTGTTCGCCATTCTCATATCGCTGTGAGATTATCTGCCTCCAGATGTGTCACAGCAATTGCCAAATCAATGACTTTGGATGTCATGGGTCCTATAATTGAGAATGCTGTTCCAATGCTAGGAGATACGACATCTGTGCATGGTAGACAAGGAGCTGGCATGCTTGTTAGTTTGCTTGTGCAGGGATTGGGATTGGAACTTGTCCCTTATGCTCCTTTATTAATTGTTCCTCTCCTGAAGTGCATGGGTGATTCTGATCATTCTGTGAGATTGAGTGTAACACATAGTTTTGCTGCCCTCGTACCTCTTCTTCCACTAGCTCGTGGCATCTCCCCACCTGTTGGCCTGACGGAACGTTTGTCTAGAAATAAAGAAGATGCACAGTTTTTGGAGCAACTGGTTGATAACTCCCAGATTGATGATTACAAACTCTCCTTTGAGTTAAAAGTGACTTTGAGAAGGTAATTGCCTATAGCAATATTAAATTTTTCCCTTTCAAAATGATTATTTATGATTGGCAAAATTCACTATCTGTTTCTTATAACCCCCCCCCCCCTCTTTCGTCGTGCCTCTTCAGTCGAGTGACTATTATCTAGCCCATTTGAGCACCTGTTTTGTGTGAAAATAGCCTCTGAGGCTTAATTTAATATATTGTTTTTGTTATTTTATGATTTAATTAAGCCCATATTTTGGCTCCTTTAAAATGAGATTTTGGGGGAAAATGTGTTTTGGAGTGGTAACTTTTTGGAGAATTTAAAAAATAAGGAAAAGTTGGGTTTACGTGTAACTTTATTATATGGGAGAATGTGTGGTTGAAAATTAGTTTTGGAAAAATGGGGCCCAAACAGGGGCTTAATACATGCAAGAGTAATTACAAATTTTGCTGGCCTTTGTTATAAAGTTTGTAAATATCATGGTGGAATGAAACACGTGGTAGAAGACATTTTTAACCAGGTATTCCTTACGTGCTAAATGATATTAAGTTGCATATTTGTGAATAGGTTTATCCTCTAGGGTTTAGTGGAATATCATATCATGAAATTTTTCTTCTTGCTAGGCACAGTCGGAAAAACATTCCAATTAAGGTAATATGAATCATAATGATCTTTGGTGCTGTAGGAGAATGATTTACGAGAATTATATTTTTTTGCACAGTTTTTTTAATGGAAGTAACTTATATATGAAAAATTTCCTGATGATTAAAAAGGGTATTTATTCAAGTTCCAAGAAATAGAACTCACACAGAATCTGTAGCAAGGTGCGGCCTTTGCCTGGTTGCACTAACACACTCCTCTCACACAGCTTAGTCAGTGGAAAAATCCGCTCTACTCGGGTTTTTATTTGTGTTATATACTTTCTATAAACATGAATTACAATTAAAGCTTGTTTGGGATGTTTTTAGAAACAATTTAAATTATAGATAGAAAGAAATGAGTGGTGGATTGGTGGGTCTTATGAAATGTGTGGATAAAGGTCATTGGACCATTTATAAACACTAGCATAGCATAAGCTTAATCAGTCTTATCAATCTAGGAAGATATCTTAGCTCTGTTTTCCAAGTAATCAGTGCTAGCGAGTTATATTTCCTCTATACATACTTCCGGCACTGCAGTCTTTTTACTTTTCTTTGTCAATGTTAAACTTTTGCTGCCACATCATGCAATAAACCATAATGGAGTAGTTGCTTTGTGACCTATTTTGGAACAAAATAGAATTAAGGATGGGGGAAAGGGATAAATCAACATTGATAGGAGGTGCTGTGGCGTCCAAGGTTTGCAATTGAGATAACTTATGATCTATCCTTGTTAAATGACATTTGCAATTGAGTTTCGATAATCTCCATCGAAGTCATTTCAACCAGTTAATTCCCTTTGTAATTATGATGCAATGTGTGGTATTGTGTAATTCTACATTTACTCCAATGTCTCCCTTTTTTTTGATTTATGATCTAATGCAGATTGATACCTTTGGTGTTTTCAGGTATCAACAGGAAGGCATAAACTGGCTAGCATTTTTAAAACGATTTAACCTTCATGGCATTTTATGTGATGATATGGGCCTAGGCAAAACCCTTCAATCATCAGCAATCATGGCATCTGATATAGCAGAGCATATTGCTGCAAATAATTCTAATGATCTTCCACCATCATTAATAGTGTGTCCATCAACACTTGTTGGGCACTGGGTGTATGAGATGGAGAAGTTTATTGATTCTTCTGTTTTAACAACGCTTCAATACATTGGTTCTGCTCAAGAGCGCTTGTCTCTTCAGCCACAATTTGACAAGCACAATGTTATTGTAGCATCATATGACGTGGTCCGCAAAGATATTGATTTTCTCAGCCATCTTTCCTGGAACTACTGCATCTTGGACGAGGGACATATTATAAAGAATTCGAAGTCCAAAGTTACAGTTGCAGTGAAACAACTGAAGGCTCAGCACCGTCTGATACTGAGTGGGACACCAATCCCCCCTCCCTCCCTCTCTCTCACACACAAATCCGTACATATGCATATGCACGCGAAAAATCTGTAGAATGTATTTTGTGACTATCTTTGTTGGACAAAGTAGAGCAATGTGTAAATTCTATTTCTACTCCCTGGTTTACGCGTTTATACATGCATATATCTTCATATAATACTCAGTTGACTTCATTTTACAGAGTTGTGTTTTGAATGTTCAGTACTTGAATACAAGAGAATCAACTGTGTAAAAAACTTATTATTATCTGATTGTCAGAAGTGATGAATAGTGTTTCCCTATCTTCACTGCTAGAACAGTTTTGAAGACAATTTGCACGAATGGAATTTGTCCCCTCGCTAACCACTTAACTTGCTAACAAGAAAAAGTCATGATTTCAAGTCCCGTTCCAACTCATTTGTAAAAATTGTGCATGTGCATGTGTTAGACCTTTAGGAAAAAATGAATTTGGCATACACGTGACTGGGCTTGTTGAATACAAAATGTGAAATAAATAAATTTGTTCGTCTCTAATAAATAAAGCTTTTAAATGAGATAGTTTAACAAACACCCTATGAAGTACATGTGTTCTTTTTTAAGTGTTAGATCAGGAATCTAATGACAAACCCGTTGTTCTTAATCAGTTTCAAGCTACTTATGGAAAACCGCTGCTAGCTGCTAGGGATCCTAAATGTTCAGCTAAGGATGCTGAAGCAGGTGCACTAGCCATGGAAGCTCTGCACAAGCAGGTGTGCAATTCTAGTTTCATTCTTTTATTTTTTATAAATCGACATTTGGTAGTAGTTCTTTATCCTTCTATTTCATTGGATTTTCTTCCGATAGGTTATGCCTTTCCTCTTACGACGAACAAAAGATGAAGTTCTGTCTGATTTACCAGAGAAGATCATTCAGGACAGATATTGTGACCTGAGCCCTGTACAGTTAAAGTTATATGAACAGTTTTCTGGTTCACATGTTAGACAAGAAATCTCCAGTATGGTTAAGGTAAATGAAGATAAAAGAGATGGACCCAAAGCATCTTCTCATGTTTTCCAGGTAAGTTGGAAAGTAATTGAGAATTATGACCAAGCCATCATATTTTGTTGGCTGATGACTGTTCTCTATGTTTCAGGCACTTCAGTACTTGTTAAAACTTTGTAGTCATCCGTTGCTTGTCCTCGGTGAAACAATCCCAGAGTCACTTTTACCTCTTCTGTCAGAACTCTTTCCTACTAGTTCCTGCATAGCTTCAGAACTCCATAAACTGCACCATTCGCCCAAACTTGTTGCCCTTCAGGAGATACTAGAAGAATGTGGAATAGGTGTCGAGGCATCAGGTGCTGAAGGACACATTAGTGTTGGGCAGCATCGAGTTCTCATATTTGCACAGCATAAGGTAACTTCTACTGCTGCTTTTTTTAATTGTTTCTTATTCTCTGTCAAGAGGGAATTCTATTCTGCTGCTATATGGATGTTTTTGTAATCAGTATAGTATGCTTTAGTCTGACATGTAACTGTGTCAATTTATGCAGGCCCTTTTGGACATTATTGAAAGAGATTTGTTTCACACCCATATGAAAAGGTGAGTTTTTCTTTCGTCTGTATGCTTTTCTTTATTTTATTGAGAAAAGGAAATAAATGTTGATCCCTCCTATCAATGTATTATTATAGTGTGAACACCTTCAAGCTGCATTTAGTTATCTTATGATATATTTCATCGTTGTTGTTGTCACAAAATAACCTAGTTACCTTCACTATAACTATTGTTTTCATCTTCCCTAGCTAGGAGGTGATGATATTGAAGTTCGCTGTAATTGTTGTAGACATTCTGCCCATGTAGAGGCTTCTCCATTTGTGTTGTGTTTTTCATTTAATGATATGTGAATATGCTTGAATTCAATCTTGTAAATTTTGTTGCTAAGAAATATCATGAAAGTCTTGTTTATTGACATCATGAGATTTTTCTGCTTTATTCTTATTTTGAAGCAGCGTCACATATTTGCGGTTGGATGGATCAGTTCAAACAGAAAAGCGCTTTGAAATAGTGAAAACCTTCAACTCAGACCCCACTATAGATGTTCTGCTGCTCACAACTCACGGTACAATTATTGAAGACAATATACATACATATATGTGTCTGTGCATGTGCGAGTGAGACCTATCTAACCACTTAAGCTTTTGGATAAGTGGTTCAACATGCCCTGCTTTCAAATATTGCCGCCACTCATTATATGGAATTGTGCACGTGTTAGGCTTTGATGGAAAAATAATGAACCTTGCCTGTATGTGAAGGGCGTGTTGAAGACAACATTTAAATGTACATATGGCCCTTCTAACAGCTTAAACTTTCAAATGTTTGAACAATGGCTTCTTATACGGTTCTGCTTTATGGGCTTTTCGTGAATGTATAAAAGTTCTTTAACTTAATTCTCATAATTCATAATCGCAGTTGGTGGGCTTGGTTTGAACCTGACATCAGCAGATACCCTGGTTTTTATGGAGCATGACTGGAATCCCATGCGAGATCACCAGGTATGGACTCCGTTTTCATGGCTTGATCCGAATATATTTAGGAACTTTTACCTGTAAATGGTAGTCTTGTTTAACACACGGAAATTAGAATGTAATATTTTGTTTTCACCTACCACTTTTGTCATGGATATTATGAATCAAATATCAAAATTGCTGACTTCCGGTCATTTTTCTAAACATCTCTCACTCCAAGTCATTTTACTTCATCATTACATCTTTGATTGATTATAAAGATGACTTCAAGGGTGCCTTTGACTGTATGTTTTACGTAAGAGGCGCTGTTCAAATGGTTAGAACCCCTTCTTTCTGTGGAACATATATATGATGAAATAGTCGCGAGAGAGAAGTTGCTTTCTTGTCTGAGATTTACTTTTTGAGGAAGGTGTTAGCCCCATGTTACTTCCATTCAATTGAATGACTGACTTGTGTTTCTGGCATACTTGCAGGCAATGGACAGAGCACACAGGTTAGGTCAGCGGAAAGTTGTCAACGTTCACCGTCTCATCATGAGGGGCACCTTGGAAGAAAAAGTGATGAGCCTCCAAAAGTTCAAAGTTTCGATTGCCAATGCCGTCATCAATGCAGATAATGCAAGTATGAATACAATGAATACAGACCAGTTACTGGATCTATTTACATCTGCAGAAGGCAAAAAGGTATTTTTTCAGTTCACCTTCCATTTGTCATTCGGTATTTTTACTTTTTACTTTTGCAACTTGATGATATCATAGACTATTACAGATTATGAACTACTTCATTTAATCCCCGTTACCTTTAGACATTTCCAGTGTACAAACATTGTGTATATATATGTTCTTCAGGGAACGAGAAAATCAATACGGTCAGATGAAAATTCTGAAGGCAATAAAAAATTACCGGGTGGTGGCAAGGGACTTAAGGCCATTCTTGGTGGACTAGAGGAGCTTTGGGATCAATCGCAGTACACTGAAGAATTTAATCTGAGCCAGTTTTTAGCAAAGCTAAATGGCTGAATCAAGCTTTGAATTTTATAAGCTCAAGAGAAGTTTTTGTCAGAGTATGCATACCATGTGGAAGAGATTAACTGCAGTAAGCTGCCCACAATGTACAAAAGTGTATATTCGTCACACCGCATCTCCAATTTTGGTGATTAGTGTAGTTGTCATTTCCCTTTATCTCTTCGTTTCTCCTTCTCTCTTCTTCTCTCTTTACGATCATTTTCGTACATGCATTATATGCAGGAGGCGATTTGTAGTTGGTTGAGAGTCAGCATGACTGGGCAGGTGAATCCACATGTAGCTTGCAAAGGGGATAGAACATGTACAGCTTTGAATATTGTAGATACATTCATATATTCCTGAATTGAATTTTTTGCTGTATATTTTCTTTGATGATTCTATGAAGATACTGACCCTTTTTTTTTTTCCACAAAAGAGGAGGTAAATTATGGGATGGCTGGGATGTAATGAAAAGTTTGTTAATTTTGAAAATTTCAAGTGGATGAATAAGAATTTTGAGAGAGTTTTTCATTTGTCTAGACAGTCATATATATGTTTTATATTCAATCTTGGACGCGATTGAACACTGTAACTAGAATAATTCTTTTTAATATCGTCGAGCACTATACAATTTACTTTACCAACTGAGATTCTTCAAAACGAAAAGTAGAAACAAAATTTACAGAAAAAGGTGTTGCAGCAAAGCCATCACCACATGATAGTGACACTGTGTTCGTCTCTCTTTTCTGATGGAACATGATACATTAGACAAATGGAAGCTAAAGAAAATGCTGAAAGGGTGAAAATTGAGAAAAAGGAAAATGATACTTGATTTACATCATATTTCCTCAAACATTTGAACTATTAGTTTTTGAAAAATGATCTAATGGGCATCGGTGCTTAATATATGTTAAGCACCGATGATATAAAACACTATTTAATTTGTGAATAAGTTAATGGTAGGTCCCATGTATGTAATGATTTACCAATTAAATTGTGTCATGTCATCGATACTTAACATAAGCTAAACACCGATGCTTAAAAGATCATTGTTGATTATTTAATAATGTGAATACAATCTATTCTACTTTACACACACTATTGAGTACAAAAAGTTTGCTAATTAATCATTAACATCTAAACATCTTGAAGCAAAATTTAGAGATCATGAATTTATCGTCCAAACCCACACAACAATTTGCTGCATTAAGTTGTCTCTTCAATCCTCACTCTTATTTATTTGAGTTGAAGTCGGAGGATTGGGAATTGATTAAGAATTTCTTTAATAGCTTGGGACATTGGTATCCTATTCTAGTACCAAAATTTATGCAGTACATGCCCGTTTGTCATAACTTTTGCTTTCACTATTGCTTTTTGTACAAGAACTTTGGAAAGAAATTACCGTAATTTTTGTTTGAAAACTACATATAAAATCACTTCCCATTTTGGAAGTGATTTTAGAGAAAGCTAAATTTAATCAATTTCCTCTAAAAGCTCTTTAACTACTAAAAGCACTTTAAGAAAATTAGCCAAAAGCTCATTTTGACTTTTCAAAAGCCATGCCAAATAAGCCCAAAAGCATTTTGTTATGACTTTGTTATTGGGTCGTAAAAAACTCGACAGACAAGTTTGACTATAAGTAATTTTTATTTATTAAACTTGAAAACGTGTAAATAACTTATTTTGACACTAAAACTCTAATTTTCTATTGGCCCTAGATACAAGGGCGGACCCACACCGTTCGAACTGTGGGGTCAAATTTTTTTTTCGAACAACGTATCATGAACAAAAAGGAAAAATCGGTTGTTTGCTTTTTATGTTCGATATTTGCACTTTGGAAAGAAATCAATGGATTATATAATATATTTATGGACTAAAGAATGTATATGGGCCATGTGATATCCAGAAAACTGTGGGGTCATTTGACCCCACATGACCCCATGTGGGTCCGCCCTTGCCTAGATATATAACCAAGTTTTCCATCTATATGTTTTCTTTTTCAAACCATTCCATTAACAAGTCAAAATTACATATGCTAAGAAATAAAACCGTACTTCTATATAGTAGCTCTAGTTTTAACTGTACATTCTTGGAGCATGTTCGGCTTTGCCTAAAAGCACAAGAGAATGGCCATACAAAAGACGGAAATTAGTCATTTCTTTGGCTTTTAAACGAAGCCAAACGTGCTAATCTTTTTAATTGCTTATTATTTGCTACTTTTTGATCTATTCATTTCTCCTTGATACCCAGTTCAGTTTTTTTTAACTTAGTTATTGCTGTCTCTTTTGCAGATAAAAGGACAGGATATAGATGCCTAAGAGAAGGCCAAAGGAGGATATCCTCAATTAAGTCCATCATTGAAAGATAGAGTAGTTGGGTACTATGATTCTCCCTATTGCTTTTCTATGGTACTTCATTTTGTAGTTGTTTAGAACATAGAAGGCATCAATTGATCTTTTAGAATGCAATAATTGGAAGATTTGGAGGGTATCATACTAGTGGTACTAAAAAAACGACCGGGAGTGTCCGACCGGAGGATAGAGTTCTGATGTCGACAGAAGGGCATTTCATAAATGGTGTCCTCAACGTCAAAAGTTTATTGTTACTTTCTGCTTCCAGAGACTTTTAGGAAGCAGATTACTGATGGGCCGTTTTTTCTTAACTTCAAATCAATAGAAAGACTCATTCTCCAAGTGAGCCTGTTATCATACTAGTGGTACTAAAAAAACGACCGGGAGGGTCCGACCGGAGGATAGAGTTCTGATGTCGACTGAAGGGCATTTCAGAAATGGTGTCCTTAACGTCAAAAGTTTATTGTTACCTTCTGCTCCCAGAGATCTTTAGGAAGCACATTACTGATGGGCCGTATAAGATATGATAAAGTTTTCATCCAATTTTTTCTTACACATCATTTTCATTGACAGCTTATGTACCATTTTGATGTACAAGTAGCAAAATTCATAATAAAATAAAACATCTTTTGCCAAGAATTTTTCTTGACAAAACATAGGTAGAATTTTGTTCCGTGACACACAAATTAAAGGGGTTACTTTTCTTGTTCCATACAAGGTTTCTACTCGTGCACATGATAAATAAGATTTGAACACGAACCCGAGAAGGACGATTCAAAAATGCTTCTTTTTTGTAGTGCGAAATCTGATAGCAGTTAATCTCAGATCCACCGTCTGCGGCGGTTTCCTGAGCCATGGGCGCCCTGAAACCAACGTTCCCAGCTAACCTCGGTTGGACCTCTGGTCCTGCAGAAAATTAACCCCCATGATCACATTTTAGTTCATATTCATCGTACTCAAACTTGTTGTCTACTACATGAAACTGAAAACAGATGTCAAGAAGAATTCTTACGCCGGAAGCAGGGCGTCTGGAACAGACTCTACGCTCAAGATCAGCCTGTTGGTATGCATAGCAAAGAGCATAATCAGTGACTAAACTACCATCATATGCTTGTCATTTTCTCGACTTCATACGCTATCAATTCGAAACAAACTATGTCGAATTTAATGTATTCAAAGATTTCAAAGAACTTGTCCACTAGCAAATTAACATATCGTCTTAGTTTTGATCAACCTCAGTCCCTTCTTATCGATTCACTATTACGAAACAAGATTTCAATTAAAACCAAGCAACTCAATAACTTTTATTGCTATGAAAACAAGAATCAAGGGCTAAAACTTCACAAAATTACTAATCATGGATTTAATGTTAGCTATCACAATTTCTTGCAACTTGCATGAATAATTGTGTTAATTGTAGATTGTTTTTCCAATGAAATGAAATGAAGTATAATAAATCAAACTGCTTTTTTCAAGCAAGTTTATAATGAAAACCAATAAATCCCAAATCACTAATACACCATATTAAACAAAAACCATTTGCAAAAATCTTATGCTATACATACTCTTCGCATACAGCAGAGGATCTACCAAGAGTTTCCAGTTGACCCAGCTCCTCCTGCAGAAATTCATGTCAAATTATTATGCGTATGTGAAAGACAGTGTATCAAAAATAAAGTGTGAAATTTGAGAAAATGACCTGAATTGATTGGATTTGCTGATTGAGAAAAGAAATGGCAGCAGACATTCTGTGTTTCCCCATGAGACCTGTGGTTGAATTTCCTGCAAAAGGAGAGGACCTGGTTTCGTGCACATTATTATTCGACACTGATCCTTCCAATGAAAGTGCCAAAGATGAAGACGAGGAGGAGGATGGGGCGTGTTGGTGTGGCGGCTCAGTCGCTTTTGGTGGCGCTGACTCCATGAGCCACCCACAAGTAGATGCAGAGAAATCTAGAAAAAATCAAAGGAGAGAAGAAGAAGACGAAGGAGGGAGGAGGACCAGAATTACTGAATTATTAAAGTGTTAAAATTTTATATTAAGAAAAAGGCCGCATGTGACTTGCTGTTTACTTTTTGAACACTCATCCTTTCGACTTTCAAGCGTAAGTTTCACTCTTGGTCCTCAATCTTTCTGTTTTGTAGCGATTTCATCCTCTTTAATTATTATTTCCTCCTCCCATCCCCAATCTTTTATTTATTCGTATCTATCATTCCTATTGATGAATTCCATCCGCTTTTCCCGTTAACGTTATGTAAAAAGCCTGTTTTACTCTCTAACGTAAATAAACTATAAAATTGTCATTTTACGTGGCATTAAGAAGAAAATGGATGAAAATTATCAATAGAGATTATATGTGGACAGACTTGTCCAACTGCTCTCACATTATCATCATAGTACGAATAATTTTTTAAAACTGTCAATATAATAGAATAGTATGATTAGGCTCACGGCTCAAAGCAAACTACAGCAACAAAGAGTTCTTTCGTGGAGCTCACCTCGACTATGAGACTTGTGGAATCTCTATTGACTCTTGGTTCCAAAGTATAAAAAGCTACCAATCTATGACCACAAACACCATGTGATTGTCGTTCCCACACAAAATCAATATTTATAAGAATTTGATTAGAATGGTTGGTTTAATAGAAAAAATTGAAAGTTGATTCATTTACAAAAATGTAGAAGTTTAAAAAGTAATACCCGTTAAAAGAGCTCTATTAATTCACTTTTTAGAAAGAACAAATAAAATTTAGTTAGTTTTTTTGGCCATTGAATCTATTGTTGTTCGTTTATTTTTGTGAATTAACTTCTAAAACGATATATTTTTAAAGAATGATACATACTTGTAGTGACCTACATTTCTATTTATTTGTACACTAAAACGTGCTAGGATCTATACGTAGGTCCTATTCGACAAGTACTTCAAGTGTGAACTTAACGAGTAAATTGTATCTCACATAACTCGTAAAAAGAGCATATTAGGGTTTACAAACGCAGTTCAAATTTAAGGGTAAATTTATACTCAAAATGATTTAATACAATTGAAATTAGAACGAACAACCCGTCTTGAAAACTCTTGTTGGAGACGGGATGACCTAGAAAGGACTACTTCCTTAGAAGGCCGATTCTTTGAAGAGTCACCCAATCGAGAAAAGTGACCACTGTGGATATTGATATCGAGAGGGTGGGTAATTCACATTGTTTGTGAACTACCGAAGTCCGTTTTGTAATAAGTTTTATCCCATATTTTAAAACTCATTTTATTCCTAATTCATTTTCAATTACATATTTTATGGATTTGATAAGTTTTATCAACTTTTCAATCATATATTTGATCAACTTCCATCACAATGTACTAAAAATCTAATTTTTTTCTAGTGGAAATTCAACCATCCCTAGTTTTTAAGTTCTTAATTCAAAGTTAAGAATTAAAGATTTTTTGTTCAAAAATCAGATGATAATACATTTTTTAAATATTAATACTAAACAAGTAAAATCAGAAAAAATCACAACCCCACTCAACAAACCCCTCACCCTTTTCTAATTCCAACCTTAAAATCTCTTCTCTCTCTCTCTCTCTCTCTCTCTCTCTCTCTCTCTCTCTCTCTCTCTCCATCGTCTATTCGGCGCCATTGAATAGCCATCATGAGTGGCAAACCCATCGCTGCCGAACGGCGCTCAAGTTCGCTGAACATAGCAACGATTGCGCGATGAATTGGTTATCGCTTTGCTCAGCGCTCTGAAATCGCCGAGTTCACGCGCCTCGCATAGCACTAGTGGCGATGGGTTCATCATTGCTTGAGTTGGCGATGGGTTCGTCTTTCCTGGTCATCGCTAAACGACGCTTTGAGCTTCGTTGTGCATGGCGAGAGCTCGTAGCGCCGCACATAGTGGCGATGGGTTCGTCATTTGCTGAGTGATTGTAGTGCTCAACCGATGTTTTTGTTATAGATTGTGAGGTGGCGATGTGGTAGTGCCATTTTAGTTTTTGTTTCTGTTTCTTTTGTGAGTTTCAGATTGTGAGGTTTTGTTGGCGGTTGTGGCGATGGTGTGATGGTAAGGTGGTTGTGGTGGTGTGATTTTGGTTGGCGATGGTGAAGACTACTGATGCGGATTGGGGGTCAGTCTTCTGAATGACTGGAATATTGGTTATTTTTTCCACAATGGCCTTTACTATTGAAAATACTATTTTACCCTTACTTTTTATTATTTACAAGATGTATCCTGTATCTTTTCTAAGTCTTTCAATATTTCTTCTCCTTTCGGGATTCATTAATCAGGACTTATGTCTATATTTTTCAATTTTTCAAACACCTTTAAATATTCTCTATATCTTGACAATCCTTTAAAGATTCTAGGCTGATTTTTCTTAATTATGTATCCTAGAACTATTCCTTCTGAAACTTCTTCTTGTATATCTTTGTGCTTAGTTATAATAACTTCTACTTTTTTATTTCTCTACTAGTTCTTACATAATCAAGTCTTATATTATGCTTACAATAATAATCTATATCTCTATATATTTTTTCAAGTTTTTCTTAACCAACAGAAAATATGTCTTCACACTTTTCAACGAATTTAAGTAAAAGCGAAATATCTTTATCATCTAAATATAATCTGGGATTATTATCATCATTAGAAGTGGATGTGGATGCTTGTGAATTGTTTATTAAAATTAATCAAAGCATAGGCATGTAAAAGAGAGTAAATAACTTATAGTAATCAAATAGAAATAAACAAGCTTTCCCTCCAATATGCTCTTATAGATGTTTTGCACGTATTTAATCAACTTTCTGAATCAAGTAAAAGTTTAAAATGTTTTTTGAAATCATTTGGGTCCACAACTGCTTCCGAAAAAAGGCTTTTCAATTAAGGTTGCATTTCTCATTCTAGAGAACTA
>NC_036244.1:5377425-5386761 GCF_002742605.1 Olea europaea var. sylvestris | reverse complement strand
TTGATTTATACCTTCTATCGAGTCTTCAACTTCTTCAGTTGTTTCAACTTCTATTTCTAGATCTGTTTGTTGTATTTCTTGATTCATATATATTATCTCCTCAGAATCTTCCTCTGATGAAAATGTATCGAATTCATAAATGCTACTGCATTCACTGCTTAAATATCCAAAATATTCAATTGGTTCTATATCACTATCATCTTGAATTTTTTCATAAATTCTAAGAGTTTTTATATTCTGTCTATCTTTCTTTTTGGGACATTGAGGGGCAATGTGTCATTCTTCATTACAGATGAAACATCTACATTTTTTAATATTTCTTGGTTTAGATTTTTTATTCCAATTTCTTTTCTTGAAATATTTTTTGTGTGGTTTAAAATTTCTTTTCTTAAATTTTTTATAGTTTTTTAATTTTCTTTTATATTTCTTATATAGTTTATATTTCTTTTTATGGCATCCAAATTGTTCAATTTGACCTATATCTTTGTAACAACACAAGGAATTCTTTCTTATTTTATATGCTTTCCTACTTTCTAGAGCTTCTCTGCACCACATGTCTATCATTATTTTTGTAAATTCAATCTTATTTCCAAGACTATCTATTTTTACTCCTCCATCTTCTCCTAGAGGTAATAATTTCTCATATTCTTTTAATAACTTAATTCCCCATGGGAATAGTAACTTCGTAAAATAAGACTTTAATATAGGCTTATTTTTGTGATAATCACCTTAATTTAATAAATAGTATAATTCTTCAAATTTACATGTACATCTTTCTAATTCACACATATCACATATCTTTAAATTTTCCATTGCTATCATTCATTCATTATATTCATCTTGTTTTCTATCTTCTTCATTAGAAGCATATCTATCTCCCAAGAACTCTATTCTTAAGACTTTTTCAAACATTTTTAATATTTCTTGTATATTTTGATCATTTAAAGTATTTCTATTATCTAATACTTCAGTTCTATGTTCTCCATACTTTATTTTTTCTTTTATAGATTCTGGTAACTTTCTCCACCATTCAGAAACAATTCCTCTGAATTTATGTTCTATAAATCCAAAAGTTGTATATGTTTCCCATTTATTAAATTGTATTGCTAAGTCTGTACTTTTTATCTATGTTTCAATAGCTTTATTTTTATCTACACAGTCTAGATCTAACCATATTTTTGTTGTGTGGATTGGTTCATTATAAGATTTTATCGAATTTATTTCTTTTATGGATTGTTTTCTTATATTTCCAGTGTATCTTTTCTATGTTTTTCTATATTGATTAATACCTTCGTTAATAGGTATTGTTGTATAATAAGGATAATCATATTCTTCATCACTACTGAATTCTATTTTTATATTTCGACTTGTTGATGGATTAGTATTCATCTTCGTATTTTTCATTTTTTCAGTCAATTCTTCTAACTGTTTTTATATTCATCATACATTTCACCAGTAGATTATAAGAGTTTTTGTTCTAATTCTTCTACATTTGTAATCATATATTGATTTTCTTCATATTTTTTCCCTCTATTATTTTCTTTTTGTGTTATCCTAAAATCTTGAGGTGGATTAATTATAATCATATCTTTTCCTTTAAGGTTTTTATCTAAAAGAGCATTTCCTACTTGTAAATTATGTTCTAAATTTTCTAGTCTTTTGTGTATATCCTCAAAACTTTCATTTGTGGTATTTTTAGGTAAGTATGGATAACTTGGTTTTTTATGTTTTTCAACATTTTTCAAAAATTCTTCAATTATATTTTCTTCTTCTACTATATTCATCATAATTTTAGATTCGTAACATAGCTCTGATACCATTATGTCGGAGTGTGCAGCGGAGGGGTTAAGATTTTGAATTCAATTAAAATCTTTATAAGTATTTAGAATATTACAATAGAATTTGTAAAATTCACTATCTTTTATCAAAACTTTTTCTTTAATAATTATATTTAATTTGTTAATTCTTCTTTCTAGTTTAGGAATTAGTTTATGTATATTATTTTTTATTTTAATTGCTCTATTATCTATATAAATATTTTTATATTTTAATTTTGGATCTAAATATTCTGTAAAGAAACACTTCAAATCTTCTTTTAAATAATTTAATTCATTATCTGTTGCATTTCTTAGATGAATAAAATTTTGTATAATATTTGGGGTTAAATTTATAAAAGATTCATGATCTATATTTCTTTGGGGGGCCTAATTGAAGGTTTTTATACATTGTAATGACTTTGGTTGCAAATTCACTATGAGGGGGTATTTTTGGAAAGATTATTATTCAAAGGTTATTCTTCAAACAATTATTTTTTCAGGTCTAATCTCACAATTCACTCTTATATTTAGGTTATATGCAAGTATTTCCTCGTGGATTGGTGGCGGTGTTGGTAGTGGTGATGGTGGCGGTGACAGTGATGATAGGTTTGGGATATTTTTCGTTGGCCGTGGTAGTGTAGCGTGGTAGAGACGGTGGTCGAAAGTGTTGGTGATGATTACAAATTATTTGGTTGATTATGACTATTATATTGTTTGATCTATGAGCAATAAACAATATATGATTAATAAAAAAGATAAATTGTGGCAAAAAAATAATGTATGACCTAAAAATTGTTAATTTGTAAACAAGTATATGATAATTTGTGACTGTATAAAAAGTTGTGACTTATAATATTTATGATTTGTGACAGATAAGTAAATTATGACTTATAAATTTTTTATTTGTGACAGATAAACAAATTGTGGTACATAAAATTTTTGAATTGTAATTGTAAAATAATTTGTGACATAAAAATTTTGATTTGTAATCAAAAAATAATATGTAACTAATTAAATTATTAATTTGTGATCAAATTATATAAATCTGCAACATTAATATATTTAGGGGGCGTTTGTTTCACATTGTTGTAAAAATGAGAATGAAAAATATAGTCGTTATGAGCTCCACATAAGAGATAGAAATTCAAATTTGATGGTTTGATATGATGGATAATGATCATATTTTTCATTTTAATAGGAAAAGAATGAGAAACAAACAAGGGCTTAATTAATAAAATATATAATTAAATAAATAATTAATTAATTTTAATAAATATCTAATTTTTGAAATTCGAAACTTTTGTCCTTATTTTTGAAATGGGTGATACTTTGAGGGTGTTTGATATGGATTAAAATTAAATTTTTTATTAAATTATAATAGAAGTTTTTAAAATGTATTGTTGAAAAGTTGTGGGATCTATGAAAAAAGTTATTAGTATTGATTGTTTGACTTTGACTTAAATTAAAATCAATTTTTTTTTTGGTTGGTAAAATGTTAGTTCTACTGATCAAAAATCATGTACAAGTATACTGGACATACCCAGGCAAATCAAAAATCTAAAGACGTACAAACGACAAAATTCTAACAACCCAACACTAGAGATTCAAAATAAACTAAAACATTAGAATACAAAGAGAATGTAACTTTATATACATGTGTTTTAATCCGTCTCACAATATTATCAATACATGGTTGGAGATCCTCAAAAATTATTCTACTCCGTATCATCCAAATTTGATAGACCGTGCAAGCAAGTGCACTTTTCTTGGATTTAGATTGCCAAGATGTAGCTCGGGCTTCTTTCTTCATCCATTTCAATGTACTAAGTATTGTCGTCATTGATCTTCTGATTCTCAACCAGTCTTTGATCCGTCCCCAGATGCTTGAAGTCACAATACATTGAAAAAGAAGGTGCTGGCCAGTTTCGGGCTGTAAACCACAAAAATTGCATCTCCTATCAATGTTTAAATATATTAACTTATCCTTCGTCAAGAGCTTTGATTGTGCAGCCAACCACGAAGGAGTGTTTTGGAGTGATATAAGGTCTCCAAATCTCTCCCATCCAAGTCTTTTTGTTCCCCTTCGACCTAAGAAACTGATAAGCATTGAAAGTAGAAAAATGGCCAGAGGCTGTCCAACTCTAATAGCAGCACAATTAGTTAGTTCCGGCCCTCTAAGCTGATTACGAACTTCCAACAGCTTCTTGGTCAAAGGAGAGTGATATTTCCTTGCCATCGCTCCCAAATACTAGTCCCCCGGATGTAAACTTGATTAATCCATAGCGTGTCTTTCTTGCTATGAATATTCCAAATGACCTTCGAAAGGAGTGCTGAATTCCAGCATTTTATGTCTCTAAATCCAAGGCCACCCTCAAATTTCGAGAAACAAACATTTCTCCGAACAACCAATGATTTGTTGGTACCCCAAGGGAAGTTGCAACATAAGCTAGTGATCTTTGAAGCAATCGTAGTTGGGATAGGAAAGATGGAAAATCAAAAACATTCCACAACTTGTAGAACGACAATTGAAATCAAATTTTAATTTATAGCAAACACGCTATTAATCTCTTAATTATGAAATTTTACCTTTTTCAAACCAAATAGGGTGAAGTCAGCCCAAAATAAAAGCCCAAACTACAAAATTAACATGATTATTGGGCCTTATAATTTTCCCCTTCTTCATTCGTCACCATCAATGGCTGCAGCAGCAATAGCCTCTGCAAAATCACTTATTAGAAAAAGGCTATTTCTCCATTCCAATTCGCCACCTAAATTATCTCCCTTTTGCTTTTCCATTTCAACAACTACAGCAGCTCTTACGAACAAGAATAAAGATGCCAAAATTCGAAAGAAGAAGCAGAAATGGAATAGCGAAGCAAATTTATTGGTGAAGAGACGAACGCGATCGGATAAAGAGCTGGACGAAGAGAGTTTCTTGAAGCATTATGGAAATGGAGATTCTGTTCATGTCCCGGTCATGCTTGGTGAAGTTCTCGATGTGTTTGCTTCGGTGCGCCTTGAGTCTTTCGTGGATTGTACTCTTGGTGCAGGAGGCCATTCCTCTGCGGTCAGTAAATTAATGAATTGATTTAATTTTTGATCAGCTTGTATTTTTGGTTTGTAATTCGCTTATTTGTGTGTGTGTGTGTTTCGCCAAGATTTGATTAAGGAAGAAATTATCTTATTTGGAGTTAAGATGCAAAACTATTAAATGCAAATTTGGAATGTATATTAGCTGAGGACAATAGCTTTTGTATGTATGGAACATTGGACTAGAAAATAAGTCTGTTGAAATTTATGGATTTTAATATGTAGGACAATATTTTTATCCCTTTTAACTGTGTATATGGCTAATTAAAGTTTCATTGATACAAACACAGATAATTAAGGCCCATCCAGAGATGAAATTATATGTTGGACTAGATGTTGATCCTGTTGCACACGAGATGGCTCAATCTCGGTTAAAGGGGATCCTGTACAAGGATTCTTATGACGGAACTTCAGACTTACAAGTGCATACGTTTTTGAAGAATTTTAAGAATATTAAGTCTGTGCTTCATGAGATTGATGGGGAAGTTTCGGCTGCTGGAGTTCATGGGATTATAATGGACTTGGGAATGTCATCCATGCAGGTTTGATGTGGAACATTATGTTAATGCTTTTACGACTTCATTAGTTGGTTTTGCATTTCTTAACATTAATAGCTCATGCTCCTTTGCGTTAATATATGTTTGTGTACGGGTATTCTATGTTCATTGGGGGGAATTGGTGGATGGTTGGAGAATAGTGAATGTAGCCACTAACCACAAACTTCATTGCCACAGGTTTATACAACAGTCTTATCCTGTCCTAGAAGTAAATGAAATTCTATGCTGTACTTGCTATTGCTGCATGATGAACTTGCTTTCCACTACTATGACATAGAAGAAACATCTGAATATTCTCTTCATATATCTGCTTAACAGTATGTTTATGACATTAATGCGTTCACTCGCTTGTGGATTGCAGGTAGGTGATTCTGAAAGGGGATTTAGTGTGCTCAATGATGGGCCTCTTGATATGCGAATGAATCCTGAGGTAACTGCAGCTACACACTACTAACGTCATAAGTCACGAATGAGTAATCTTTACTTATAGTTTTAAGGGCAGAGATATCCCCTATTTGGCACTCATTTTTTAAAACTTATTTTTCTTCAAACACATTTTCAACCATATATTTTGCGAGGAGCACAACTTTTATCCAAATCTACTAAAAAACTGATTTTTAGCTAAAACAAACTGGGGCTTAATGTTTTCCAATAAGGCCATATGCTTTGAGGACATTGCGAAACTCTATATAAAATTTCTAACTGAAGTAGCTTTCATATTAGTAGACATAATGCACATGAAGGAGTATGTGGAAAACTAATTTAGAAGAATGGAGGAAGAATTTCATAGATTTCTCCATATAATTCACGAATTAGGTACTTTTTAAATTACTTATAATCATCCAATAAAAGATAATAATTGATTACCCAGATTGAAGTAGGCCATTTTTTTGTTTTATTTTATTTTAAAGGCCTCCATTGCAAGTCAGCTCTTCAATCTTTTTAACTCAATCATCGACTTAGCTTCTGGGCAAATAGTCCTAGTTTATCCATAATCTTAGATGATATGGCAAATAATTTTTCTCCACAGATTCTAACAGCATATGATTGCTTTTCTAGTGTAGACTGTAGAAATATGCCACAATTTATGTGGATGCTTGAACTCCTACAACTTTGTGGTGGAAATTTCATTTAAGTTGTGGCAACATCATGGATATGGTTTTAATTCATTTTATATGGTTTTGTTAATGAAATTTATTATAATTTTATATCTTTTCCATTACCTAATTGGAGAATCTATGGCAGGCAAGTCTGAAAGCAGAAGACATTTTAAATTCCTGGCCAGATTCTGAAGTAGGACGGATTTTACGTGATTATGGAGAAGAAAGTAATTGGTACTCTCTTCAAAACAAAATTGTCAAGGCTCGTTTAACTGGTGGACTGCATTCTACTAGAGAACTAGTTGACCTAATTCGGAACTCAACTTCTTGGACAAGAGGTGGCTCTCGATAACTTTCATTTCTTTTCCTAATGGTATATAATCTTTACGACTTGGCGGACTGCTTCTGATCAGTCAATAGTGCCATACTATGGGCACGATCACAAATGAGTTCATATGGATTAAATGTGAAGATTAGGTTTATAACCAAATGCTATGTTTGACATGTACTCTTATCTAATATATAAACAGGAGGTAGACAAGGCTGGATTAAGACAGCAACACGAGTTTTTCAAGCTTTGCGAATAGCAGTCAATGATGAACTCAACACACTTAAAGATTCAATTCGTGCCTGTTTTGATTCCCTTTCTTCTGGAGGAAGACTTGCTGTCATCTCATTCCATAGTCTGGAAGACAGAATTGTGAAGCGAGCATTTCTGAATATCGTAAACTGCAGTGAAGATGATTCTATAAATATTAAAACTTTTGGTAGTGATAAGGAAGCTTGGATTAAACAGATAGTACAGGGCCGGGATGCAACTATTTTGACGAAGAGACCCATATCACCATCTGAACAGGAGGAGAAACTGAACACCCGAAGTCGAAGTGCTAAACTTAGGGTGATTCAGAAGATATGAAACAAAAATCCCTGGAGGGAAGCAGTTTTGGATGATGAAAACAAGATATATAAGCATTCAAATACTCCCAAAATATCTGTTAACTGAACTAATGAATTATTCTTCTTTCACTGTATTCATTCTCTAGTTGTTATCTTCGACGTTAATTCATTTTTCTTGGCAAATTTAGTTAGAGGTGGTTTGATGTAGATTTTATGAAAAGTGAATTATTAAAGAATGTGTTGTTAAACACTACGAAAAATAATGGGTCCACTTGCAAAAATAAAATAAAATTATTTGGAGTGTGTATAACTGAAAATGATTTTATTTTATTTTTCTTTTTTTTTTTTTGGGGAGGGCGGGGGCAGGGGTAGAATATACGAAACAAGGGCTTTGTATAGAACCAGCTATTAAAGCTAATTCTTTCTGATTATAAGATGGACAATGTTGGGCATATAGGCACAACACCTTACAGGGGTTTTACTGACCCCTCACATAGGGTGAGGTCGAGATTTATTTATTTATTTATTTCATTTTTTATGGCATCAGGGTCTGCGTGGGGCCAACCCCATGTGAGGGGCCAGTAAGACCCCTTATAAGCTTTGATACAATATTTGTATTGTGCCTAAGATACAAAATTATAATCAATTTCTTTATTTTGAATTCTTATTTTACTTTTTAAGTTTTTTTCTAATTTATAATTGCTAAGATATTTCACTAAAGGTTTTTGCCTGTGAAATGGCTACAATAGTTCAGCTAAGTTTAAAATTATTACTTGTACCGTGTTATAGCATTTTCAAGATATTTTCTAATTTTAAAAAGCATATTTTACAATTTAAAAAGTGTCTATAAGTTGAAATAGTAAATTCTTTTATGTATTTCAACATGCTCTTTATATTTAACATTTAAGTTTACTACTCTCAAAAAATGTTTCTAGTTTTCTCTATCTTTTATTTTCAATCATGTAACGCTAAATTATTATATTATTTTTCTTCATAGAAAATTCAAATACTTTGAAGGCATCTAATTATAGAGTGTGTTTGACTTTCCAAAGTTGGTGAATCTAACATACACTCTATTTTAAATATTAATTTAAATAATCTTTTGAAACATGAATTTAAGGGTTGACTCTTTAAACATAGAAAGTATCTTATATGTAAAAAGTCTTTTGAAGATAATATTATTCTTTCTATATCTATGTTCAAGCTCATTACATCGTCCCGAAACTAAAATTAGTAAGAAAATGACAATTGCGAAGGGAACTGAAAATTAGAATTGATTGTTGTTGCTGAAAAAGCAATTACAATTTATGGTAAATGAACTTGGCAAAATGTTTGTAGTACATCATTATTTACAAATTCTTTTACAGATTGATGAGATGTAGTCAAAATTTTTCCACAACTTAAATGATTGCGTTTATGTAATATTCAATGACACAACAAAGATGGAATTTTTTTTATTTGATTGGTGAAATTTTGATTCAGTCAAACCTTGTTACATCATTGTTGGTAAACAAATCTTTAAGTAGTGATTTACATGTAACATAATCGAATGAATTTATATTAATACTACGTTTACGTGAGTTAGTTTATTTTGTACTACTATTTTACGTAAATTCATAATTTTTCCTACTCTTTAATCGGACATTCTTCTAAAAATAGACTTTTTATAAAGTTTGATCTCAAAAATCTCTACCAAAACAAAGCCTGAATGCACTCAAGATGATTGAGCTTTGTATGGATAAATGTTGTGTTATAGGGCAAATTAGGGATGTCAAATTTGTTAGTTGACTCGAGCGCTCATGGCTCGACTAGAAAAAAAGCTCGAGTCGACCCGGCTCGTGGAAATCGAGCCCAACCTCGGGCCGAGCCTCCTTT
>NC_036244.1:5282987-5377270 GCF_002742605.1 Olea europaea var. sylvestris | reverse complement strand
TATTGGTAACGTAATGGTAACACTATGATTGCTACCTTAATAGGCAGCTACATGAAGTCAGCAATAGAAGGCCGCAAGTTGCCCTCTTTAAGGTAGCTACATGTAGGGCTGGTAATCGAGTTAGTCGACTCGAGCTCACGGGCAAAAAAAAAAAAGGGAAGGAGGTTTAAAGAAGTCGGCAGGCTCCTGCAGCCTTATTTTAAGGCAGCAACGTTAAGCCTTATTTAAAAATAAAAAATAAAAAAAATAGAACGAGCCTTGATTTTTTGGTGGAGCTTTTGCTCGGCTCGGCTCTAGCTCGCAAAAAAAAAAAAAAAAAAAAAAAAAAAAAAAATAAAATTTTGACCGAGCTTTTGCTTGGCTCTTGCTCACAAAAAAGCTCGGACCGTTTTACTCAAGTCAAGCTCGAGCCTCGAATTTTGACTCACAAGCTGGCTTGACTAGTTGACACCACCAGCTACATGCTACGTGTAGTTACCTTATATTAAATTGAAATTTCGTTAAAACAGATTTTTTTCTATAAATATGGGATAAATTTTATATTTATTTGTTTAAATATGTAATTTTTAAATTTGTTTGTTTTAAGAAAAATTTGTACATGAAATATTTTATTTTATTTTATTTGTATACAAAAAGAGAAGGGTTATAAGTTGTAATTTTTATCTAATTTATAATTCGTACAAATTGCACAATTTTTGGATTCTTTAAGAAAATATTAGATTTGTAATGATTTAAAAAAAATAAAAACATAAAAAAAAAGAGCCAAACCGGCTTATTTAAGGCCTTAGCCCCTAGATGAAAGCTCGAGTTGAGTCTAATTTTTTTTTGGCTGAAAAAAAACTCAACTAGACTTGAACCAAACAAAGCTCGACTCATTTTTGTTCAAGCCGAGCCCGAACTTCGGGTTTCGACTTGTAAGCCGACTCAATTTGACTCGTAGACATCCCTAAGTAATGTGGGACGAACTAAAAGCCCCCTCTCACCTCCAATGACTCAACCCTGTAAGAAGACTTTAAATGGAGAAAGAACTAGCACTTGTATATCATAACGAGTTGCTAACAATCTTGTCTGGAAACACTTCCTGAAGTTCTCACCTTAAGTTTAAACCGCCCAGGTACTCCGGTCATGTTGGCTTATTCATTAAAGAAAGAGAGAGACACTCTAAAAGATTATCAGTGGCAGAAAAGTGAGAAGTGAAGATTTGATCATCGTGTTTTATGTATTTAGGCAAATAGAACAAATCAATCCACATCCGGCCTGCGATGGTTAAAACTAATAATTCATTGGTTTTATAACATAATTTCATACCAACTCTTGTATTGAAACAAAACGAGCTGTTCCAACTAGATGCACCAATTGACCCTAATCCATACTTCTACACAAGATACAGTCAGCAAGAAACGATCTAAAGAAAACTTCGAACATAAGCAGCTAGTGAATTTGGTCAAATCACACACACACACATTAACGGACCTCAAGATGCTAACCTGCACTAGAGGATTCAAAATATTTTTCCTAATATACCCCTACATTGAAAAATGGTTTAGATAGTATATCTTATATTTGTTGCTAACGAAATTAATAGGGGCATGTTAGAAAATTAAGAAATCAACTATACTCTCAACAAGAAAAGCAACTTATAATTTGGAACAAATAGAAAAAGAAAGCAAACTTATTTTTATGGAACGGAGGGGTAAATAACGATGACAAGGCAACTGCATACATGTCTGCTTAGCATTACCAATTCGTACAAGTTGTTCACTCCCTTCACTAGTAAACAGAAATATGCTGAAGAAAACAAACAGCCTCCACACCATAGCATTCATTTCATAACAATTTTCAACCAAAATATACATATTAGACATACCACGTCTGCAACGGGAAAAATACTCAAAACCCCCTTTTTTTCACATCAGAGATGAACATTCTACAAGTAATGATCCAATGTATTGCGTCATCAGCCCTGGAATCATGAACAGGTAATAACATCAGAGTTTGATACATGCCAACTCTTCTCTTGACTAAATTTGGCAACAAAATTAAATAAGCATATGCATTAGCAAATGAACTAATGAAGTACAAAACATTCAAATTAGGACAATGCTACATGGATATAATTTTTTTTTACCTAATCGTTTACCCACTACTCACAATAGGGGGTGGGAACCACATTTCGAAATTTTAATATTCACGCGGGGCCCACGTGCGTTGTGAGAGGGGGGACAACTTTCGATACCCCCAATTTGGTACGAATAGAATTATTCTTCAAATTATAGCTCATTATCAACAGGTGGTAGATATACAATTTCAAATATTACCATTCATGCAGAGAGGAAGAAACTTATGTCCAATAATATCGCCATCAGGCTGAACTAGCACCACTTCAAAGCGATGAGACACATTTGTCCAGGCAAGAGACTAAAAATTGTTGGAGGAAATCGATTGAAATTTTTTATTCATCTGGAATTCCAAATTCTTTTTAAAAAAAATTGTGACCAAAGAAATGAAGATAGGATATGCATTTATTCTCAATTATTCCATTTGTCTGAAGTAACCAAAATATCAGTAACAAACTTTATCTGTAGGCGATTGTTATCATTTGTCTGCAAGTCGACAGCATCAATCAAAATCAAATGCCAAGGTGCAGTAAAAATTGAACATACCATCAATTCCGCCAAATGCAGAACATCAGTTGTATTTATTCTCTGTATCTTGACTTCTTATCCTCATCACTTCCACTGTCATATCTTCTTCTTCCAGAGCGCGCATCATCATATCTAGCTCTCTTGGAAGTGTATTCCTTCTCTCTCTCCTCCCTTCTACTTCCTCGCTCCTCTTCTTGCTCTCTTCCTCGTCCTTCCCCCCGATGACGCTCCCGGTCCTTTTCACGCTTCCTATATAACTCTTCCTCTTCGTCCCTTTCATGCTTTTTGCCGTGGTAAGCTTCTTCATCCCTCTTTTCTCTTCTACTTGATCCATTAACTTCATAGTGCCGATCATCAATTCTATTTCCATGGCGCAATTCGTTCCAAGTCCTACTTATATCCCTGCGATCACCACCATGTCCACTATATCTATCTAGCCTCGAGCCTCTACTATAATGCTCCTTATTCTTATATGATTTACTCTCTCTCTCCAATTCAATCATATCCCCATTGTGCTCAGACTCTTTTTCAGGATTCTGCCTTCTTAACTTCCCCTCAGGTTGGTCATATTTGTTCTCATCATCCATCTTCCTTTTGCCCTTCATTATCTCTTCACTTCCATCTCCTAACCTATCTCCCTTTGATTTATAAAGTTGCTCTAGTTTCCTCAATGTGTCCAATCCATCAGCTTGATTCTTTTGTTTCCCTCTATCATCAACCTCAAGTGCATGACCTTTCTCTCCACCATGTCCACCTCTGGCATCCAAATCATCACCTTGAGGGCTACTTTTCTTCTCAAAAGACTTCCTTTCAACCCTCGCATGCTTCAAGTCTCTCACCCTTCTGTTTTCAAGGAAATCATCACTCTTACGGTCATCAATGTCAGCATGGGAATCATGTCTTCTACTTCTTTCAGTCTTGCTCTCTAGCCTGGCATGGCCAGCTTTGATTTCATCCCTGTAAGTATCAAGTCGCCCATCACTATAATCAAGTTTCTCCTTTTTCTTTTTGGTTGCAAACTCAGAATCGCTTTCAGAATCATATCTTCGACCAACTTTGCCTCTCCTCTCACTACTTATTCTCTTCTTATCGCTGCGAAAAGAATCATCTTCCTCTGGGCTGTAATATCTCTGCTGATTTCTCCCTTTCTTGTATTGATTTCTCTTGTCTTCCTCCCCATCAGAATAAAATTCCTCATCATGACCAAGCTGTCTGCTCTTTGAGGTCTGCTTTCCTCTTTGACTCTTATATTTGGGGCCTTCATCAGAACTATATTCGTCATCAGAATCATGTCGCCTGCTCTTTGCAGGCAGCTTCGCCTTCTGACTCTGTTTATTAGTCCCTTTGTCTGAACCATATTCTTCATCAGAGTCATGTTGCCTGATCCTTGAATGCCGCTTCAACTTTTGAGTCTTCTCTTTAGGGTTCTCATCAGAACTATAATCATCAACAAAATCTCGTTGCCTGTTTTTAGAAGACAGCTTCGAACTTTGTGTTTTACGTATGGGACTTTCATCAGAACTGTGCCCATCATCAGAATCATTTCGCCTATGAGATTTCCTATAGTTACTATCACGGTTAGATTCTGAATCTGAATCAGTATCAGACTTGGACTGAGATTCAGAATCCAAGGAATCACTATCATATCTTATATTTTTCTTATGTTTTCTTAACGATTTTCCCTTTCTTGTCTTAGCATCAACATCAGAATCATCATCTTGCCCCTTACTACCTTTCTCCTGTTTCTTCTTAGTCCCCTTCATGTATTTCCCACTGCTATCAGAATCAGATGAATTCTGGTGTCCTCTTCTACTTTTCTTTTTCCTCTGGCGCTCTGACTCATATCTTTGAGAGAGATTATTCTTAACAACCTTCTGAAAATCATCCTCCTCAACTTCCGAATCTGTTTCGTTCAGCTTAGTATCAGCAGCAACAGCATCCTTTTTATGGCCATTTCTTGGTTTATCCTCATCATCATTTTCCTCAGAGATTGGGGACTGAGGATCACGGTGCTTCTTTTTTCCGTCAACTTCAACTCCTATGCCAAGAGCAGCTTTTAGAGTTTCCATCTGCCGTTCCTTCAAAGCAGCAATCTGATGAGTCTGTGTCTTCGAAACCCTGTTAGGGCCACACAAAATGTTAGTTCAAATAAATTAGCTATTGATAAAATTTGAATGCCATAAAAGCACCATTGCTCAACAAGCAATCGGTTCGGGTTAGTTACAAAGCACAGTGAAGCAATGAAACCTACCTAGAAGCTAAATCCATGATAACTAATTGCATTTATTACCATCCAAAGAAAATAGATTAGTAAATTCAGTTGTGGAAACATTTTAGCATAGAAAATTTTGTTCTGTTAAAGAAAAACTTAAAAGTACCAGGATAGGCAGTGTGGTGCAACAAAAATTACTTGTACAACTACTTTTGCAGCTAGGAAAAGCTGTGGTGACAGGCTTAAGAAGCATCTGTATTTCATTTGTGCTCCACTATGTTTATCCTGCTTTGGCATCATTATAATATATATTAAAGAATCCACTACTACTTATATCTGCAAGATAGCCATAATCTACAACACTTTACGTTGCCTTTTACAATTACCAACAAGCAAATCCTTGTTGCTAATATTTGGTCCCTGAACTTCTTTGTTGCTTCTCTTGACTTCTTTCTTTGATTTCTTCATCTTTTCAACAAATTTTATCTTCCACTTGATGATTTATACCATCAATTCTTATGCCCCTCATTCGGCATATCTTTTGAGTATTTGCGCTTTAGTCCTCCAACTTTCAATTGTCTTCATTTCAGTCCCTCTTCAATATTTTCTTCTTCCATTCATTTTGCTTTGTCATTGAACTCATACTTGGCATGTCTTCCCTCTCGTTTTTCGTTTAGCTCAACTTTTCAATATTTGCACCTTTGGTCCTCGAACTATCAAATTGTTGCGTTTTAGTCCTTCTTCGGCTCTTTTCTCCTGAATTCCACAATTTCCATTGAATTACCTACAATGCATAAATTTAACTGGATTAAGTCACAATTCAACCATTTTATCCATGTTTAAGTCATGTTTATGAATCCAAATAAGTGTGTAAAAACACACTTATTTGTTATTAAAGTCATGTGAATGTTTTGAACATTTAATAACTGATTTTTATAACAATAGACATGTTAAAAGTGATGACGAGGGTATGTTGATTGAACGTGATTGGCATTTAGCTTTGAAAGTTAAAATTTTTTTGACATCTTTTTATGAAACCACTAAGATTTTATCGGGCGTTTACTATCCCACCAGCTGTATGGTGCTTGAACGTCTTTATATAATTGCAAAAATATTTCATAAATACAGAAATGACCCTGATTTTAGTGAAATTATAATTGCTATGAAATTAAAATTTAGAAAATATTGGGAAGATTTGTTTATGTTATTTCCTTTAGCATGCATGATGGACCCCGATATAATTTATCAGGAACTAAATATATAATTGATCAAATTTCAAACGCCTTAACATTTGATACACCTATCACATATAGAAATTTAGAGCAAACATTATGTGAAATGTATGAATTATATACGAACCGAATGTGTACCAATATTATTCAGGTACCATCTGCACCTACTCCTTTCACTGAAATTGAAGAAGAAGATGGGAAAATATTTAATTTATTTCAAGGTATTAATTCGTATAGATTTGATTCATCTACAATGTGTTCATCTACTACCACTGCCACTGACATGTCATCACCATTTGTATTTCATTCTCATCATAAATCTACGGGCTCAAGCCATAATGTATTGCCTGCTGAATTAATTGATTATTTCAACCAAAATATGCCAACGATAAAACAATTAAAAAAAGTTCAGACGAAGTATTTGAATTTTGGCGAAGGTTTGAACGACGTTGGCCAGTTATATATGCGATTGCAAAATATCTGTTGACACCTCCGATTAGCACTGCTGCTTCGGAGTCTGCTTTTAGTACAGGTAAAAAAGTTTTGAGCGAGGTCAGGAGCCAACTGAAAGAAAATATTTTAGAATCATTAATGTGCGTTAAGGATTGGCAGGACGCTCATTTTCGACTATAAGATAAATATGCCGAAATTGTATGTCGTCAAGTAAGTGATATTTGATTTAATTATATTGATGAAACTTTTCTTTTCTTATCGTTACTTTTAATTTTTTTTAAAAAATTGTACACGCTACAAAAAATTATTCGTGTACAATTTTTAACTCCGCCTACTGAAAATTTAAGTAACCGATCCCAAGCCCGAATAAAGGAGGATGATTTATATTTTATCTATATTAAAAAGAAAAATAAAAAAAATGAAACTTTCATTTTTATTTTTTCTCTCTCTTTTAGTTAAAAAAAATTTACTTTTTTATTTTTCAAATTACCTATTTGTTCCAAAAAAAAAATTGAAAAACGACGTCTACTCCCGAGCCGGGTTGGGCTCGGCCCACAAGCCGTGAGCTCATGAGCCGAGCCGAGCCGAGCTCGCCCTTTTTGGACGAGCCGAGTTCATGCTTTCATGGGCCAAGCCAACTCAGCTCGGCCCATTGACAACCCTTTGTGGATGGGAGGAGACGAATTGCAGATAATGTTTGGGTCTATCTCTACCTTCTCTCTCTTCGACACTACAACCAACGCGAAGGAGATGCGCCAATAGCAGCGTGGGGGGAGGTGACGTTCATAGCAGCATGAAGTTGTAGTTTCGATTTGCAACTTTTGGGGGGTTTTTCGATCTGGTGACGATGGGGATCTCTAGCTGCTGTGGTGTACTCTTATTGTTCGATCACTATCATTGCTGGCGGTTGGGTGACTTGCATGGCTTAGCGTGGTGGCTAGTATTGAGGTATTTTAGTTAGATTTTTCGATTTTTGGAGTGGTGGTGATTTTCGTGGTGGTGGGTCTCAGGTTATATGGATTCTGTGATTTATGAAAACACTAAGACATAACAAATGCCAATGTTAGCAACCTTGTTTTTATTTGTCTTTCTATGAGTCACTGATAATGGGAAATGACTGAACTTCTAATTCTCCATTTTTGCCTTCATCAAAGGCTAGTAACATTTTCCTAAAAGGCGATCATTCTGAGGTTGTGATGGTGTTGTGGTCGGGGTAGTGTTTGTGACAAAGTATTATGGTGGATTGGGATCGGGTGTTTGGTGTCTGTGACCAACTATTTGGTCCTCTCTATGACTGACTATTAATTTGTGACTATGAAGTTCTATTATTTTGTGACTAAAAAAGTAATCTGTAACCATCAAATTTGAATATATGCGACGTGACTTATAAATTTTTGGATTTATGACCAATGATATAAACTGTGACCTATAAAATCGATAGATTAAAATTGTGACCTATGATTTTTTGATCTGTCAATTCAAAATAATCTATGACCCATCAAAGTTTTTATTTGTGACCTCGAAATAGTCCGTGACCAATTAATTTGATGATACGTGATCAGTAAATAAATCTATATCCTATAATCGTGAATCGTGATCATTAGTTGTATAACCGTGACTTCATTATCATTATTTAATAAATATTTTTAATTAATAAAATATATATATCTGAATTTTGAATTTTCAAACTATGTACCTGATTTTTAAATTGGTGAAAATAATACACCTGGATTATGAATTCTTCCCTTAGTTTACCATGGTCACGTCAGCCCAATTGGCCAGTATCGACTAGACATGTTTTCACTCCCAAAATTTTTTAAGGATTTTACTATTTGTACATAAACATGGTACACAAACAATTACAAGAAATGATGTGAATAAAAAATATTGGACAAAAAAATTAATTGTATTTTAAAATGGTAAATGGTAGAATGCCATGTAGAGATTCTGTAATCCCTTACGTAAACCTTAATATACATGTAGTATTGTCCAAAAATTAATAATTAATAACTACAAATGTTTAAGAATATAATTTTAGATTTAATAAATTTATAAATTTACATTTGTGTGACTTGTGATAATTGCTGTGACCTATAATTGAAATTAAACAAGTCGTAGTCACATTCTAACAATTTGTGGATCACAGGCCATATTAATTTACAAATTACACAAGATCAAAATCACATAATACACAATTTATAGGTTACAATTACATAGTAAATTATAAGTAATAAAATTAAAAGGTCACAAACCACACAATTAATAAGTCACAATTCATACAATTAACTGCTCATGTTCACTATTCTTCTTACTCCCACTTCATCCCACCACACCACAATCGACAATGACCACGTCATCACCAATCTGCTTCTTTGAATACGCATATTTTCAACGACGGCGAGTAAAAAAGGAATTAAGAAAAGAGTTTTAGTTTAAAAGTTGAATCCCCCAAGATCAAAGTTGAAGTACTCTGCATTCAACGACCAATCAACACGCACAAGGTCTAATTAGAATTCAGATTCATTAGCCAACGATTATTAACATTTTAATCAAAATCATATCATCTTGACATATGATCAGAGTTAACTTCTTTTAGGGCTCCAATTTACCCCAATAAATTCTCGCTCAGAGTTTTTGTGGGTAGGAGACAGGTGGGTGATTGTGTGGGGTGAAATGGGTGGGATGTGGTGGGTACCTGAATTTTTATAAATATATAAATAATAAAATTATTAGTACATACTTTTCGAAATTGAAACTTGAAAAGTAGGATTCTATGTAATTTTCACTTTTGAAAAAAATTGTACATAAGAGCCAGGATCGACTATTAATTCTTTCTTCGTTGAAATGAGAAAACTTGAATTGACATAATACAAATCCCTACATGAGTTCTTCGAAACCTATTATGTCGTGCAAATTGAAGGTTACACTTTTTAATTTTTTTTTTCAAACTCGTTTTTCATCACATATTTTATTTACTTTTATCAAAATCTGCTAAAATTTAATTTTTAATTAAACCAAACAGAGCTAAATATCATGGTATAGGCTCCCAAAAACCTGTCGTCGTCATCATCATCATGATTACTCCTCCAACCTTTATGAAACCTTTTTCAACTCGGATTGCCACATTGGTAATGAGACTCACACCAGCACAATGAATAATCCATTTTACACCTTTAATTTGAAGCAAAGACATAAATTGCACCATCAAGAAAGGATTCGTTTTAATATCTTGGTAATTAATAGAATTTTTTATTTCTCGATAACAAATTATCTCAAACTAAATATTTTCATTTGTGATTAAGATTCCAAGAACCAACTTCTTTTTATCTTTCTTTAGAGAATCAAGATATAATTCTATGAGACGATAACGTATGACATATGATTACAGATAGTTGTGTGTGTTAGAGATGCCAACCATGTTGCTAGTTCAACTCGGGTAGCAAGTCGAACGAATATTGTAATCAAGTTCAAACCGGCTCAAATACTTAATCAAACCAAATTCGTTCTTTTTGAAAACTAGTGATATGCAACGTAATTTAAATGTTGAAACCTCTTTAATACTACATGCCAAACATACTATAAATGTTTTACGAACAAAAAGATGCATCAAAAGTTCAAGCCCTGCGTTATGGTTTCCTGCCTATTTCCCCCCTTTCTTGAGATGTAGAACAAAAGAGCAATCTAATTGTACCAAACCAGACAATATTTTCTTCTTTTTAAATAGCCCAACTCTGAATGTCTATACAAGTTTGAACTAGTTAAGAACAGTAATTATAACTGTCATAACCGTACAACAAAATCATTCAAGGATGGATAGGTTTCTTTTGTTGTCTGATAGATTAAAACTGTCGAGGCACTGAATGAATTTGTTGCGATTTGTGACATAGCATCAGGAAGACAAGCATCACAAAGTGTATAAATGATAAAACAACAATACAAGGAAGGCTCAAATTCTAGATGATGGTAGGTTGACATGAAAATTCTCTCTAACGCTCATCTTTATTCCTCTTTGTTAAGTATGGTTGTTTTTGTTGGAAATCTACTTATACATGCACAGCAAAAAATTAAAATTATTTCGATTCCCACCAAGGATCCCTTTGTGTTTAAATAGAAATCGTGATAAGGATTGTACCTTTGAAGAATTCTGCAATCCTTTTCCTTTTCTTTTCGTTCCATCAGTCTTGATTCGCCACCCACAACTGTCCAATTGTCCAACCTCCAACGGTGATCCACACAGAGAATAAGATTGCAGCTGCCAGGGTTTTCTCCTCTTGTGCTAGCGAGAATGATTATGAGAAAAATCATATGGAATGAAAACCCTAGCCATGTATTTATATAAGCCCAAATGGGCCTGGCCCGGTCCGGTCCAAATATTTAATTAATCCATTTAATTAAATCCAGTCCGTGAATTAATTAATCCAATTAATTAATTCGGGCCTATAAATAACCAACCCAATTAATTAATTTATCCAACGATTGTTAAATTAATTAATTGACAAATTTGCAATCTTCCAATTCTTTTTTATGTGCGACCCATCAGGTTCCCAATCACCATGTCTAACGACGTGAAATATTATTTTGATCTAATTAAAATTAATAAATTAAAACACCTTTTTAATTTATCATCAATTCACACTCGCCGTCCCAGATTGACATCTAGCAATGTGTCAGGACAATACATGTGACGGGAAATGTTACGTGGTATGACAAAACAAAACTCGTTCGTTTACCTCGAAACTATAATCCATTCGTCAATATGATCCGATCAATTACGAGATATGGAATTGTGTCAATCCCAAATATCGATCATATCTTTCACTCCACTATTAAGTTAATATAAGTCGAAGAGATATGGAATTGTGTCAATCCCAAATATCGATCATATCTTTCACTCCACTATTAAGTTAATATAAGTCGAAAACTCCTTTTCGACTTATGAGTACACATTAGCCAAAAATTTCGTTATCAACTTAATTAAATAAAAAGCATATCATAATCTCCTACTATCTAAGAGTGACGAATCCTTTATTGGTCAATCACAACCTTCATACGATTCTTGACGTACCCGAATAATGTCGTATTAGCGGCCCTTTGCAGAGTAACATCCAACACCGTCAAAGTATGACTGTCCTCACATAAGGTACCATGACGACCTCAAGTCAAAGGACCAATTCACTACCGAACGTTAGAGATTAACTACTGACACTCAAATAGTTATCCATGTGGAATCTCTCAGCGGGTCTCCAATGTTTTGTTCTATAACAAAACATCCACATGTTCATTTAAGTGTCACCACAGTTTAACTTGTGAGATCGGCTACTTACTTCACAAGTAAGAAATGCTACACGTGATGGTCTATCCGTAATAACGATATTCGTATCTCGTTTTTACTTACGACCACGGACGATTTAAGATTCAATCAGATGTAATTTGTATCTCACAATCACAACTCTTTGTGATTAACAAATTACGAAGATTTGAATCTATGGACTCTATTATTTATTTAATTGTCTATTAATTAAATAATAGATCTGCCATTAAATTGTATTAATTATATATCAAAAGTATTTATGTCCAAAGTTTATTGGACCTAGGGCATAATACTTACAGTTTTCATCTACAACTTATCCAATTACCAGTTATAATATTGGAGACGTTGTTGGAGTATTGTTTAATGTATATAATGAGAAGTGATTTGGAGTGATTAAATGTTGATCAACCATGAGAAAAATCGAACGGAAGCAAAATGAGAAGAAAAATGGTGGTGGCTGGAAAATGGCATTGGCAACTTAGGGTCGGGTAACTTATTCAAAACAGAAGCAAAAAATGTTGAACTGGTTTTGTGCTCGGCACTCGCTCAGTGCAATTTTTTTGTCTATTGAGATTTTGAAATCTGGTATTTTTTTTCATTAAGCTTCACTTCTTTTCAGCTTGGTTTTGCACCTTTTTGTGCATGGATGTTGGAGTACTATATAGGGGTCGTTTTCATTGTTGAAAATATATCAAAAACGTTAAATCTATACCATTGTATCCAAATCAAAGATCAAACCTAGTTTTTATACTTTTGTTCTTAAGTTCCTTTTCCAATTTTGTTGCTTGATTCAAAGTTTGGATTAAGGTTTTGATACTCTTACAAACTATTTGCAATAGAAAGCCTTCAAATATTTATCTAGGTAGCAACAAATATCGTTTGAGGATAGCGATTCAAAATCGTGTTCAAGTCTTCCATTTGGTGAATTATTCTTGTTCCTGATTTTCTTTGTTTTTCACCAATTTTTTTTATCAATAATCTCAAACGATATTTTAACTGCGATGGAGATGCAAACTACTTTGGCAACCATCTTGTTTCACTTCAATAGATTCAACGAAAGAAATTTTACACGATGGCAAGACAAACTAAAGTTTCTATCGAATGCATTAAAGATCTTTTATGCTCTTGATATGGATCTTGCACTAATATCTGAACCATCTGATGAAGATTCTAAAGAAGTACGGGCCGAGAGAAAGGAAAGGAAAGAAGATAAATTAATATGTCGCGGTCATATTCAGAAAGCTCTATCATGTCGATTATATTATGTTTACACCAACACCACTTCGCCTAAAAAAATATAGGAAGCACTTGAGAACAAATACGAAGCCGAGGAGGAAGGTACCAAGAAAATTTTAATTTCAGAAGATTTTTATTTTAAAATGCTAGATAATATTTCCTTGTTGCTTCAAGTACATAAACTTCAAGTGATAGTCAATAAACAGAAGGTGGTGAAGATTGAACCTCCCAAATCATTTAACTTCGAAAATTTTTCTTTGGAACATATACAAAAACATCTTCGTAAATAGGAAAAATCAAGGGCACAACATAAGACTGAAAGTTCTTATGATGGCTCATCAAAAGCTAATATCGTGAATAATGTTGATCACTCCAATAAATACAAAAACAAAGCGAAGCTTCTTGGTCCTAAAAAGGATCAAGCGAAGTTCAAAAATAAGTTCAAAGGCCTTTGCTATGTTTGTGAAAAATAGGAAAACTATGCAAGAGATTGCAGACATAAAAACTACTAAAGAATGAGGGAAATGTGAACCCCGTTGAAGAGATTATCGCTATGATGAGTGAAACTATTGCAATTCAAAGCAAAATTTCGGGATGGTGGTATGACACCTATGCTAAAATCCATGTTTTTTATGATAAGTCATTTTTTTCAAAAACTTATCATGACATTGTTGATGGACAAGAGATTTAAATGGAAAATGAAGGAAGATCTAAAGTGATTAGCAAAGAAAACATCCATATCATCTTCACTACGAGAAAGAATATTACTTTGACCAATATTCTTCATGTACCAGACATGAATAGAAATTTAGCGAGCGGGTTTCTTTTGGAAAAATTGGGAATGAAATCTATATTTGAGTCAGGTAAACTTGTATTAACACTAAACACGTATTTTGTTGGTAAGGGCAATTCTAGTGATGGAATGGTCAAGATATGTATTATTGTTGGGGAATACACCGATTATGTACATATTATATTTACAAAAAATATACCGTTTATGTTCATGAAATCAAAACAAGGTTTCGACTTACCGAAATGGAGTTTGAGAAACTAGCCAATGATTATCGAATCTGACTATTTTCATTTTTGAATTAAAACATGTGATTCTTCATATCGAATCTTACATAAACCATATAAATAAAATTAATCATTTTCTAAAATCAAGTAGAAATGAAATCAGAAAAAATTAGATGTAAGTGATGCGATTGACTGATGGGAGTATAACTCTTTCCTTAAGATGAATTTGCCCCGAATCGATGCTAACGGCTTTTTGACAATCATCTCCCAAGATAAAACGACCACGTCAAGCCATAGGAGCACTCCAAATAACTTTGACCAGGGAACTCGAACGGAATTCCCTCTCTACTAAGGAAATGCATGAAAATGCTATGAAATTAGAAAGGAGAGAATTGCAAGAGGAGAATGAATGCTCAATGCAATTGGTGAATCCAAAACCATGTCCATAGGGTTCTATTTATAGACGTAGAAAGGGTGCAAATGAAGTAGTGTGGGCCAAAACATGCATCCTTTCAAAAAGTTGTAACACTTGGCCAAAACCTACATCTTTTCGAAAAGTTGCAACACTTCATTTCTTCCAACTTTGGTCCGTAATTTTTCATTCATCCGGAATTGGTTTCGAGATTCTAAATATACTACGACGATCTACTCGACGAGTAGAATAAGTTGGTTTATTTACTTTTATAATTTGACCATCAGATCAAGTCCAAATATTCGACCGAAGTTGACACGAAGTCACACCTTTTCATTTTCTCAGTTTTAAACTTAACCAATTTTCGGTTAATTTTTGAACCAATTCCAACAATCCCCCACATGAATGAAAATTTGAGTATGCAAATGTAATGTTATGATGTGATGCAAGTAGAGAGAGAGCGAAAAGCCACTGCATCGGGGATAGTAGCTTCTAGCCTTAAACCTCCCGTTGTGAAATATCATCGGACTTACTCGGCTAATTGGTGAACGTGATGTCTTGAACCATTCAGCCTTTAGTGTAAGACAAGATAATGATACTCACATAATATCTTCCCTAAACCGTTCATGGTTCTCATGACTTGGTTCATTTTGGCCTTGAACCCTTCTTGGTTCTGCAAGTGTTTAAAGAATTCAAGCCTTGAATAATTCTCATTGAAGCGGCCCCACTTCACACTCACATAGGTGACCTCCTATTAAGAGTATTCTGCCCTACTCCACTTGACTTAATCAAGATATCGGAATCGTTAAAAGATTATCTTAACATCTTACGACTCTGCAGAAAGCACTTTAATATCATAGGAATGAGTTAGGAAACTATTTTCCTTAGTGCTTCATGGAATCCTCATAACTTAGTTGTCCCTTTGAACCAAGATCTTGGGATCTCCAGTCAACAAGGCAGGGTTACCATTACAAGGACTCTAATGTAGTAGGCTTTACCTCATTCCCTTCGATATGCAATATTCTTGATCTCTCTTAGTAAATCTCTTTAAAGGTACCATGAGTTTACATTATTGAGATCAACTGCTTAATGATATTATATCTATGACTTATAAGTCTAGACCTACCATTACATGTGACTTAGTATCTTATCAATTGTTGCTAGCAAACGATCGATTTCATTTAATAGATACAAATTGTCACCACCAAGAAATCCTTTCATGAAGCTACATGCTTCTTATTAGTTTTATCTAAAACTTTATCAATTTCCAAACGACATTGTTGGAGGATTTCTATCTAATTATTACACTAGTCAACCATGTTTACTAGTGGAGGATTTCAGAGTCATGGGTATTCAATATCATTATTGAAACATTACCATGCATTTGAACTTTATGAATATTCTTCATATATTCCAATTGTTCTTGCATGTCTAAACAAACGTCATAATCAGCTTTACAACCTATTTCATCCACTTTAGATTTAGTATATATCATCCTTATAATTAATATAAGGGTTTTCTATCTTTCTACCTTCATAGATATCGTTATGTGATTATAAGATAGAAGCAAACGTAACTGTTAAACTGATTTACCCCCACAATTCCTCAATTAGGAATACATATGCAATCTAGTAACGTTGCATCCATAAGTTTTAAACTTTTCATTCAAGTTCATGAGCATTTATGATAATCCCCCACATCTTTGGGTTACAATTGAACTTAGGGTTTAGCAACTCTTTCATAGTTCAATTTATTTATCTCTTAGATAATATCCATATCGAGTACTTCGTGAAAGTCTAAATACTTTCAAAGTAATGGTCGTTGACTCACAATTTATTTCAATTAAAGTTGCATATAACGCATTTCAATCCAATTATTTTAATTTGATCATTCAAATTAAATCAAGGCCATCATATGAACCAACAATGCTTTCAAAACATATACCAATTTAATTGATTTCATGATTGAAGTTAAATTCAACAATAAAGAGGGCTAAGCATTGCAAGATATGCAACTTATCACATTTGTGACATTTCACATGATAGTTTCATTTTATGTCAATTAATAAGGTACATATTCATCATATTCAATCTTGAACGAACGAATCAATCATATGTTGAAAAGTTGTGTTCTTCAAGAGACACAACTCTACAAAAGGACACACATCTTGAATTAATTTCTATGAAGAGACTCACCCATTGAAAAATAATCATACCAAAAGTCATGATTATTCATATGAAAGGACGCACCTTTTCATCTAAATTGATCGTAGAATATTTCAAATAATTAAGTGGCTTAACTCTCATAACTAAATAATTATATCCACTTAAATCATCTCACTTAATTCCATAGGATTAAATGAGGTTGTCGACAAGATATGAAAATTTAACCAACTAGACCATTTTAACCAAAAAGGTCTATCCAAAATCCAAATGCTTGTATGGATCCATCAAATGAATACACTAATCCGCTTCACATGATTATCATATAGATACCCAACAAAGTTGCCTACTTAAAATAAATGCATACTCATGGCATTACCGTTATGGGCATATTTATCAGTTAAAATATGTCTTCTCATGCAAGTAATATATTCAAACGCATAATGATTTGCCATAGTAAGAGAACAAAAGTTATTGGGATGACATACGTATAAACTAAAAGTAAGAAATTCTGTACAAACTATAAATTTAAGCATTACTAGATTTTGACAAAGCCAAAGCCAACGTGCTTTGAATAATTAAAATTATACCAACATGCATCTTTCGCAAGTTTAGTAAATTTATTTCTTGGTAACTTTGAATTGAGGCAGTTTAAACATGAAGGAACTCAATGGTTAGCTTATAAAAATCACAATGTCCATGTGCAGTTTGACTTTACAAATCAGTTTACATTTATATGCTATCTAGATAGATATTTCATGATACACAATTCAAACGGGTCATATCATTTCAGAAATTAAAAACTGTTTCTAATTTGGAAAGATATATTTTTTCATATAGCGTGTATACTATTTGTTTACAAACAATTAACAAGATTTTACCAACATTCCCAATCAAAATTCCTTATAGACAACTTCTGACGCAAATTATCTTTTAATATAGATACATTTTGGATTAAAAGAGTGCCAGCAAATAAAACTCATAGATGAGACTACCAACAAATACAGTACACAAACATGTATGCACTGGTTCATAAATATCATATATATTATGAATTTCACAACTAATTATCATATAATCTGGTGCACCAATTTGAGATTTTCCACTCTAATCTCTGAATATCAAAATTTCTTCTAATGGGTCAAAACCAGAATTTACATTATATGGTTCAGGATTAAATAATATTAGATTGTTTGTCCACAAATCAAATTGAAATATATTGTAATGAATTCAACATATAAATGAATGATTCTAAGTTATAGAATCACTATCAATTCTGTTATAATATACAGATTCATTACACATGAATTTCTCTAATTAAAATATTGTAATAGAACACATTTACTAGAATCATAATACGTCAAAATTCTGTCTTATGATTTTATTCATGCAGTATCTTGATTTCGATTGCAAATAAAAAATAATATGCATAAGAAAATTCATCTTAAGATTGTCGAGGAATACACCGATTATGTGCATATTATATTCACAAAAAATATACCGTTTATGCTCACGAAATCGAAACAAGGTTTCGACTTACTGAAATGGAGTTTAAGAAACTAACCAATGATTATCGAATCTGACCATTTCCATTATTGAATTAAAACATGTGATTCTTCATATCAAACCTTGCATAAACCATATAAATAAAATTAATCATTTTCTAAAATCAAGTAGAAATGAAATCAGAAAAAATTATATGTAAATGATGCGATTGGTCGAAGCGAGTATAACTCTTTTCTTAAGATGAATTTGCCCCGTATCGGTGTTAACGATTTTTCGACAATTATCTCCCAAGATACAATGACCACGTTAAGTCATAGGAGCACTCCAAATGATTTCGACCAGCGAACTCGAACGAAATTCCCTCTCTACCAAGGAAATGCATGAAAATGCTATGGAATTAGAAAGGAGAGAATTGCAAGAGAAGAATGAATGCTCAATGCAATTGGTGTACCCAAAATCATGTCCATAGGGTTCTATTTATAGATATAGAAAGGGTGCAAATGAAGTAGTGTGAGCCAAAACATGCATCCTTTCAAAAAGTTGCAACACTTGATCAAAATCTACATCCTCTCGAAAAGTTGCAACACTTCATTTTTTCCAACTTTGGTTCGTAATTTCTCATTCATCCGAAATTGGTTTCGAGATTCCAAATATACCACGACGATCTACTCAACGAGTAGAATAACTTGGTCTATTTACTTTTGTAATTTGACCATCGAATCAAGTCCGAACATTCAATCAAAGTTGACACGAAGTCACACCTTTTCATTTTTCCAGTTTTAAACTTAACCAATTTTCGGTTAATTTTTGAACCAATTCCAACATTATTGAGGATAATTTTAATAACAATAACAAATATTTTGCCTAAATGATCGACTCATTTACTTTATGGCATGTTAGATTAGCACACATATGTATTAATGTTATGAAAAGAATGGTCTATTATATTTGACAAGACTTGGGAAGTTATTGATTTACCAAAAGAATCTAAACCTATTGATTGCAAATGGGTAGAAAATATAATTTCGATGGTACACTTAATACCTATAAAGCTAGATTAGTAGCTAAAGGATATCTACGAAAGGAAGAAATTGATTATTTTGACACATATGCACTTGTAGCTAGGATAACCTCCATAAGAATCTTGTTTGCATTAGCATCAATATTTGATATTTCTATTATGTCATATGGTTTTACTCATAATTAGGTTGATAAATGTTTGTATAAAAGTTTGTGATAATATTATTACATTTTTATGCTTTTATGTGGATGATATATTAATTATTAGTAATGACATAGAGGGGATTAAAGAAAAGAAGATGTTTCTATATTCTATGCTCAAAATAAAAGATCATAGATAAGTTGACACTATCCTTGGTATTAAAATTAAGAAGGATAGTGGAAATTATTCATTAAACCAATCACATTATGTTGAGAATATGATAAATAAGTTCAAATAATTAAACATTAAAAAGTATCAAGTTAGTATAGAATGATGGAAGATGAATAACTCAAATTAAGTTTGCAAGCGCAATTAGAAGTCTTATGTATTTTGCCATATATAAACTAAGTAGGTTTAATAGCAATCCAAGTTCGAAACATTGGAATGCCATAGAAAGGGTTCTTGGTTACTTGAAGAAAATAAAAAAACTTGGACTACAACATACAATGTTCCCGACTATTGTTCAAGGATATATCGATGCTAATTAGATATCGAGTGAGGGAGAAAATGAGTCTACTTTAAGCTGGGTGTTTACTTTTTGAGGAGATGCAGTTTCTTGAAGGTCTAAGAAATGAACATACATTACACACTCAATAATGGAGTCCGAGTTTATAGAATTGGTCGAAACAGGAAAAGAGGTTGAGTGGCTAAGAATAACAGGTCATTCGATAAGTGCATAAGTTTCAGCACTATTGACATATTATAAAAGCCTATCCTTAATAAATAGTGCTGGTTGTTACGATTCAAAGGATGAATTTATAAAACTCTTATTGAGGTTCAGTACAAAGTATAAGGATTTCTAAAAGTCTCAAAGATACTAGAAAAACTTCACCTATGTGAATTTCGAGCTGCTGTTACCTCAAAAGAGAGTTTGGAGTTTCTATCTTAAAAGTTATGAATAAGAGAAAAGCAAGGCCATAAGAGCATTAAACAAGAAATAATAGGTTCAAAACTTTCATACTACCTAGAATTTCGGTGTTAATTTGTGAGATTTACACTTGGGTTGGATTCAAATTGGAAGATATGCTTATCCTATGCATAAGTATTGTTAAACTGGAGTTTGAACTCATGATATATTTCAACGAGTGGGGAATTGTTGGAATATTGTTCAATGTATATAATGAGTGATTAAATATTGATCAACCATGAGAAAATCAAGCAGAAGCAGAACGAGAAGAAAAAATGGTGGCTGAAAAATGGCCTGGGCAATTGCCTAGTCTCAAATCCAAGCAGTTGGTTATTCAAAACAAAAGTAAAAAAATGTTGAATTAGGTAGTTGCCTGGTTTTGTGCTGGTCACTTGCCTAATGTAAATTTTTATCTGTTGGAATTTTATATTCTAGAGTCTTTTCATCAAGCTTCACACATTTTTTGTTTGATTTTTGCACATTTTCATACATGGTTCTTGGAGTACTATATCTATGGGTGATTTTCATGATTGAAAATATATGAAAACATCAAATATATACCATAGTATCTAAATCAAAGATCGGACCTAGTTTCTATAATTTTGTTCATAAGTTCATTTTCCAAGGTTTTTGCTTGATGCAAACTTTGGATTAATGTTTTGATTCTCATTCAAACAATTTGCAATAGAAAACCTTCTAGCACTTATTTCAGTGGTTGCAAATATTATTTGAGGATAGCGATTCATAATCGTGTTCAAACCTTCCAATTGGTGGATTATTCTCGTCACTAGTTTTCTTTGTTCTTCATCAATTTTTTTTTTATCAACAGATGTGAAAAATGTTCTGGTGAATGCCACCATCTTGTGTTTGCAGTGTTGTTCCCAATATATCCGCCATGTTGATAAACTATTAGATGTCAAAGACTTTTGAGCTTTAGGATTTCTATAGGCAACTCAGTCACACCAGTGCCCTCCAAATTCAAGCTCTCCAAATTCGAGTGTTTCAGAAATATTTTCACCTTCGTGTCCCATAAATTTAAATACTTCAAATGAAATAACTCGAAATTTTAACGTGGGATATTGTTTCCAATTGAACTCCTCTTAAATCTAAGACCTTTAGCTTCGTAGAAGCGTCGAATAGTTTCAATGACAATAGTGTGGAGATTTTGTGGAGAGAAAATCCATAGATCGGAACATTAGTAGAGAATGTAGATGCTTGAAGCTGTTCCTTTCTTGGATAATTTCTAAGGAACCAGAAATTGCCAAGCGCTGAACCTTCTCAAGCCACTGTGTTCTAACCGTTAGCTGTAGTTGCCAGTAATTTAGGGGAGAAGCCAGGAGAGTAGAGTTGTGAGGGCAAATTTCACAAAATTTTAATTGTGCGAGCAAAATTTAAAATTATAAGGTTCTTTTTTTTTTCTTTTTTTTTTTCCTGAAAATTTTGTGTAAAATTTTAAAAGATCTACTGCAAAATCTTGGATTTCAAATTTAGTGTGGGGGCAGTGAATCCGCCCATGGTTGCCATGTTTTATTCTCTTGATTGGGAGAATGGAGAACATCATGGATGCGGATCCTACTTAACCTTCCAAGACTAGTTTTTACCACATGTATTAAGCATCTTTGAACAATTATTTCAAGATAGCTTTCAACAACTTTTCCTTTTATCCTATTTGGTTTTGCTGGAATGAATCGTTCAGCTATCCACAGTCGAATTTGTCTCCGGGGCTTCATTTACATGATCCTCGAGGAAAATGCTAAAGAAGAAGAGACAAATTCTGAGATTTTCAGTCAAATCAATATCTTAGAGCGATTATCTTTTTCACTCTTAGAAGTGTACTGTCTTCTTGTAGCTCAGCATCGAGGTTGTGATACCATTAATCCACTATGCTCTGCTCCTTCAATGTTAAGACACCTTTCACAAATGCTCTCCGATCATCACTATTCATGGATAATACAACCTGTGGCTTTTCCTTTCATGAATACCAGTTCAACCCAATTTTAACTTTAACGGGGGTTGTGCGAACGTGAACACTAAGACGGGCCTTAGGCAATCGCCCCTTTGAACGGAAATGGAAGTCGCCAACCTAGGTAATTGTATGGGTGGCAAATGGGCCGAGCGGCTCGTCGACTCACCCGCTCGGCTCGGGAAAATGGAGCTCGTGGGTGGCTCGGGCTAGTAAAAACACGAGTCTGAGCCCGAGCGGGCCGGTTCGGTGGGCGAGCCGACAGCTCGCACAAAAAACGAGCCACGAGCCCAAGCTCATGGGCTCGTATGAAAATGTGACTGAAACGGTCACATTTTTTGAAATGTGACCGTTTTTCAGTCCTTCATTTAATTTTTTTTTCTGTTTTTTGATCGTTAACGGTCACTGAATTTTTTCAGTGACCGTTTTGGTCCTTATTATTTTTTTTCCTTTTCTTCTATAAATAGTGGCATTTAGCCACAAATTTTTTTAGAATTCTCTCAACTCTCAATTATCTTTCTTTCAACTTTCTTGTATTGTGTTGATAACTTGCAATTTTTATATACAATTTATACAATATCCAATTCTCATTTCTCAGTTCTCACTATATTTATTGAAATTTCATTCAATTCTCATTTCTCACTACATTTATACAATTATTCTTCTACTAGTTATTACTTATTACAACTAAACAAATTGATCCACGCTCATTTGTCGAAAACTTGTTCGGTGTGGGAGGAAACGAATAGCCTATGACACCGCAAAATCAATTTCAGAATCAATTTAAAGATCTAAATGACGTACCCCTACCTGAAAATATTCCAAATTTGGATCTTCATCATCATGTAAGTGGCAATCCAAATTATCCAATTAATTTGGATGATGTTGACATTCCCGAAGAAGAACACGATCAGGAAGAAGAGGCTGAATTAAACATTCCTGATGCGAGGGGAAAGTGAAAGGGGAAAAAACAAGCAAAATGTTGGGATTACTTTAAGTTGATTTCAACGGGAAAAATAGTCAATGGAGTCCAAGAATCCAAAGCAGTATGTAAATACTGCCAACAAAGATTGGCATGACAAAGAGGAATTGGTACCATCCATCTCAATCGTTATTACAAAATATGTGTGGCCAAACATGGACTTATTACAGGCTGTCAATCACAATTGCAATTTGGCAGTCCAGACATCGGTGGTTCTACTGCACCCCTATCCACATGGGTGTATTCGGAGGAGAAAGCTCGAACCGAAATGGTGAAACTTGTTGCTGGTGCTGAGTTGCCTTTGGCATTAATTGACAACCAACACTACGTCTCGTATGTGAAAGAATATTTGCAGCCAAGGTACGTTGGGATAAGTCGAAATACTCTTCGTTCCGATACAATACAATATTTTACTTCAACAAAACAACAATTAATTATAGATTTGCAAAAATATGGGGGTGTCATATCTTTAACTTCATAAATATGGGAAGGGATTAATAAAAGAGCATATATAACTGCAACTGCACATTATATAGACTCACTTTGGTGCATGCATAAAAAATTATTGCTTTTAGAATTATTGAGTTTCCTCACAACGCTAATAATATATTTAATGTTATTATTAGTATTGTTAGAGAATATCATTGCAAAGGTAAAATTCGTTCATTTACTTTCGATAATGCTAGTGTTAATAAAGTAGATGTTGAAAAATTGCATAGGGTACTACAACCTGATTTTGGTGGGTATTTGTTTCATATTCGTTTTGTATGTCATATTTTAAATTTAATTGTCCAAGATAGTTTAAAATATATAAAGGATGAATTTCAAAATATTAGGAACGCACTAACATATATCACAATCTCTCCAAGTAGAAAACAAGCATTTGAGGATTATTATACCGAAATAGGAGTGGAAAATGCTAAAATATTTGTTAACGATGTAGGTCATAGGTGAAACTCTACTTACTTGTTATTAAAGTTATATGAAGGTTTTGAACATTTAATAACTGACTTTTATAACAATAGACATGTTAGAAGTGATAACGATGAGATGTTGACTGAACGTGATTGGTATTTAACTTTGAAAGTTAAAAAATATTTGACATCTTTTTATGAAACCACTAAGATTTTATCGGGCGTTTACTATCCCACCAGTTGTATGGTGTTTGAACGTCTTTATATAATTGTAAGAACATTTCATAAATACAGAAATGGCCCTAATTTTAGTGAAATTATAATTGCTATGAAATTAAAATTTAGAAAATATTGGAAAGATTTGCCTATGTTATTTTCTTTAGCATGCGTGATGGACCCTCGATATAATTTATCGGGAACTAAATATATAATTGATCAAATTTCAAACGCCTTAACATTTGATACACCGATCACATATAGAAATTTAGAGCAAACATTATATGAAATATATGAATTATATGTGAACCGAATGGGTACCAATATTAGTCGGGTACCATCTGCACCTACTCCTTCCACTTCCACTGAAATTGAAGAAGAAGATGCGGAAATATTTAATTTATTTCAAGGCATTAATTCTGATAGATTTGATTCATCTGCAATGTGTTCATCTACTACCACTGCCATTGCCATGTCATCACCATCTGTATCTCATTCTCATCATACATCTACGGACTCAAGTCATAATGCATTGCCTGCTGAATTAATTGATTATTTCAACCAGAATATGCCAACATATAAAACAATTAAAAAAAGTTCAAACGAAGTAATTGAATTCTAGCGAAGGTATAAACGACGTTGGCCAGTTATATCTGCGATTACAAAAGATCTGCTGACCCCTCCAGTTAGTACTGTTGTTTCGAAGTCTGCTTTTAGTGCAGGTAAAAGAATTTTGAGCGAGGTCAGGAGCTGACTGAAAGAAAATATTTTAGAAGCGTTAATGTGCGTTAAGGATTGGCAGGACGCTCATTTTCAACTACAAGATAAATATGCCGAAATTGCATGTCATCAAGTAAGTGATATTTGATTTAATTATATTGATTAAACTTTTATTTTCTTATCGTTACTTTTAATTTTCTTTAAAAAATTGTACACGCTACAAAAAATTATTCGTGTACAATTTTTAACTCCGCCTACTGAAAATTTAAGTAGCCGGTCCCAAACCCAGATAAAGGAGGAGGGTTTATATTTTATCTATATTAAAAATAAAAATAAAAAAAATAAAGCTTTCATATTTATTTTTTTTATCTCTTTTAGTTAAAAAAAATTACTTTTTTATTTTTCAAATTACCTATTTGTTCTCCAAAAAAAAAAACGACGTCTACTCGCGAGCCAAGCTCAACTCGGCCCACGAGCTACCCGCGAGCCGCGAGCTCGTGGGCCGAGCCGAGCTCGCCCTTTTTTGAACGAGCTGAGCTCAGCTTGGCTCGTTTCATAACGAGCACGAGTCGAGCTCATGGTTTCATGGGTAATTGACATTCTTCGCCGCCCATTTACCTAGGCCGGCTCGGCCCATTGACATCCCTAAGTAATTGACATTCTTCGCCGCCCATTCACCTTGACTCGGTAAGTACATTCAATTTGCCCAAGACATATACTTTCTAATTTACTACCACACTTATCGTTATAAGTTCGTTCCCATAAATGATTATCATAAAATTTCATCTTTGGTGTGATTGAAAATTAAATTAAGGATAAAGATATTTGTACAAAATTTTGTTGACAAATGGTGTACACATTCTCACAAAATTAACGGACTCCACATGAATTTAAAAAATGTCGGCTTGTTGTCCCCACCCTCATTGTGAATAGTGAGTAAGAGAGTTTGTAAAAAAAATTTGTACACGTAGCATAATCTTTGAATTAAAGATATGTTATACGTAGAACATTTTCAAACTAGAGGAAACAACTTTTAGAAAATATTGAAATTTTAAAGCTCGAAATTCTCCAAAACCATTATTAGGGACTAATTCTAATAAGTTATAGAGGGATGAGGATAAGATTGCAACGAATAAAAAAGCCACGTTCAGAATCACTGCTTCGAGTTGCATCCTATATTTGCAATTTACCATTTCAATGAAAAGGCAAACGAATTAGTTTCTCATCAATGAATGCAGATATTTTAATAAGTAAATTTCAAAAGAATTTTCACACACCAATTATGAAAAATGGGTCCTCAATGTATGGTTTAAAATTATTTTTATTTTTTCAAGATAAAATGGAGTTAAACGATAATTATTTCAGACAATTATCGTCTAGCAAATTCTTTCCTTCAACCTTTAAACTAGGGGTGTCAACGTGCACCTAGCAAAGGATAAAAAAATAGAGAATTGGATCTAAATCTACAACATATTTTTGCTTCCAAAGAACTGTTCAACATGAAGTCCAAAAAAAAAAAAAAAAGAGAGAGAAAATAAAACTAGTATTTCCATTAATGGAACTAGAACCATATAGAGAAGCTAATAGTAGATTTATTGTTCATAGCCATATACAAATGTAAAACCCACAAGCTAAAGCATGCAAGTTATAGTAGAAGACTACTCAAACACTGCCCTTTATGGTTTCATTGGATGCATCTTTATCGCCCGATTCTTCAAAATAATCCTCTCGGGCATTATCAGCCAACATCAGGGAAACCAACCAGAAAAGGGCAGAATCAAGCGATAGAAAGGCACCCCCACCTAGAAGTCCTGTCTTAGCCGTAGGGCATTGAGTTTCTAGATTGTGGTGAATATTCCGAGCATGGTGGAGTTGCTCTGTGATTGTAGGCCATAACAACATTGCTGCAGCTAATCCAGTCAAGCCCCTTCAAAACACGCGGTTTAGAAAATGAAAACAATTAACAATGGAAACATCAAATGCACGAACAGCAGAAAGTGAGCTTACAGAGGATAAACTAGAGCATGTTCGGATAAGCTAAAAAATGTGATACTAACTTTAAGAAACTTTTTGTTTCTACTATGTTTGGATAACTTGCCTTTTCTTAATTCTAAGAAAAAAAGACTTAGAACTTGTTTGGTACAGCTTAAAAGGCAATTAAAATCAATTTTTTGACCGTTATTTCACCATTTCAACCGTCATTTTTGAATTATTCTTTCATAGGTAGGACCCACTTTATCTCTAACAGTAAAAAAATCATTTACCAAAATCCCTACCAAACAAACACTTAATTTGTAAGTAATCTTACTTTTCTGTCAAAATAGGTAACTTATTTTGACGCTTACAAGTAATATACTTATTAACTGTCTAAACTTGATCAATCAAGCTCTAAATCTTTTTAGAAATGTGTATTGATGGTTCGATGGCCAGTATTTGACTTATTGATCTCAACTTTGAACTGTCCCTCAATAGTGATATGGAAGCTTTCCTTATTCTATATCCTCCATAAAGCAATTTCACAATAGTATTGTAGTAAACGATGATATACCTAATAAGATCATTAACAGACTTAATACTTATATTTATTTATTATTTAGAAAATGTGCTAATGGACCTAATCGCAACACCGTTAAAGCAAAAAACAAAAATAAAAGACTCTGAGAAAACAAATTGATAAAATCACCAAACATAAAATATAATAAGGTTTACTCACAAGGCAATATTGAAGAAGACAATGAAGCCAGTGCTTCGGAATAAAGCTGCCTGTGGAACCGACTTTCCTTTGTATGGGTAAAACAAAGATAAATAACCAAATGCAGTACACAGAGCAAGGAACACAACGGACAAGTACCCCAAAACTACAGTGGGATCGGACGGATATTTGCAAATAACAACGCCCTTCCCAGTTATAACAGTTCCTGATGCAGGCTGCAAAATCCAAGCAGAGAAGAATAAAAAAATGTTTTTCCATTATTATCTGAATGAGGTGGTTCAATGATATACAAATATTGCTAACATTACTCATGTATTGTCTTTCAAAAATTTGCTTAGAATTAAAAGGGAGAAAAAAATAATAATAATAAAAAACTCTATGCATTGACATTTTGTTACTTATAACCAACAGAGTGAACACCTAGGGATGGCAATGGGCCGAGCCGGCTTTTAACTCACGAGCTCGGCTCGGGCTCGGGCTCGAGCTCGTGAAAGACAAGCTCGGCTCGGCTTGGCCCATGAGCTCGTGATCCGAGCCGAGCGGAGTCAAGCTCACGAGCCGCTCGCAAGCTCGTGATTATTTTTTTTTTTATTTATTTATTTTTTTAAATTTTCATATTTTTTGACGAGCCCACGAGCTCGTCAAAATGGCTCATGGGCCGTGTGCCCAAGCAGCCCACGAGCCGGGTTTTGACGAGCCGAGGAGCCGCTCGGCCCGTTTGACATCCCTATGAACACCATGCTTTATCACCCAAGCTGACATCACATAGATCCAGATCAATATAAAAGAGATTCCTTTTAAAGGAAAATTTCCATCATGTGTTTAGTTTACAGTTACAGAAACACTTGGACATTCAAGAATGAAAACATGAAACATATGGGTTGCATACAAGTATAGTTCAAGATATGAGATACAAAAAATCTAGATTTAGAAACAAAAAACAAGGTTGTGTATTAGTAGCAAAGAAGTATGCAATTGTCTGAATGAGAAGACTTGAAATATTATATGAATCTCACTAACATCCTTCATGCATATTTGGTTTTAACTTCTGCTAAGAATTCTACAAAAAGACAAAATTCTAATTTCTACACATTAACATTTTGTTCATTCCTAAGCACCACCTTTAAATATAAAAAGATTGCCCAAGATAGGCATACCAGTCTCTTTGCCGCTAAATATAAGAACAAAACTAATCAAAATTCACCAGTCAATTCTAGTTCAACAAGTTCAGTTGATCAAATTCCATGAATGTCATTATAGAATGGGAAACGCTCATCATGTTCCATTCTATATGCACAAAAATAAACAATTTTTCGTTCTTGCACGATATAAAAGTTGTTCATACTTGTTATTATATATCTAATATAACAAAAGAAAATATACCCAAAAAAATAAAAAAAATCTAATAGTGCAGAGAACATGATAACACTAAACAAACCTAAAACTTAACTACAAATGCTAAAGGCAATCTGTAGTTCCAGTAATATTCGGGGTAAAAGACATTCGATCAATCAACTAACATTTATAAATATAATAGCACTTGATAAAACTATGAACATGCTTCAATTTTTCTCTTAAGATAAAATTTCAACCTTCTTGTTTTCAGCAATAACTCCAGCTATGAAGGACAGAATACCAAAGGTTGATACTATCAGAGACATTTGTTTCATAGTAAACGCCATTGCTTCTTCAACTTTAGGAAGCTACCTGCATCAATTTTCACCATAAAAATCAGAAAACCAGAAATTAAATTCGACCCACAAATAAAATCATAAGATTTAATAAAAAGGGGGTTTTTCTATTAACGTGTCAAATTAAATCCAATAAATTCAAAATTTTTGAAAAAGACAACCCTTTTTAATATCAATCACACTTCTTTAAAGAAAAAAAGAATTCTAACTAAAGATTAACCATTGTACAGTTAAATAATAAAAAACCATTAAGAAAGAGAGAGAGAGAGAGAGAGAGAGAGAGAGAGAGAGAGAGAGAGAAAATATGTACCTTGGCACACCAAAAGAATTGAAGAAGATAAATTCAGATCCCTCTGTATATGTATAATTATGTTCAACACTTAGGAAGGAGCAGTGAAGAAGATAAGGAGCAGTGAAGAAGAAGATAAGGAATGCTGGCTTCTAACGGGGAAATTATTTGAGAATTTGTCTTCTAAGTGGAATTTAATTAAACCGACTTTTCCTAATGGGGTGGGATTCCCTGCAACAGATAACACAGAGGCTGTGTACACACGTGAAAATTGACTTGGATAATTATATATAACAACGGGCCGGGCTATGATGGATCCGGAGAGAATTTGCAAGTGAATCTGGTCAAGAATTTGAGAGCGGTCCGTTTGGGCAACATCATGTGTGGGCCCAGTTTGACTCTCTACATTGTCCGGGAGATTTTTCTATTTGGTATATTACTATTTATTTTCATGGAAAAATCTATATTGCCCTTAATGAAATGATTCTTTCTATATTGCAACACATATCTTAATATTTTAAACATTTTATCTTATATTTACTCTATTTTGAATATAATTTCATTCTATGATCTAATAAATTGGAATAATCTGCAACATATTGTTCACATTTATTATTTAATTATTATAATTTCATTCTATGATCTAATAAATTGGAATAATCTGCAACATATTGTTCACATTTATTATTTAATTATTATATTCTTCAGAAGAGGCATCCATATTTTCTAATTGAGAATATATATTTTTTATTACTTCTAACATTCTTTTTAATAAATTATCCAATCATTTAATTGTATATCCTGACATTTATATAAATAATCATCAAATCATGCAATTATTCCTTTTTGATTCTCTAACATCTAAAAAGATTCATTCTAATTTTAGCAAAAATTTAATAGTTTTACCTTAAGTTTGATCTGGATCTTTATTCTTAAAACCGAGTAACCTTTGAGCTCTGAATATGTAAACTGTTTCTTTCAACGACATCCTGTCTTCATGGAATCTTTACAATTTCAACTTCTTGCTCTCACTGTATCAATTCTAAAGAATAAAATTCTAAACTTTTGTTAAAAAAAACTCTCTTTTTACTAAAATAAGAAGGAAACTTTCTATTTGATCTTTCAAGAATCGTTGGGAATAAAGATTTAGAAACTCATATTGATATCAGAATATTGAAATTTTATTTCTATTAGAATTTATACAAAGTTTCTATTTAGTACAAAGGGATTTCCAGAAAAATTGGTTTTTCAATATGGCTTAGGAGTGACTATTAATTACAATTCGAGATTTCAAGATAAGACGATCTCTATCTATTACAATGCCTCTATTTATACAAATATATGAGGTTCTATAATTGATCTATTACATCATTCAATACATCAGCAAAGACACACTTGCCTCTCTATTATTTTTCTCCTTAGGCCTACATTTTCACATGCTTCTTCAACTTTTTATCCAAAGAGCATCTTTTTTTATCTTCTATATTTTTACATGCAACTATATTATTGTCCTCCATATAACTTTATCAAATGTGCTCTATTATTGTCTTCTTTTTTCACATGTAGTTGGGGTACTCTCTTAGCTGGCAAAATTCTTTTATAGTGGTAGGATATCCTGAAAATTGATGTATTTTGAATCTTGTAATATAATCCTTCAATATTTCTGATTTTCCATGTCCTTGATTTGATACCAACATCCAATTTTCATATTGGTACAAGCATGAGAATTTTTTGCCAAACAAATTTTTGGCAATATTGTATATGACTTTAATTCCAAGTGCTCTTCTATGTCTGATCCATGATTTTGTTACTATTGGAACTTTTCTATCATTTTTCACCACATCTAATTGAGTTTATGTGTTCAATTGGATAGTAAACAACTCCATCATATTCAGGACTTATTGAATAAAATTTCAAATATATTCTTCGTCCCTTGACAAATCTTGATACTTCTTTTATGAATATGTCATCAAAATTTGAAATTTCAATCAAATCTTTTCGTGGATATATCAAATACATAAATCCATGTCTGCCATAATTTTTATAAATGAAAGGTCTCTTCCTTCCATGGCTATTATTCTAGGATAAACATTATTTCTTGGAGAAATGAAATATGAATCACTCATTTTTATTTTGTAAACAATTCTGACTATTTCAGCATATTTTTCTTCTTTTGGATGTAAAGGGATTTTATCTTCTTGGTCTATGATGCTGATTGTTTTAGAATCTCTTTTATCTCCATGTTTCATCACTTTTTTGGTTGATGATACTGAAATGGAATCTCCTTTTTTATTAGTCAGTATATTGTTACGTTTGGGTCCATTACTGCTTCCAACTGTCCTATTTGGTATTGATTTGGAAAACTCATTTTTGAGTTCTTTGATATATCTATTTAAGACAATATATCTTTTAGTTTGCTGCAATAGCATCAACTTGATTCTTGAGTTCTATGGCCCCTTTATGATGTTCAGTAGTGATATTCAACAATATTTTTATATTTGAGTTGAGCATCTCTGAGATCTGTGTTGCTCCAGTATCCATGTCTTCAAATTATTCTTTAAGAAAATTTGTCTTTTTTTTGTATATGTAGGATCGATTGGTATAAATTCATGACCCTAACTTTATCCATCAACAAATTATATATTTCTACTGAGAAAATTTGCAAGAAAATTATTAACTCTTTTAATATGAACTATATCAAAATTATAAAATGCTAAATAAGTTTGCCATCTATGGAGCTTTCTGTATTGAGGTTCTAATGGTAATTTATTCCTGACCAATCCTGTAATTTGAGAATTATCAGTTTCAATAATAAATTTCTTGGATAACAAAAATAATGAGAACTTTTTTATTCCTCTAATAATTCTTTCTTATGAGTGGTATAATTTTTTTCTGCTTGATTAAAAGTTCCACTTGAATATCTACAAATTTCATCTAAATCTGTTTTTAATATTGCTGCCCAATATTTATCTGAGGCATCAGTATTAACAATTAAATTATCTTTTTATCTGGTAATCTTAATTTTGGTAAATTTTTATATTCTTCTTTTAATGATTTAACTATTTATGTATATTTTTCATTCTATCATTTAGTATTTATTTTTCTAAGTAAAATTTGTATTTTATGCATTTTTTTTTAGAAAGATTTTCAATAAAACCTTCTGCATAATTTAAGCATCCTGAAATTTTTTGTATTTGTTCTTTAGATTCTAATTTATTTAGAAAACTTTGTATCCTTTAGATATATGAGTCTGTAATTTTCTTCCTTTTTTTATCTATTGATAATCCAAGAAAATCTATTTTTTATTTTTCATTATAGATTTCTTTTTAAAAAGTACAATTCCTTCTTTTTTACATTCGTTTATGAATTGTATTAAATGATTCATATTTTCTGCTTTACTGTTAGAACATATCAGTATATCATCTATATAAAAAACTAGAAATTCATTAAACTTTTTAAATATATTATCCATTTTTCTTTGATAGATTTGTGGTGCATTTTTTAATTCGAATGACATTACCAATCATTCATATTTTCTTTGAGGTGTACTAAATACAATATATTGTATACTATCTTCTTTCATTTTTATTTGTCAAAATCCTGATTTACAATCGAATTTAGAATAATATTGTTTTCCTTTTGTAAGGTTTATTAAAACTTATTTATTTGGTAAAAAGTATCCATCAAATTTAGTATATTTATTTAATTCTTTATAATTTATAATCATTCTAGCTTTTCCTCTAACCTGCTCAGAATGTTTCATAATCATAAAGGTTGGACTACTATGAGGTCCATTGCTAGGTCTAATAAGTTTCTGTTCTAACAATTTTTTTATCTGATTTTTGAATTCTTGTGTATCTTCTATAGTATATATCATTGGTCTGACTCTTATTATAACATTTTCTATTAATTCTATTTTGACTTTAGGGTGATATAGTTTCCAAAATAACAATGAATTTTCTCCATAAACTTTTTCTAATTGTTCAACAATTTTTTCTATACTTATTTCTATTCCCGTTTTCAAAACTTTTTTATACAATATTCTTTTATTTTTTATTTCATTAAATATTATTAATTTTTTCTCTCATTTATCACCACGCTGGGTTGGCTCAACTCAGTAAAGTCTAAATTCTCTTGAAACTTTTAATAAATGTCCACAAGGCGTTTGTAATATTATCATATAATTATTTTGCTTATAATATTGAAAAATTGTTGTATAAAATCATTTCCTAATAATATATCACATTTTAATTTATCATATTTATAAATTTTATTTATTATAACTTGTTACTTTCAAGAATTATACTAACTTTATCGGCGCTATTAATTATCTGGGTACTTTCTCTTGTGACTCCAATTATTTTTATGTTACTATTATCATTCCATGATTTTATAAAAAAAAACTTTTAAATATTGTAATATCACTTCATGTATCTATTAAAGCACGAGTTCTTATATTTATTTTTATAATAGTAAGTTGTATATATACAGTCAATAAAAATTTTATCTGATTATTCATTTAGTTCTTTTTACATAATATAGTTTGTCCATTATGGACTATATATAATCCTTTTCTTTTTTATACTATAATCTTCTAATTCAATTAAAAAACTCATTCCCAAAAGTATATGAGGGTATATATCCATACTTTTATCTTTATAACATGGTACTAAAAGATCTATTCCTCCTATTTTTATTGGTCCCTTAACTTCTAAATCTATAATATGTACCTGTCCATCAAAATTTACATATCTATATGGATCAATTTTATGAATTATTAATCATTTATTTCTGATTGAAGCTCTATGACATTCACTAGCTCCTGTATGTATTAATATATTTGGTCCATTTATATTTTCTCTCTCATTATAATATTCTTCTTCTATTTTCATATTTCCAACATTCCTATATAGTTTTATTTCTTTTATATTATTAAATTCTTCTAACTGGTTTTTATTAGATATTCTAAGACTTTTTGATCTTTTGATTAATTTTTCATCCTTAAATGTTATATTGTTAGAATATTCTCCTTCATTTAATTCTGTTATTTCAGGTTTATTTTTTGTTATACAAAATTCATATTTTTCTGGAATTAAGTTTATTTGTTTATTTGGTTCTATTATTTTACTAATATCCTCATATTCTTTATGCATTTCAATATAAGGTTTATTGGAATAAATATTTCCATAATTATAATTGGTAAATGTGTATAAAGCTCTATATTATATAGTCATAATTTGATCACCTGGTTGCATGATATCATTTCTATTCAATTTAAAATGTAATCCTAAAATTTCATTAAAGTTTCTATCTTTCAATAATACACAATATTTTCGGTAACATGTAAACATTATTTTTTGATATGCCAGATTTCCTTCTATTGTTCCTAAATGACTATCTGTTAAATTTATTATCTTCCATCATGTAAGGTTATAATTAAGGGTGAGTCTATCCCTTCTCTGAATAATGATTTAAACATTATTTGTATTACTACTAAATAAATATATTTGATTTTTTCACTTTATTTTTTTACTAATCTTTGTTAATAGTTCTTCAACCATATTTTTTGTTAAAAGATTTACTTTATGTTGTCCATATGTTGTTCTTACATCTATATTTTTTCTATTTTGTGATATTCATTTATTGTTTTCCTTTCTCTTTTCCAAATTCTATCTAAAACTTTCAATTTCCCTATTTTTAAATCTAAAGATAATTTTTGTAATTTTCTAAATTTAATCCATATCCTTCTATTCCTTCATATTCTTGTATATTTATATTATTACTTTCTATTTCATCTATTTCCTTGTTCAGATTCTGATTCATCATCCTCTATTTCACTTATATAAATTTCTTTGTTATAATATTCTTCAATATCTGATATTTCATTTAATTCATCTTTTATTTCCAAATATTCTTTTTGTAATATTTTAACTTTCTTTTTATTACAATCAAGGCTTATATGATCTATTTCTCCACAATTCTAATATTTATATTGACTTTTATTTTTCTTATAACTTTTATTTTTCTGTTGACCATATGAGATATTTTTTTTATAATATTTTCTTCTAGATTTTATATATTTTTTTTATTAAAATTTCTAAATTTTTGAAATTTTCTTTTATTAACCATTCTTTCAGAATTACATCCCCATTGTATAGGATTTTTCATATCTTCACTACATATTCTAGTTAGTTTTTCTAATTTTTTCATTAATTGTCTTTGTTGACAAATATATGCAAGTTTTTCAAATACAAATTTTATTCTTGATCCTAAAGTTCTAGGTATTCCAACATTGTCTCTAACATATTTTTCAAATCCTATTTTAAAATATATTCCTCATGAATCAGGTAATTTATTATAATACATATCTTGGTATACTTCTTGAATTTCATTACTATAAAATTGAACGTAATAGTAGTTTCTAAATTCACAAGTATATTATTTAATTTTACACATATCACATATTGTTAAATTTATTAGCTTAATTCTAGCACTGTCTTTTTTCTCTTATTTCTTCTTTTTCATCATTTATTATCCAATTTTCTCCTAAAAATTCATCTGAAATATATTCTACTAACTTTTATATACATTGTCTATCTGATTTTATTATTTCTGTTTGTATATTTCTTTTTATTAATGTTTTTGTATCATTATTTATTCCTTCCCACCAATTTTTAACATCTCCTTCAAAGGATGCTATTAAGAAATCTATTCTTTTTTCAATATTTTCCCACGTGTCATCTTTATTATATTAAAAGAATACTATCATTGAATCTGCTCAAGTTAATAAGGCTTTTTTGGTATTTATTTTACAATTTAAATCTAATTTTGTTCCTCTATGATTAATAGGTTTATCATAATTATCATTTAATTCAAATCTGTCTCTATATTTATTTCCTTTTGGTGGTTGTCTATCTCTTATTTTATTATAAAATTGTCTATATGGTTTATTATATATATGTGCATAACTTTCATTTAAATCTTGTAATTCTTGTTTAGAAGTTCCTATTGAATTAGGTTTTCCTCCAATATTCATTAAAATTTGGTATTCATTCATATCACTTAAACTTAATTGATCAAAAATTTCTATAAGTAAATCTAATTCCTCATTCATCTTTATCTTCTTTTTCTTCTATTTTTAATTTTTCTAATATTTTTTCTCTAGATTCTTCTTCTTCTTCTAATATTTTTGGTAATATATTTTTTTCTAAATTCATTATCCATACTTCATGTTTCTATTATTACAATTTCATTCTCAATATATTTCTTTCCCATTCGAGTCATTTCTTTTTCTATTAATTTTTTTTATCTATTTTCTTTTCTTTATTTTTATTATTTTCTTTTAATTCTCTAATTTCAATTTTTAATATATTTATATCGTTTCTTGTTTTTCTTACTTCATTTCTTAAATCTTGTATATCATTTATTAATAACTTTAATTTTTCCATATATTCACTTATTGACATATTAAAATCATCTTTCTAACATATAAGTTAATTTACATCTTTTATCTTATTTTTTTATCGATTATTGTTCCAAATCTTCTGTTGGCTATAGCTGAATCTATTAATTCTTCTTTTACTATACTGAAATATTTACTCTCAAGTATTAATCTTTCACATTTTAATTTTATTAATTGTCTTTTATTTGATACTCTTATTCCTTCTGGTATTAACATTATATCTCGTACTTTTTCTTGAATTTTTTCCATTTTTATAAGTATTTTATTTAATTTTAAATTTGTATTATCACTTACACCCATACTTCTTTTTATAATATAAATTAATCTCTTCATCTTCATATTCCTTAATAATTTTTTCATACACATATATTTCTTTTATCAATCCTATTATTAATTTTTCTAATATTTGTTCTTTCATTTCCTTAGGTAAATCTTGAACTATTGTTAATGTTATTATTTTTAATTTATTAAAAATAGCTTTTAAAAATATATAACTTCCTCATCCTTCTTCTAATTTATAACAAAAATCTATTTTTCTTATTTTAATTTCCATGATCTCTATGCTTTTATCAAGATGTAACTATACATATTTGTATATTATAATTAATTATTATTTTCAAGATGTATAATCTAAATATTCCTTTAATTTTATAATAATTAATCTATTATTTATTAAATTTATATAAAATCTAAGTGTTAACCTAAATCTAAAGATTTTTATTTTTCAGGTAATCTATTTTTAATGAGTTTTCTCATAATCTTTATGGCTCTGATACCAATTAGGGGGCTACTTAGAGCGAACAAAAATCAAATAAATCTAAAAAATCAAATAAATCAATAAATCTAAAGAAAATCAAGTAATATTTAATTAAGGACTAAAATGCAAGATGTCTTTATAAAATTAACTTGTTATGCAATATTCAAACGGAGGGGTATTTTAGGTATCTAAATAAGTCAAAGGTTATTTTGGAAAATGACCTCTTTGTTTTAGGTCATTTCCATGTATTTCCCTACATTGTCCATAGTGATGAGATTTTTAATCAAAATTGAACCTTTGAATCGAAATCGATTGACGATTTGGAATCAAAATTGTCTCTCTCGTCTCCTTTTTTTTTTTTTTTTTTTTTTACCATAACTCAACGTCTCGGCCCAACAAGTAACAAATTTACAAAATTCGACGATAACAAGTTTGCAAGACCAATTTAGCAAGTACTACAATCAATTAGATTCATTCATTTCAATAATGAAATTATATCTGTGCATTTTACCCATTGTCCACTCCACAAAGCCTTCTGGAGGCACTGCATGTAGAGTCATAGCAAAAATTGAATGCTATTATGCTTATATTGGATATTATTTGGTAATATTTTCATAATGAATTTAAAAATTAAGTGTTTAAATATGTAATTTGTGAATTTTATATTTCTTCTATTTCTGTTAGATATTGAAAGGATGATATATCTTGTTAGTTCACGATTTTTTAAAATATATTAAGGTGATTTCGGCATTGGAACTGGAACCAACGATTAGAGTTCAAATTTAAATCCAATAATTATGTGGATCTGAATGGTTTCGTCCATGAAATACCCGAATACAACGTGTGACTCTAAATATTGAAATATCTAGATCTTTGTGGTGGTTCGACGGTAGCGTCACTACGGTGGTACAAGGAGGAGGGGCTGTTGGCCAAAAAATAGAACTTCCTTCTGGCAACATCTTCTACAATGGCGGTGGGTCTTCATTTTAACGACCAACATTTTGCATAAATAAATGATGATGATCAAAAAAATGTTTGATGCCAGAGGGAAGAGAGGCAATGTTTTAAAAATCAGACCAAGTCGATCGGTTCAAACCGGAAAACACGTGAACCGGCACAAAATTTGGTCCGATTAATGCTTAAAAACCGTTCGAATCAAAACTGGTAAAAAACCGTCCATTGGACCGGTTTAACCGCTAATCAGGGACCTGAAACAGGTTTATCCAATTTTATATAAGTGAAAATTACACAATACCAGATGTTAAAAAATCACTTTTCAATCATCAGGTGCAAAGTTTAATTAATCACAAATCAGGTATTATAATTAACCCACCACACCTTAACACCCCAACACCCTATATTTATTTCCCCTTTCATTTTCATCATTCCCTCTCTATACCATCTGCTGTCTAGTCCATCTCTGTCTTCTCCAATGGCATGGCACCGCTGGCGTCGAGGTACGGCATCAATGCAACCATCTTTTCACGCAACTCAATCGTGGTGCCTCTGTGTGCGAATCTGTGGGTTCGCCGATACACAGATCGCGACGATTCCTAGTAGTGCGAGCGTCGCGTCTCTTCTACTCAAGACAGCAACGGAGACAGGCGTGAGCGTGCTTTTTCTCTACTGAGCTTTTGCCGGCCAACACTGTTGTGAATAGTGGCGTTACGACTTAAAGGCGAGATAGACGTTGGATTGGCTAGGTACGGTGTGGTGAATTTAGGCAGCGGTGTGCTGTAATTGGTGATGCGGCTATGCGAGTTCGATTTGGTGGCACCTAAGGTTTTGGGGCGGTATGATGGGGGTGTGGTGGTGTTCTAGATAGTGGTGTGGCTACACAGTTCGATCTGGTGGTGATGAAGTTTTTTGGGCTGATTTTTGTTGGTTGTATTGCAGTTCTTGATAGTGGTTGTGTTGCTATGCAAGTGATCGTGTGGTTGTCAACGATTTTTGGTCGACAATGGTGTGATGGTTGGTGGTTTTTGTTGGCGATTTTCTAATCAACACGCTGTACTCCTATTGTTCGATCCCTATCATTGCTGGCGGTTGGGTGGCTTGCTTGGCTTAGTATGATGGTTGGCGTTGAGTTATTTTAGTTACGTTTGTCGATTTTTGGAGTGGTGGTGGTGGTGGTAGTTGTGATGGTGCTGTGGTCGGGGGCAGTGTTTGTAACCAAGTATTGTGATAGATTGGGAACATGTGTTTGGTGTTTGTGATTAACTATTTAGTCCTTTGTGACTGACTATTAATCTGTGACCTTAAAATTCGATCATTTTGTGAATAAAAAAGTAATTTCTGATCATCAAAATTGAAAATATGTGACTCGTAACCTATAATTTTTTGGATTTGTGACAAATGAGATAAACTGTGACCTATAATTTTTTTATCTATGACCTCGAAATAATATGTGTGACCTTGAAATAATTTGTGATCAATTAAATTGATGATATGTGACCTGCAAATAAATCCGCGTCCTATAATTATGTATATGTAACCATTAATTGTATATCTGTGACTTTTATTATATTTAATTAATAAATATTTTTAATTGATTAGATAAAAACCTGATTTTTGAATTAGTAAAACTTAACACTTGATTTTTGTATTGTGCAACCTACTGAGTCGGAGTTTCTGGATATGAGGGTGGTGGTGCAGGTAGGTGGATGGTGGGGTACAGTGGCGATGTTTGGAGTTTTAGGTTGGCGATGCAGTACCGCTGTGAATCTCTGCGTGTTGGTGTTGATGGTGGCGAAGTGGTTGTTGGAGGAGTTTATAACGGACCGGTGGTGGTTGGTGTTGATGGTGTGTGGCAATCTGTGACCGTGTGTATGTGCGTGTGCGTTGATGTATGTGCGGAGGTGGTGGCGTGAGGCTGCGATGGCGTGTGTGCGATTTGTGACCGTGGTGTTGGACCTGTTAGTCTGCATGGGGCTGCGGTGTTGGCATTGATGGTGTTTGGCGATCTGTGACTACGTGTATGTATGTGCGTGGGTGTGTTGGTGTGTGCGCGACGACGATGACGTGTGCGTGGCGACGATGGGCTGATGTTGGTGATCTGCACGACTATGGTGACGGTGGTGGTTGTGGGGGATTAGTTTTTGTTACAAATAATTGCATAAGTAGCCTGTGACTGTGATTCACAATTTGGAGTCACAGTTGGTGGCGGCTGTGGTTGTGATGGTGCGGTTTGGTTGATTGTGACTAATAATCGGACATATGACTTGAAAATTGCGACTCACAATTGACGAAGCTGTAATTGCGACCAATTTATTAAATAATTTGTGACCAACGTGGTGGTGATTTTGACGGTGAAGGTGGTAGTGCTGTTGGAGGCAGTGTTGAAGTGGTGGTCGGAAGTGTTGGTGATGGTCACAAATTATTTGGTTGATTGTGACAGTGAATTTGTTAATCTGTGACCAATGAAAAAAATAAATTATGACCAAAAAATAATGTGTGATTTAAAAATTAATAATTTGTGACTGTCTAATAACTTGTGACCTATAATATTTGTGATCTGTGACCTACAAATTTTTTTATTTGTGACTGAAAAATAATGTGACCTATTAAATTTTTGATTTGTGACATAAAAATAAATTGTGACTAAAATTTAATTCGTAACTAATTAATTTTTTATTTGTGACAGATGAAAAAATTGTGACCTACAAAATTTTTTTAATTGTGATTTTAAAATAATTTGTGACATAAAATTCTAATTTGTGAAAAAAAAATAATTAATGACTAATTAAATTATTAATTTGTAACAAAATTTTATAAATATGTGATCTAAATATATTTAATTAATAAATTAATTAAATCATAAATAAAACTTAATAAAAATCTAATTTTTAAAATTTAAAGCTTATTTTCTTAATTTTAAAATATACTAAACTTAATCTCTTTCTTATGAAATTTTTCCCTATATAAAATATAAACTTCTCAACTTCCAATGTAACAATTGTTTGGCCCAGGAAGATTATGACTGATTTGTTAGCCCATTTATTTATCGGCATCATTTATGGTGCTTCACTTACAAAATTCCGATGTGGGATGGAATCAATACCTTTGGCTATGTTACTGTGCATTACAAATTTACGCTAGTACGCGTCTTTAACTATTTATAGTTCCTTATCCAAAAAACTATTTATAGTTAATTATTCCAGAGTTAATTAATCATTTTTCTATGTTTCCAGTTTCCTTAATCCATAATTAATAAAAAAAAAATAAAATTCTTCTACCATTAATTAGCAATATTATTTTATTATATAATATTATTTAGTATTTGAAAATATTTATTTATCTTCACTTTTTCACTATCCGATTCAACCTTTTGACCTTTGACGTTTTCTCTTTTCCGAGTCGATGACCAGGTCAATTCTTAAAACATTGGATAGAGGTGGTGGCCATGGGTGGCGAGTAGTGTTAGGTTGTAGCCGTAGGGTGGATGGTAAAGACGAATTTGGCCATGGTGTATTGATGTCGATGACAGAGGTGATGATGCATCATGGTGGTGGTGGTGCGAGCGAAAAATTGGTTAATGCGGTAGATTAGGATTTGGGTTAGTTGAAGATGGATGAATACATTGTTTTAAAAATAATTAAAAAAAATTGCTAAGTATTTATGGAATAATGAAAGTAATAAGGCTGCGTATGTGACATAATTTCCTCTTTTAGTTTCACAAACTCATTTAAAGTAAGAAATGTAACCGCTCTAATAACTTACCTTCCATACTTGACTTATAGTCATATAATTCATATATAAATATTATATCGTTTATATTAACTTATCGAATTGAATATCAAAATCTGATTTAAATCAAGAAATTAAAATTACATCACTTTCTTTTGCCTTTTGGTGCATTTTTTCCAACAATTTTCACTGCCTCCTGCATGTGACTTCAAACTATTGAAACCTCTAAAACATTAAGAGTTTCGCTATAGTAACACTCAGAGTGACTCCTTGGATGACAAAATTGTCAAATGGCAAATCACAATTGGTTCGTGGAAAAAACAATTTTTCTATCAACCAACAAAGAATTGCGAATTGACAATTTGGTCACCCAAAATGTCACCCTGTTGGTTAAGCCAAATCTCCTAGCTTCAATTCGGTCATTAATCATCATAGACTCTTATATTTTCCATGAACGGCGCCAAACCATTGACATTATAAATTGGGAACAATCTAAATAGCGTGAGAAAATCCAAATATTATTGATTTCGATACTTATAACCTACAAAATAACACGTGTAAGACGATGCTAAGATCATCCAGCAAATGCCTTCAACTCTTAAGTTAGCCAAGTACTATGAATACATTAGTTATAAGAGAATTATGTGGCGTAATGTAAAATGAAGATTGATTCTCACTTGCCTCAAATGTTCCTTTATATAGGTCTTGCTTATAGGTTATATTCGGTAAGTATTATAAACTTTTGACCAAATTAAGAATGGATCTATGTTTAAGTTGTTCAGTCCAACCAAACCAAATTGGAGCTTATTAAGCTTTGATAGAGTCGATTTTCTCTTACTCAATTTTAATGACTCAATTAACACCGTCAGACCCCACAAATAGTTTTGACTGTTGTGAACTATTTATTACTGTGGTCGGCCTTTTTGATCTACGAAGGAGGTTTGGCTTGTCCCTTGTGACATCGAATGTCAAAGGTTTGCCTTGGCACATATATTTTGCACTACAAATGTATGTTTATTTTTATCATCGTGAAATCGAGTTATTTAAAAGTGTAATCATTGACTCTTAATCAAAATTTAAAAATTGGTACATATAAAGAATGTCATATAATAATGTAATTAAAATTCTGATTGTGCTCGTAAGTGGCGATAAGAGAACTATGAAGTTTAGGAGTTAAGAAATTTGAGACTAGAACACTGCTTGATTCCTCTTTTTTGATTTTTTTTTTCCGGGGAACCCGCAGCCGCTATCTTTCGGGTGCGCAACTCTGATGCAATAGCCTGCTTGATTCCTCTTTTTGCCCCAATTCACAGGGGTTTCAGTGTAGAAAACGAGTGGAATGCCTATAGTTACAAAGATTTCCATCTATTATTAATTCTGGACCAGCTCAAGGTAACACGAAGAAACGTTATCTTTATCAAAGAATTTCCATAGTGTATCCATAGAAATCAAGCCATTGTCAAATATTGTAGGATCTTTGTACAAGAAAAATTTCAATTAGCCACAGACTCCTTTGTTTTTGCACAAGATTGCATTCGTATTTCATTGTAGGCTTATGTCTATGAAGCAGATTAATTTTCACCTAAGCATAACATACAATTGGAACACCAGAAATCATTTGTGATCAACCACAATACGTATTCTAACCCCTTCATTGCTAAAAGCTGATTGTATTTCGTCTGGCATGTCAAATGAATTTCCCTGGAGCAAAAAATAAATTTACAGTAAAAATGATTAGCTCGTGTCCACTACAATGATTCAACGAGTGAAACCACGAGGAAAAAACATTACAGACCAGTGGCCAAATGGCGTAATCTTCACAAAAAAGGTTAAATCATCTTGTGTATGAAGCAAAATTGCCATGCATGTCTTGTCAGTTTAATTTGAGTTTATCACGTAGCTGGGATTTTCTTCTGGGAAATATAGACTGTTGGTCTTTGATGCCAAGCTTAATTTCTCCATTGGGATAAATGGCTAAGGTCCAAAACTGTCTTCTAAAACCAAGCAATTGTCCAATTACATGGCCCCAACCTTGGTACTCGGGTCCAATGAGTCTCAAATCGTGGTTTGAAGTAGGGACGGATCTAGGATTGGATCCCCCCCAATGAGTTACAAATCAGGATTTGAAGCTTGGCGTGTTTATGGTAAGTTTGGGGATGGCATGTTGATAGTAATAAATGGAACACTTATCATCTTCTAGAGAGTAAAGAAATATGTCATTTATATTGCTACGGTTGAAACAGTATTTGAAAATGCTGCTGAAGCCTCTAGTGATGAGCCTGATTCCACGTTAAAATAATATAAAAGATTAGCCCATGTGAGTGAAAAATGTCACAATATATTGTATTAAAAAAGAGTTTTTCGAAAAGATTTAATTTCAAAAATCTCTATTTGTGAACACTGTACACTTGGAAAACAGCACAGACTGCATTTCAATATTAGTTGCCATAACGAACTAAATTACTATATCAATATTAGGCTCACTGGATAGCTCGTAATTAATCATATATATTAGACTCGAGAAAAAGTCATTTTGGATAAGTTAGTGTCAAGAAATTATCGTTTAAAGAAGTTGATGGAAGAAAAAGAAAATTAGTTTTCAATTTAATTAAAGTCTTGGAATGAAATCGTGTTGTTGCCAATTTTTTTTTTTTTTTTTATCTTGTAATTGTGTATCTTTGTAGGCATGGTAGGTAAGGTAAGCTTTATTTTAATAATTGTTTGCTTTGATTTTGGAGAAATAAAATGGTAGGTTTTACGTCTTTGCCTTGATTTTGGGGAGTTGTCAATTAGTTGTAATTTAATATCAATTAAATACTTAGATTTTTGGGAATTCATAAGAGGAGCATATCACGTGGAATCTGGATTTTTTTAATTGATTTTAATATTGGAATAGAATAGAAATTATGCATGCAATTCATACACTTTTTTTCACGTGTCCACAGAATTATGCAATCATTGTGTCTCTTGCCAAAAATCTAATAGGGAATCTCGAAATTAGTTTATATCAATTAGGGAATTGGACCAAATTTTGGGAAACTTTGGATGGAATTTTAGGGTAATTAACCCGAATTTTTGTGATTTGTTCTAAAGTGTTCACACCACACCACTTTTGTTCCACTATATATGTAACATAAGACCTTAAGCATTTTACAATTAATTCCTCATTCTGCAGTACAATTCAGTACGTCCATTATCTCTCACTCTTTAAAATATTCCTCCATATTATTAAGACTTTTTTTAAGGCTTTGGAAGTTCAATCACGTTTTCTGTAATTTTGTCCTCCACTTTCATCTTTAAAAGGTGAGATACTCAGTGTTATTAGTGATTTTTCCACATCTTTTCAAATGTGTTATTATGTATGAATTTAGTTACTTCAATTTAGGCTCTTTCGGGAGAAATGATGATATATTTTAAAGCACAATTTAGCCTTCACGTTATTTTGCAGCGCTTACTAGAATTATCATTTGTCATGGTGTGATAATTCTCGTTGTATATTGGTAAGAGAATTTATTCGTAATTTCATATTTGACTTGAATGTGGAGTAACAAGTATCTCATTGAGTATAATTCATTATACTCATCCTCTTTATTTACAATTTCAGGTAAGAATTAGTATGCTAGACGACGGTGGATGAATTTACTATTGGACCAACGGATTCTCGTCATGAAGTACTTTAACTTTCAGAAACACTAGAATTTTAATAATAATGGGTTTTTTTTTTTGTCTCAATTGTGAGTGCATTAAAAATTTCAGTTAGTTCTAATTGTTCTAATAATGTTTGATGAATGATATATTTTGATTAAATGTTATTCAATTTTTTTTTTTTTACAGAATTTCTCGTTATATTAAAACTATTTATTCCAAGCCCTTTGATATATTCATGTTTCGTAACGTTTCAGGTTATTGGAATTCGGGGCGTTACAACTTCTACTCCTTAAGGGAAAATAAATTTTCTTTTTCGATAATTGATGTTTTCTCAAAAAATGCATGATTTTTCTGTTAAAACATAGGTTTGAAACCTTTGAAAAACTTAGAAATTGGAAAGTATTGATAGAAAATCAAACGGCTAAAAAGATTAAAATTTTGAGAATTGACAACGGAGTAGAATTTTATAATTTTGAATTTGACAAGTTCTGTGAACAAATGGTGTAATGAGACATAAAACTGCCCTATATATGCCCCAACAAAATTGGTTATAGAGAGAATGATTATGACCTTATTTGATAAGGTTAGCTGTATGATTATCAGTTGGCTCGGGATAGGTTTGGAAAAAAGTATAAGAGAGAAAATCAAATACAATGATTACATCCCTTTTTTGTGTAATATTATCAAGACTAACCCTATAAAGAACCTAAAACTTATAAGAAAGTCATGAGTTGCAATTAGTCTAGCAAATAAGAATCTGCTATGAGGAAAGAAATGGATTCTCAAATGAAAAATAAATTAGCGGGTTCTATTTCCTAAACCACAAGGTAAATTTGTCGTAGAATGTAATTTGATATACAAAGTTAAGGAAGGAAGTACAAATAAAGAACCTTATAAAATTTAAGGCTATATTAGATGCAAAAGGGTTCACACAAAAATAGGGCATAGACTATAATGAAATATTTTTCACCTGTACTGAAATACACTACTATTAGAGTTCTGCTTACATTAGTTGCTCATCATAATTAGGAAATTAAACAAATGAACGTGAGAACTGTATTTTTATATGGTGATTTTGATGAAATAATTTGTACGTCACAACTTCAAAGTTTCATAAATAAATCTATATATGACTTCGTGTGTTTACTTAAAAAAATTATATATTGTTAAAGCAGTCCACTAGATAAAGGTATAAAGGTTTGACTATTTCATTATGATTGTTGGATTTATAAGAAGCTCACACAATCACCGTCTTTATTTTAAGAGGGGTTTTGATGATGTTATATCTATTTATTTGTTATTATATGTTGATGACATACTTTTGATTGGTCCTAATCTGTAGTAAATAAATGATATAAAAGGAATTTTTGGAACTAAAAATGAAAAATTTAGGGCATGCGAATAGGATACTTAGAATGGATATTGTTAGGAAAAGTTCCCGCATATATTAATTTTGAAACAATCTACATATGTTGAAAAGGTTTTGTCAAAATTTTTTATGCATGAATCAAAACATGTTTCTTTGCCTTTAGATTTGAAACTTATTAAAGACTAGTGTCCAATTGATGAATCTAATATTAAACATATGGAAAAATGTATCTTATGCTAATACCATGGGTTTTGTCATGTACACTAGGGTGTGTACAAGACCTGTTATGGCTCATGCTATCATTACCTTAAACAGATTTATGGTTGACTCTGAACCTAAACATTGGGAAACACTTGAGTGGCTTCTCAAGTATTTGAAAAGAACTTCTCAATTAGGATTAGTGTTTAAAACATACAGTGACAGGATAGTACTTAAAGGATTTGTTGATGCTGACTTCACTGTTGATAGAGGCAATGGAAAATCCACAACTGCTTATTTGTTTACTCTATGTGGAACTTGTTTAAGTTGGAAATCTTAGTTACAACATATAATATTTCTATCCAAGATAGAAGCTGAATATGTGGTAGCTACGAAAGCTATAAAAGAAGCCTTATAGTAATTGAAATTAATATGCTTACAGACTATGTTATTGTCTATTCTGATAGTGTAAGTGCCATATACATGTGCAAGAATCCAGTATTTTCATTAAAGAACAAAACAAAGATATAAAGTTACATTTTATTAGAAATTTTATATTTAATGAATCTGTCATTCTTGAAAAATATTCATACACAGTCTAATCCTTTAGATATGAGAACAAAGGTATTGTCTCTTTCAAAATTTAAATCTTGTTTGTCTTTACTACACATTGATACAGATTAATCTGGTTTGCTTTTATAACTTGGTGTCATTGAGAGACCACAGTGATGTTGGAAGTACATTGGTATCAAGGTAGAGGTTGTTGGGCTGTGATGCCAACTTTCTCTTTTAGGGGACAATGATAAACAGATAAGGTCCAAAATTCGGACTAAAGGATATGGATAAGAGCTTTTTCAGTGTCATATAGACGGATTCAATTCGTTTTTAAATTTAAGCCCCAAAATGTAATAAATAATAATCATGTGTGATATGGACTATGTATGCTTTGTGTGTTAAAACTATTTTGAACGATTGTATTGTAATTATTGTTTTGCTTATGTCTCTTGATTATAATTTTGATTTAACCAAAGTAATATATTAAAAGTGTCAAATATCGACCTCTCCCTCCTTTATCCGGATCAAGTACTATATTTTATTTTATTTTACAGTAAGAGTGTATGATTGAAAATGAATTTAAGAAAAAAATAAGTTTTAAAAAATGGGGACCAGACAAGATGCGCTGTTAGTTATGGATAAATTTTTAAGTTGCTAATTTTTAGATGAATAATAATATATCAACAATTTTTTTTTTTTTTTTAAATTCAATCCAGACAAGTAACTCTCAAACTTGACCAAATGAAAATAATTTCATTTCATAAATAAAATGATATTCAGACGAACTCAATAGATTAAATACTGTTGTAGTTACCATTTGCTTGGCATGGAAGTGTTATAAAAGCTGAAATATTCATATTATTCAACAACTCACTATTGTTTATTCTATATAATCGCCCTATCCATCCGTGCCTTTATTCTATCTAATCGCCCTGTCCATCCGTGCCTCAATTAATCTGCTAAATCTCTTGACTCTTTTCTGCAACCAAGTAGAGGACAGATCAAGCAAATCATGCTAGGCGGCGGTCGCCCTAACTGGATTCATCATGGAGAATTTTTTTTTATTGAGGTAAAATTTTTAGATTATATATTTGATAATTCAATTTTTAGCTTAGCTGGTTAACCCTTTTATTATTTAATTGGAGGTTTTGTATTCGAAACTCTTAAAGAGCAATATTTTTTATAATTTTTGTATTTCAACAATTTTTACCAAAAAAATACAAGGAATATGATTCGAATCTGCTACATTTCTCAAATATATTAATAATTTTACCATCATGACACTTATTGCTTTTTAGCACATAATGTAAAAAAGTAATATATGTTCAATTTTACTGGTTTAATGTAAGTAGAAACATTTTAACCGGTGCTTTGTCCCTCTTCTTGATTTTTTTTTCTTTTTTTTTTCCTCTCTAATCAATTAATTTGAGATTTTGGTCAATTAGTGATACATGAATTTGTAGAAAAATTGGCTCTAGTGTCATAAGGAATCTTTCAACAAAACTTATTAAATTAAGAAAAGGTTCCACTTTTCGTTCACAAAAAATTGATTGCGAAAAAGTAAAATCATACAAGCACATAAAATTGATTTAAACACATAAATAATTCAATTTTGTTATTACAATAATGCTTGTTTAATTAACTTTAATTCTAAATTGAATATTAGCATTTTGTTAATATATATTGCATATTTAATTAAAAAATAAATTAGGACATTTTGCATATTATGTAATCATTTTTTCATTCAAAATGAAAGTTCACAGCTAGTTTTAGTTCTTCTAATTTTAATCTGTACGATTTTTTGAATGTTATTTAATTAAATATTAATAAACAATCCCACTGTCACGGATGTTGGCTATCGATATTAAGTTTTCAACGCTTGCGATCTGTCTTATCTGAACTCGATCCCTGGATTTGCTACAATCGAGCTTAATTACAATTTTTCGTAAGATTTTTAGTTTATAGGTGCAAAAGAAAGTTTGAACAAAAATAATTCTTACGGGTTAGGTAGAATATTGAGATCTAGAATTGTCCATCATTTGTGGTGTGCGGTATTCGTGTTCATATTAATTTATCATATTATGATAATTATTACTATCCTTCCTCTTTTTTCAAGAAACTTCTGACGTATTATGATAATTATGGGAAACAATTACTTAAAACTATTATTACTTATAACTGCATACCTTTTTTTATTACTTTGTTTTTGACACACAACCGCATACTCTGGAACTTGCAAAAAAGGGGGTTCCTTTTAAGTTGATGTTCATGTTAAAAAAAAAAAAAAACTTATTTAATATATGTTGGTAGATATTTGTAGTGTTAAATATATGAAAAAAAATTAACTTTAGGGAATAGTTCAGTAATCAGACTTTGGGTTTGCTCCTCAATGATTATCAGTTCGAGTTCCCTCAAAGCCACTGAGATAAGTACTCAACTATAAACTTCAGGATCTTGTGAGATTAGTCGAGGTGTACGTAAGTTGGCCCGGACACCAACTGTCATAAAAAAAATAAAAATTTAAATATATGAAAAAATTGTGATGTCAATTTTGTACTTTAGTTTTACAAAAATATGAAGTCGTGTGATTAATATAAACGATTTGTTTTACTACAATTTAAATTTAATCATATAAACATAATCATCTAGTCTTGCATTTCAGTTGTAATGGTCTTAGAGAGATGAAGGTGAAAAAATTTATTTTTCTTTTTATCATTTTGTTATTTTAGATTAAGAAAAAGTCTTCTTCTTCAATTTCTTTTGGGACATAAGGCATGTGAAGGCACGAGCATTTTTTATGGTGAAATTGGATGATAAGTGACACAGTGGTTCAGTGTCCCGACATATTCTCTGTACATTTGGGACCATTTCTTCAACGTGGGTGTCTTTGTCTTCTTTTGAAATTTCAATTGCCATTGAATAGTTTAATAATTGTTGCTCCTAATTTTTCTGGAAATTTCAATGTGGCTATAGAAAAGATTGATAGTTGTCACTCACATAAGTAGGACCGGCTAAAACAAAGGCATCACTATGAAAAACGCGTTTTTAAAAATGTTTTATTTAAACATTTTTCTAAACAGAAAGTAGCTTTTAATTATCTTAAAATTGTGAATATAACGGGATGCTATTAGATTGATGAGAAGAGCACGATGATTGCGGAAACACCCAAAAAGTCTTTCTTCAAGGAACCAGTTGATTGATCCTGCGTGGATATTTATGTTACTGTTCTGGCTGTTAACATTAGATCCGCTTGTTAGGAACGAGGAGGGATTCGAACCCCCGACGAACCTTAATGCTTTCATCTTCTTTCCCTTCTTCTCAAGCTCTTACTCTTATTGGCGCAGATAAAGTGTACGGCCAGACGACTTTTTCAAGGTCTTGGATTGAATCAGTATATATATATATGTTTAGGGACTTTGTCTCTATAAAATTAAATTTTAGATCTCATTACGGAGTCGAGTTTGTGTAAGCCAAACACGTTTTACATACATGTGTTGTTTTAAAACTATTTTGAATGAATGTATTGTAAAATAATTAATGCTGTTTTTATTGGTCTCCTTATTGCAATTTTGATTTTAACAAATTAATAATTAAATACTAGTCACCTTTTGATTGGCATGGAAGGGTGACAAAAGTGGAGTGATTCATAGCCCTTTGCTAGGCGTTGAAGGGTGACAAAAATGGAAAGATTCATATCATTCAGCTACACGAGCATTCTGTATTATATATACTCATTTTTTTTGCTCGTATCTAAATCCGCTAAATCTTAAAAAAAAAAAAAAAAGGTTGAACTCCAACTTTGATGGCTCCCACCGCCCTATCCCTAGAGCTTTATGAGGGAGGTAAATCGCGGAATGTGTCCTAATAGACCAGGAAACAAGAGCTGCCTGTACACTACGTCTACAAGGAGTCTAATTCCATATTTCAGGAATCGAACCCTCACACTGCGGCTGCCAATATGACGTGAGATAGCCTCACTCTTGTGAGGAATGCTCTACGAGGGACAATCATTGCCACTGGTTATACCAGCTCAAGACCTCCCGACTTAAAACTTCTAATATATGAGTCACAATTTATGTGCAAAGAATGTTTTCCCAAAAAATAGTTTAAAATAATTAATAAGGTACACGAATAAATTTGTACATAAATAATTACTTAAAACTATAAAGAAGAATGAAAAAAAAAAAAAAACAAACGAATAGTTAAAAAAAAAAAATGAAAAAATAAGAACAAGAAAAAAGGTAGTGTTGCAAGAAGGTACAATGCAATGCAGGTAGCTCAAGACTCTAAATCTGTGATCCTCATTCATACAAATATGTGGCAGAAAAAAATTTATGCTTCTCTTAATTATGTATGATATTCAGAAAATAATGGACAATATAAATAGTTCGTACTTAATATTGAGGACCATACAATTGAATATTTCCTTTAACAAAAGGGATAATTGTAGCAAAAGCCCTAAACCTATGAAACACTAGCAGACTTTTCTCAAACCGTTTATTTGTCGTAGTCGTCATCCCTAATCTTTTCAATTATTGCATGTGAGACCCTTTTGGACTATTTTCATCCAAAATATCATGAGTTGATCATTACATTCTGATTTCATCTTGTCACTTTGTTCAAGTATATATTTTGATAACCTGTAAGCGTAAGTTTTTGTCAGATTGTTCGAAGGAGAAAACAATAATCCAGAAATAACATATTAAATTGGTTTTATAAAATAAACTGTAGATCTCTGCTTGGAGACTACATTAGATCTTTGCTTGGAAAATCAGTATATTATCTTTATCAAATTGATATATGCTCTAATATCAATACTATCTGAGTATCACATCTCCCAACTAATTTAATATGTATTCACTCATTTTAATATTTTCTTTCTTTCCCTTGTTTTACTATTTTTCTTTTGTTTTTAGTAATACACGTCACTGACGTGGTCGACTTATCCCAAAAGAAAATAATTCTTCCAACTACCTCATTTAAGATCTATATATGTCATTTTGTTGCAATGAACAAAATGTGCCATTTTGGAAATTGAATTTTGTTATTGGTCTATTCGGGATTTTATGGACTCTATCATGATGGTAGGGGACCAATTCAATAAGAGGTAACATTAGATGTTGCCATATTTATTCAGCAAGAGGACGGATTATGCACAAGTAATATAATAATGTCAAGTGTAATCCCACAGATATTGATTATCGAATCTACTTTAATTAAAATTATTTTAAAAAAATTAATATTTTGGGTTTTTAATTTGGTTTTTCCTAATTAACAAATAAACTACATTTTTTAGCACTTGAGAAGATCATAGAGTAAAATTTAATCAAGTAAAGATCAAGGATCGGGAATCTGCTGTTGTGATCCTAATTCACTTCTTAGTTACCGATCAACTGTTAATTCTTGCTGAGATTGGAAATCAATGATCCAATTTTAACCAAAAGACTCTCTCAATGTCATCAATTCTATGCTTATATGTAAGCCTAATTAACCTTAATTAAATTACGAACATGCAAGCATGCACTAATTCACAGAGATAATTATATATGATTCTATAGAGCATACTGATATCTCTATTAATTATCGGACCCTATGTTATTTATTACTATTGGAAAATTTATATTGAACCTCTAGGACTTAATATAAATCGCAAACAAGTTCTAATGATTATCAATAAACAATCAATTGAAATAACAAGAATTTAACAAAATAGGAGCAATTCCAAATTAATATTATGTTAATAATTGTTTTAGCGGAACATGGCTAAAAACAAAAATATAAAGTCGGTACATAAACCAAATAGAGAGATAAAAAAGATGAATACATCCCTCCAATCTAGAATCCCATAAACGATCTTGAATTGCTTTATCTTTTCTAATTTGTCTGGAATATGGATGAATTTTTCTTTTGCAATAGCTTCAAGACGATCTAATATGTTTATGTGGTTGTAGATATTCTATATCAGTGTTATCATATTTATTCAAATCTTCAAAATTCCAAAAAATGTTATTGAAATATAGCACAACCCTAGGAATTAAGTTTCCAATTAGAACAAGGAAAGTGGGTAGCACGGGTGGAACCTTGGCGTCAAGACTAATTCCAAAAACTTGAGGAGACCCTACGAAATTATCCCGCCTCTTATAGACTTGGCGCTAGGTATCTACTTCACAATTCCTCAATGTCTTCAATTTGGTCCTTCAACTTTCCAAATCATCTAAATTGGTCTCTAAATTTTTTATTTCATCCATTTTTGTCCCCAAACTTTCAAGTGTTAATTTTGGCACCATAACTCGCGAAATTGTCCAATCAAGTCCTCTCTTTTCCTTGAGTCATGGAATTCCATCTTTTGTTTCACAATTAAACTCCGAAACGTAAGTAAAAAATAAAAAATAAAAAAAATTCACCTACATGTAAAAAAAAATTAACTTATATGTTAAATAAATTTCTTTAGTAAGTAAAAATTTACGCACAAGCATACTTAAAAAAGGGAAAATCTACTACGAGTACCCTTGTTAATTAAATATATGGTTACAGAGTAAAAATTACTTATACGTAAAGAATGACATAAATTCAAAAATTAATTAAATAAAAAAATTATTCATGATTAAAAAGTATTTATAAATAAAAATATTGTCATAATTTTTAATACATGAATATTTTTCTGATATGGTATACTATCAAACATCGTAATTTTAATAGGTTCCTAAATTTATTGTGTATAAAGTCAAAGTTTAAATAAGTCCCTGTTTGGCCTTCATTTTGTGGTAATGAAAATAGGTAGAATATTATTTTTTTAAAAATGAGTGGTTGAAAAAAATGAAAAGTTTTCGACGTATAATATTATTTTATGGAAGATTGTATAGTTAAAAATAGGAGAGAGAAATATATAAATTAATGGAGGCTGAGTTACGTAGCTTCCATGACCATCGAAAGTGTTTAATAAGAGAGAGAAATTGCATTTGTCCACCTATTGACATTATAATATGATGCCAACTTGGCCCATACCTCCACTTACACCAAAACTAGAAAATAATTTCTTGCTATATTCTATTTCTTTTTTTTTTTCCTAAAAAAATTCTTCTTATTTTCTAGCTCATTTTTATTTGTAATGCACAAATCCTTTTAATAGTTTGAATTTTCAAAATATATATAGGATCTGTTTGGTAGTAATTATGAAAATTATTTTTTTGACGGTTAGAAAGAAAAGTGAGTTTCACCCGTGAGTGAAAAAGTAAAAAACGACGGTTGAAATAATGAAATAACGATAAAAAAAATTGATTTTTTAAAGTGAAAAATTGCTACCAAATGGGGGCATAATTGTCAATTGTAATCAATTTTGTACAGTAGAACTAATAGTCAACAAAAAAGAATAAATGGAGATCATAATTCTCTAATTCGAAGTTTGGCTTCCCTAATAATTTAATGGAATGGAATATATTGTTAAAAACTAATTAATCTGAAATCAATATCATAGACGTAATGGCATATAATAGTGATTTATTATAAAGGTAAATGGCCTGTGGTGAAAGGCAACAACAGAATAAAGGCGATAACAGACAAACTAAGTGACCCTCCCCTCTCTATTTGGCTATTTCTTCTCCTCCCCTCTCTTGAAATAGAACTAAAAAATGTAGGGCCAATTTCACCTCAGCTACTTTCCCTATTTGAATTCAAAATTTATTACAATCCACAATGTCAAGTTCTGTCACATACTTTACAATTATGAGATTAGAAAATCAAATCTTATCTTTTTGCAATGAGAATCCAATGATTTCTCTAATTATCTAATCCACCTTTAAGTACAAAGTTGATTTGTTCACGCAAATACTAGATCGTTTGAAACATTAGCGCCACTATAGAGCAACACCTGGGCCCTCGATCTTGCATCACATGGGGCCTGCCGAATTCAAATCAGGGGTCGAGGTGGCGTAATGATCTGATCCACCTTTAACTATTAAGTTGATCTGTTCACGCAAAAATTAGACCGCTTGAAACATCAGCGCCGCTTCAGAGCAACACCTCGGCTTTTGATCTTGCTGTTGGAAAAAATAATTAGTTGCAGTAGTGATATGAACAATATAATGCAGAAATATAAAACTTATCGTCCGATCGAGTCTCGTGACAGCACGATGTCCTAAAGTGAAATTGCCCGTCAATAATTGCTGCGACCTCCGTGGACAATCACTCCTAGGATACAACGATTTTAAACCACTTGTGCAGCAATCACGAATGATTTTTCTAGAACTTTCAATTGTACTCCAGAATAAATGTAAAACCCGAATATAAGAAATTCAGAATATGAAAATGAGGGTTGATGCAAGATGATTTTTCTATTGTTTTTTTTTGTGTGTGTTTTTCCAAAACGAGATATGGGTTTATATAGGCAAGATGGTAGTAACAGTTTTCATCATGTTAATGCAGAATTTTAATGACTGAGTAGTGGGTGTCTTAATGACTGTTAGTGGGTTGTTGCAAAAGCAAACAGTCATAAAATACTGGCTAGTTTTACCCATTAAATAATAAAGAAAAAAATATTTATTTTAGTCAAGAAAGCCCAAGAGCCCAAGGCCCCAATCAAGACATTTTAATATCTGCGTGGGGAGTGACTCGAACCCCTGACGTCCCACACAAATGTCACATTTCCCATCACTTTGGCACTTTATCTAATTTGATTATTTCTTTCACATTTTATATTTATACCATAAATATATAACACTTGCATCACATGGGGCTCACCAAATTCAAATCAAGGGTCGAGGTCGTGCCACCTCGGCCCCTGGAGCCAATCCTGAGAGTTTTAGCATATTTCTTGAAACATATTCAATTGAGGAAACAAAGTACAGAATTAATGAAATTTAAGTTAGAGATTGCTTGAAATTACTCATGTTTCTTATAAAACAGTTTTATGAAAAAGTTAACTTAAACCAACTTCCTCTAAAAATTTTTACAACCACATAAATTACAACAAAAAATTATTTAAACACGTTAAAAAGTAGCTTCTTAGTAGCCCTTAGGACCGTTCAAAATAATTGCATCAATCTGAAAAACGTGTTCATAAAAATGTTTTTATTTTTACTTTTTATTTATTTTTTAATCTCATCAAGACACTCGTGAACCTTAAATAAAGTGATCCAGGAGGGACTCTTCCATTCACACCATTTTCCCTTAATCTCTCTCTGTCTCTCTGTAATTATATCTCTCATGAAAATGGAGTTCTCCATGAGGTTTCTTGCAGTGATGTCCCTCTTGCTGTTGGTTTCCATGTCCACTGGTTTGAACTTTACTCAACTCCCTACTCAACTACTTCAATTTTTTTTGGTGTCTGAAGCAAAATTTGTCATTTATGCATATGTTTGGGATAGATTGTACAGTATTAAAAAAATTCTTAATTTTGTTTGGGTTTAATCTTATGTTGTTTTCATGTATTATAATCAAGCAGAGATGGGAGGTCCTCCAATGGCGGATGCTCAGACTCCGTGTGTGATAGACGTTTGTCAAAGAGCTTGCTATCTTCTGACTTACAATCAAGGATGCTGTGGAGTGCTACCAAATACCACCTATTGTTTTTGCACCAATGAAAAGAATTGCGAACGTATGACCTCTCAATAATAACATTAGAAATTATTATTATTATTATTAATTTTTTTTTTTTTAATGTAGTGGTTAAAGCTATAGTGGATTAAATTTTTACTTGAACCCAACAAAAGGTGATTAAAAAATATTTAAAAACTATGAATATAACAGGATGCTATATTTGATTTGTTGCAGTGACCACAGTGGATGTAAAAGTTGGCGACAAGACTATGACAGTCGTGGTATCAGGCAAAAAGGCTTACATAAAGGAGCCAGTTGATTGATTCTGAATGGATATATATTTAAAATAAATAATCTGTTTAGAGACTGTATGTCTTCAGAAATAAATTGTAGATCTCGTCATGGAGACTACATTGTGCAAGTCAAAACATGTTTGGCATATTCTCCTTTTTTATGTGTTAATCTATTTAGATTGAATGTATTGGAAAATAATAAATGTTGTTTTTCGATTCTATCTAATTATTTTCACTGCCCATGCCTCAATGTGCTAAATCACGATCCTTCGATTCTCATCTATGTACATAGTGCTTGTTTGGTTGCGATTTTAAGCCAATTAAAATTATTTTTTTGACCGTTATTTCATTATTCTAGTTGTCATTTTTTAATTCTTTTCTCATAGGTAGAACCAATTTTTTCTCTAACGGTCAAAAAATAATTCTCAAAATTCCTACCAAACAAGCACATAAATATAGGACATTTTACGCAAATCTTATGAGACATGCTCGGCAAGGAATAACCAATGCCACCGGTCCAAAACTAAGTCATGCCAGCTTTGCATGACCCGACTCGACTTAAAACTCTTAGTAATAGGAGTCTTAATGTATGTGCTAAGAATGATTTCGCGAAAAATATTTCAATTTAATTAATTTCGTATACAAATATATTTGTACGTGGTTGGATGGTAGAATATTGAGATTAAGCTGGCATTTGTGGTGTATGGTAATCACATATTTTTTCCTAGTCCTAGAATTTTATCCTTCCCCTTCTTTCTATAAAATTCTAGCATCTTATCATTAATTATAGAGTCTGTTCGGTAGTGATTGTGAGAATTTATTTTTTGACTGTTAAAGAGAAAAGTGAGGCTATCTTTGAGAGAAGAAGTCAAAAATTACAGTTGGAATAGTGAAATAATGATAAAAAAAATCAATTTTTTGGGGGTGAAAAATCACTCCCAATTTTTTGGATATTAATTATTTAAAACTATAACAACTGCATACCTTTTTAATTTTTTATATTTGATACTCTGAAACTTATCATTGTTATAAATAATTACTTAAAACTATAAAGAAAAAGGAAAAAAAAAAAAACTAAGGAATAGTAAAAAAAAGAAAAAGAAAAAGAAAAAGAAGGTAGTGTTGCAAGAAGGGACAATGCATTGAAGGTGGGTGAAGACTCTAAACATGTGATACTCAATTCATATAAATATGTGGTAGAAAAAAATTTATGCTTATCTTAATTATGTACAATATTCAGAAAATAATGCACAATATAAATGGGTCGTACTTAATAATTGAGGACCATATAATTGAAGATTACCTTTAAAAAAAGGGATAATTGCAACAAAAGTCCTAAACCTATGAAATACTAGCAAACTTCTCCCAAACCTTTTATTTGTCGCACACGTTACCCGTAATGTTTTTAATCATTGAATGTGAGGACCTTTTGTATAGTTTCCATTCAAAATATCATGAGTTGATCCGTATATTCTGATTTCATCTTGTCACTTTGTTCAAGTATATTTCGATAACCCGTAAGTGTAAGTTTGTGTCAGATTGTTTAAAGGAGAAAACAATAATTCAGAAGTAACACATTAAATTAGTTTTATAAAATAAACTGTAGATCTCTCCTTGGAAACTACATTAGATCCTTGCTTGGAAACTACATGGTAGAAGTATAGCCAACTTTAATTACACGTATTATGTTCATATTTTAATAAATATGGAATCAGTATATTGTCTTCTTTGGATTCTTTATCAACTTGGATATAGGCTCCAACATCAATACTATCTGAGCACCACATCTTCCAACTAATTTAATATGCGTTCACTTATTTTACTATTTTCTTTCTTTCTCTTGTTTTACTTTTTTTTTTTTTTCATTTTTGATAATACATGTAACTGATGTGGTCGACTTATCCCGAAAGAAAATAATTCTTCCAACTACCCTATTTAAGAGATTGATATGTTATTTTGTTGCAAGGAACAAAATGTGCCATTTTAGAAAATGGACCCCTACCATCATGATAGAGTCCATTAAATCCTAAGTAGACCAATAACAAAATTCAAAACTAATATCTTTTCAATAAGAGGTAACATTTGATGTTGCGATATTTATTCAGCAAGAGGATGGATCATACACAAGTAATATAATGATGTCAAGTGTAATCCCACAGATATTGATTATCGACTATACTTTAATTAAAACTATTTAAAAAAAAAAGCAAACAAACAATTCATATTTTGGGTTTTTAATTTGGTTTTTCCTAATTAACAAATTAACTACTTTTCTTGAGCACTTAAGAAGATCATAGAGTAAAAATTAATCAAGTAACGATCAAGGATCAAGAATCTACCGTTGTGATCCTAATTCACTTCCTAATTACCGATCAATTGTTAACTCTTGCTGAGATTGAAAATCAATTGTTGACCCTAGAATATGTTACCAATAGATACCAGAACCATCTGCGCACATGTAAGCTTGGTCCAACATGCTAAGACACATGGATGGTCTAGAACTAGTAGTAAAAGGGGCGTGGGAGTGGCTCAAAAGCGCGAGACAAGAATGTTTGGAATCCGGGGAGATGTTTGTATAATGATTATACAATAATTACCAATCGATGTTTGTAAAATGCCTATATGAATTCGTGTATGTTGCAAGAGAGTAAAATATAAAGAATGTTGTCTTTGTTCATGTGTTGAATCTTGCATTACCCTTGTAAGAGATGTATGAGGGAGTATTTATAGTATTACAATTTAGATCGTGGCCCTCGGTTGGGAGTACATGTGGCCTCATCTCGTAAGCCTTCATGTCAAATTATAGGTATCACACTTGACTTCCTGGCCTGCTACCCATTTATTAATCGACAGCACAATACAAGATACTTGCACTCTATGATGGGTGCCCCATCAATTAATTAGGAAAGATTCTTGTGTAAGGCCGAATCTCTGGGGAGGAGTGCTACTTAGGGCCTCCGGACCTCGGAAAAGATTGGACCTCGGAGTAAAAGGTCCCGGCGGGGGAAGACCACCTCGTTATACTCACTTCGGCATCATTGGGTCCCAAATAGGATGTCACATGGTTCGGCATAAGAGGGCCATGGCCCCCAGTGGGTCAGCAAAGTGTACCAACACGTAATAATAGTCCCCCAAATCCAAGTATGGTCATTTATGTAATGTATGAACTTTTATCGTGGTGAAGCAAGTGCGGTAAAAATTGAAAGAATTTTTTGTACCCTAAATAATAGTCCCCCAAGTCTAAGTATAGATATTTATATCATGGTTGGAGTTGAAAGTATTGGTGTTCGGATTAACACGTGAAGTTGACTGTTGTGGTTCTGCTGAGGTGGTCGGTTGATCAAGCACGTCGAGACTTGTGAGCATGTGGCTGAACTGCGAAGAAACAGAAGAAGAAACCAAGGCGGTGATGTGGATCGAACACGCCGAGGCTTGCGAAGAGGTGGCTAAACTGTGAAGAAGTAGACGAAGTCGAGGCAGTGAGTGGATCGAATACGTTGAGGCTTGTCTATGTGGTGGCTGAATTGCGAAGAAGTAGAAAAAGAAGTGGAGGCGGTGATGTGGATCGAACACGCCGAGGCTTGGGAAGAGGTGGCTGAACTGTGAAAAAGCAGACGAAGTCGAGGCAGTGAGTAGATCGAACACGCCAAGGCTTGTTGTGTGGTGGTTGAGCTACGAAGAAGAAGACAAAGACGAGGTAGTGAGTGGATCGAACATGCTAAGGCTTGTTATGTGGTGGCTGAATTGCCAAGGCTTGTTATGTGGTGGCTGAACTGTGAAGAAGCAGAAGAAGTCGAGTCTAGTTATGATATGATTGCCTTCAATGGGTGTGCTAATGATTTGATATTTTGTGCATGTTATCAAGATAAGGCCGTCGAGCCGTTTCCACTTTCGAGGCACGTACGACTACTGTATTAAATATGCAATGATGGCTACAGCTGAGGCTTTTAGAAGGAGACGCGTCTGGAGAGGTGCGTGAAGGGTACGTTCGAATCGGAGACGTAGAGCAATGATCCAATTTTAACCAAAAGCCTCTCTCAATGACATCAATTCTATGCTCATATGTAAACCTAATTATTTATAATTAAATTACGAACATGCAAGCATCCACTAATTCACAAAGATAATTATATATGATTCCATAGAGCATACAGATATCTCTATCAATTATTGGACCCTATGTTATTTATTACTATCGGCTAATTTATACTGAACCTCTAGGACATAATATAAATCACAAACGCGTTCTAGTGGTGATCAATCATCAAAATGGAATAAGTAATAATAACCAATCAATCAAAGTAACAAGAATTTAACAAAAAAGGAGCAATTCCAAATTAATATTATGTTAATAATTGTTTTTAGCCGAATTAAAAACAAAAATATAAAGTCTTTACACATAGAGAGATAAAAAAGATGAATACATCCCTCCAATCTAGAATCTCGTAAATGATCTTGAATTGCTTCATCTTCTCTAATTTGCCTGGAATGTAGATGTATTCTTCTTTTGAAATAGCTTCAAGACGATCTAATATGATTTATGTGGTGGTAGATAATACTATATCAGGGTTATCATATTTATACAAGTCTTCAAAATTTGGAAAAATGATCTTGGAATGTAGCAAAACCCTAAGAACTAAGTTTTCAAGTAGAACAAGGAAAGTGGGTAGCACGGGTGGCACCTTGGCGTCAAGACTAATTCCAAAAACTTGAGAACCTACGAAATTTTCCCACCTGTTATAGATTCGACGCTAGGTATTTACATCACAATTCATAAATGTCTTCAATTTGGTCCCTCAACTTTCCAAATTATCTAAATTGATCTATAAACTTTTTATTTCATCCATGTTGGTCCCCGAACTTTCAAGTGTTAAATTTGGCACCATAACTTGGGAAATTGTCTAATTGAGCTTCCAAGTCTTCCACTCAAGTCTTCTCATTTTCCTTGAGTCATGCAATTCCATCTTTTGTTTCACAATTAAGCTCCAAAACATAAGTAAAAAATAAAAAAATAAAAAATAAAAAATCACCTACATGTAAAAAAAGTAATCTATATGTTAAAAAATTTCTTTAGTAAGTAAAAATTCATGCACAACTATACTTACAAGGAAATATCTACTACGAGTAAAAAAAAAAAAAAAGTTCTTTTGTAACTTAAACATATGGTTAAAAGTAAAAAATTCACTTATAAGTAAAAATTACTTATAAGTAAAGAATGACATAAAGTAAAAAATTAATTAAATAAAAAATTTCATGATTTAAAATGTATTTGTAAGTAAAATATTTTCGCAATTTTTTAATACATGAATATTTTTCTGAGATGATATAATATCAAACATCGTAATTTTCATAGGTTCCTAAATATATTTGAACAAGAAAGATGAATTAGACCTATATATTAATCTAATATGCACATGCTAGCTGCATGGAAAATTTGTAACGAACTTTACAATGGTGAAAAATAGTACGTGTATATTGAACTTATTTCGTCTGGGTTGTTGAAAATTAATGAAATTTAAGTTAGGGATTATCGACATTACTAAAGCTTTCTGAAAAAGTTAATTATGACTAACTTCCTCTAAAAGCTTTTCTAGTCACATAAATTTGTAAGTGTTACACCCTATGTCCAAACAACTTTGGATATAAGCACTTTTAATATATCGATAATACAATTTTATGACAGATCTATTATTTAATTAATATTCAATTAAATTAAATAATAGAGTCCGTAGATTCAAATCTTGGTAATTTATTAATCACAAAGAGTTGTGATTTTGAGATACAAAGTATATATGATTGAATCTTAAATTTTTTTGGTCGTAAGTAATAACGAGATTCGGATATCATTATTACGGATAGACCATGACGTATGACATTTTTTACTTGTGAAGTAAGTAGCTAATCTTACAAATTAAAGTGTGGTGACACTTAAATGAACACGTGGATGTTTTGTCATAAAACAAAACATTGGAGACCTGTTGAGAGGTTCCACATGGATTACTATCTGAGTATCAGTAATTAATATCTAAAGTTTGATAGTGGAATTGATCATTTGATTTGAGGTTATCATAGTGCCTTGTTGAGGGTAGTCATACTTTGGTGATGTTAGATGTTGCTTTGCCAAGGGTCACTAATACGATATCGTTCGGTTATGTCAAGAATTATATGAAACTTGTGAATGATTAATAGATGATTCATTACTCTTAGATAGTAAAAGATTATGATCTAAATTTCATTCAGCTATGTCGATAATGAAATTCTTAGCTAAGGTGTATTCATAAGTCAAAAAGGAGTTTTCGACTTTCTTTGACTTAATAGTGCAATGAAAGATATAATCGATAATTGAGATTGACACTTATCCATATCTCGTAATTGATCGGATAATATTCACGAATGGATTATAAATTTACGATAAATGAACAAATTTGATTTTGTCATACCACGTGACATTTTTCATCACATGTATTACCCTGATACATTTCTAGATGTTAATCTGGGATGACGAATGTGAGTTGGCGATAAATTAAAAAAAGGTTTTTTTAATTTATCAATTTTAATTAGATCAAAATAATAATTCACGTCGTTAGACATCGTGATTGAGAACCTAATGGATTACACACAAAAGGAGAACTAGAAGATAGTAATTTACCAATTAATTAATTTAACAAGTGTTAGATAAATTAATTAATTAGGCAGCTTATTAATAGGCCGGAATTATCAATTAGATTAATTAATTCATGGACCAAATTTAATTAAATGAGTTAATTAAATACTAGATCGAGTTAGGAGATGGGCCAAACCCACTTGGCTTTATATAAATAAGTAGCTAGGGTTTTGAAATTATAGAGTTTTTCATTCTTTTTGCTAGCACAAAAAAGTAAAACTCTAGTTCTCTTTCAATCTCATTCATTGTATGGATTTCCATTGGAGGTTGGATAATTGGATAATTGTGGGTGATATATCAAATTCGTTGGAATAGAAGAATAACAAAGGAGTTTGCAAAATTAAATAAATGTAAATTTTTTTTTATCACAATTTCTATGTAAACACAAAGCAGATCTTTGGTAAGAATTGAAATTTGTTTTATTTTTCACTGTGCATGATTAAGTAAATTCCTAATAGTGGTATTAGAACTTACTTTGTGTTTATTAGAAACTGTTTTATACCTTGTAACAATTAAAAGTTGATTATTCTTGTTTTTGGAAACTAAGAAAATAATTTTTCATATTCAAAATCTAATTTTAAAAAGGAAAATAATTTGATTGAAAAACGAGTCGAAGAGAAGTGGGCGGCGACAACAGAAAGGGCAACATCGCGTGCAGCTCGCCGTTGCATCTGGTTGCAATGTTGGCTGTAAAAACTAGTAGTAGTGTCAAAGAATGCTATCATTGCAGCAGCTCACGGCGCTGCTACCGTGCATAGCATATAGCTTGAAAATGTTTTATATCTTGTAACAATTAAAAGTTGATTATTCTTGTTTTTGGAAACTAAGAAAATAATTTTTCATATTCAAAATCTAATTTTAAAAAGGAAAATAATTTGATTGAAAAACGAGTCGAAGAGAAGTGGGCGACGACAACAGGAAGGAAAACATCGCGTGCAGCTCGCTGCAGCATTTGGTTGCAATGTTGACTGTAAAAACTCGCAATAGCGTCAAAGAATGCTGTCGTTGCAGCAGCTCACGGCGCTGCTACCGTGCATAGCATATAGTTGGATACGATGCGACCACATAGAGAATATGGGTGAAATTTTTGGGGACGTGGGCTTGTCATGTAATTTATGAATTTAGGCCCCAGCCTACAATTAAGTAGTAAGAGTCACTTTGCAATTTTTAAATGAAAGGGCCTATCATGCAATTAATTTAATTGAAGGACTACCTTTTAATTATAAACTTGGGGGTCAGATTGCAATTGTTCAAAAAGGGTTTTAAATGCAATTTTGAAAATGAACTTAAATGTCTTCTTCAAAAGGGTTTAACATCAAATTATAATTTTGACCCGTTTAAAATTACAAATAAAATTAAAGAATTTTACATTTTCAGCAAAATTTGATTTTAACTTAAATGTTAGTTTTGACACTAAATTGAATTTTATTTTTATTTAGGAATTTTATCCTAAATTTAAAATGTTAATTCAATTTAAATTAGAATTGGATTATAATTTAGCATTTAATTTAAACTTGATTTTAATTAATTATTCACCCGAATATAATCTTGAAAGTAGAGTGGGACTCTAATTTGACATTTAATTAGAATTTGATTTTAATCAAATTATTTCATTATAAAGTTTTTCTTTGAATAAAAGTTGGACTCTAATTTGATATTTAATTAAATGTTGATTTTGATTAAATTCACCCGCCTTAAGTTTTGAAATTAGAATTGGACTCTAAATTGATATTTAATCACAATTTGATTTTAATTAAATAGTCATGCCCTATATTTGTGGAATTCGAGTGAGACTCTAATTTAATATATATAATTAAAATCTGATTTTATTAAATATACTTGCTAGGAAAATTAATTGATTCATATGATTAATTAATTATTTAATTAGTTCGATCTATTTGTCTAAAATAGTTTAGCCAACCTTAATTTCTAGAAACTTGAAACATGTTTGCATATAATATTAAATATTAGATAGAAGTGCATTTTATGTGATGAATGTATTATTAGTGGATAATTATGACCTCGTTCATGTGAATGTGTTGAATGATTGTTTTTATTCTTGTTGAATTATGGGCCTATGAGCTTTTATTTATTTTGGATAAGCGAGTCCGTTGTAATTATTATGGCCCTACGTGCTAATTAGTATATGATACAAATTGTAGCTTGACTAATTGAAGAAACAAAATGAGGAGGAGACTAGAGACATGGGGCATTGTATGAATCAATGCAATACTCTCTAGAAATTGACCAACTAATTTTTTTTTATGGCTCGAGAAGACTAGATAGTAAAATTCCATAATTTTTCACACACTATACACACACACACACACATTACGATGAGACCTTTGCATGAAAAACCTCTCGTTAAAATATTAGGTCATAATTATATTCGCTTTCTATCATTATAATGAAAAATCAAAGTCCTCAATTGATCTTAACTTGTTGAGTACAATTAAGACCGGGATTAAGAATATGTTTGACATTATGAAATATTAGATATTTCTAAATAATGAGTTTAACTTAACTAAAGTTTATCTTCTGTTGAGTACACTCAAGGAGATAAATTTTAGAGGCATATTAAGCTAGCATGTAAGACGTGAGAAGATAAGGAGTTGTCAACTTAATAATCTAGAAGTTGTATGGAGATACAATTGATAACAGTATCTACTTAAATGTTTTATTAAGACTTGTTGAGTATAATCAAGGTCTTAATATAACAAATGGAATTCCAGCCCACTGGGAGGCAAGAATAGATTCCATAAATTTATGCGAGAATGTCATAAATTTGAGTTAAATAATGGAAGCATAATTAATTTAATAAAAAATCATGTTAAATTAATTAATGCATTTTATATATTATTCTTTTACTTTTTGTCATTTATATTTATTGAATCATGAGTAACCATGTGTATTTGAGAGACATACTAAATGCCAACAATTGAACCAAATTTTCTTGATTGGAACCGCAATCTTTCTTAGGTGTGAGAAAATCGGTTATGTCCTTGTTGATGACTCGGTTAAGGAAGAGGTTGCTGCTATAATAAGCACGGTGATATGCACATGTATGATGCTTGAAATTATGTCACCTGAGTTATAAAAGCAACATAAGAGTATAGATGTTAACATATGATTTTTCATTTCAAAAAGTTGTATGATAATATCATACGGGGAAGGATATGAGACTTCCAAGCAACTATACCAATGCAAAATGACAGAGAAATTTTCAGTCAGTTCTCACTAATGATGTCGAGTCGACTTGGTTCGGCCTACAAGCTTGTGGCTCGTCCAAGCTCGTGGGCCGAGTCGAGTTTTGGCTCGCGAACTCGTCCTTTTTTTTATAAAATAGAGAAAAATATAAATAATGTAATGAAAACACTTTTAAAAAAATAAAAAGTGTTAACAAAATACAAATAATTTAATGAAGACACTTTTTTTTTTTATTTCTATCATATTGTAATATTTTTTATAAAATATAAAATATTTATGTAATGAAGACGAATTGTTTTTTGAAATACATTTACAAAAAATACATTTTTTTCGATTTCTTTTTAAAGTAGATAAAATGTAAACACTCCTTCTTTATCCAAGCTTGAGACCGACTACTTCAATTTTAAGTATGATGAGTTAAAAATTGTACACGAAGAACTTGTTGTAACTTGTATAATTTTTTTAAGAAAATTAAATTTAACGATTAAAAAATAAGAAAATTTTGATTAATATAATTTAATCAAATATCACTTACCTGACGACATACAACTTCAGCCTATTTATCTTATAGTCGAAAATGAGTGTCCTGTCAATCCTTCACGCACATTAACACTTCTAAAACATTTTCTTTTAGTCGGCTCCTAACATCAGTCAAAACCCTTTTACCTACACTAAAAGTAGGCTCCGAAGCAATAGTGCTAACCGAAGGTGTCAGCAGATCTTTTGCAATTGCAGAAACAATTGGCCAACGTCTTTCATACTTTCGCCATAATTCAATTACTTCTTCTGAACTTTTTTTAATTGTTCTGTCTATTAGCATATTATGATTGAAGTAATCAATTAATTCAACAGATTTGAATTGTGGTCGATGTTTGATGAGATGTATATTTCGACATCATCTTCTTCTATTTAAGCCGAAGGAGTAGGTGCAGAGGGTACCCGACTAACATTCGCACCCATTCTTTCCGTATATAAATCATACATTTCACATAATGTTTGCTCTAAATTCTTATAGGTGATAGGTGTATCAAGTATTAAGGTTTTATTAATTTGATCAATTATGTATTTAGTTCCCGAAATATTATATCGGGGGTCCATTGCCCATGCTAAAGGAAATAATATAGGTAGTTCTTCCCAATATTTTTAAACTTTAATTCCATAACAATTATAATTTCACCAAAATCAGGATCATTTTTATATTTATGGAATGTTCTTGCAATTACATAAAGGCGTTCAAGCACCATACAACTTGTGGGATAATAAACGCCCAATAAAATCTTTGTGATCTCATAAAAAATGTCAAAAATTGTTTAACTTTCAAAGCTAAAATCCAATCGGATTCATTCAACATACCATCCTCATCGCTTCTAACGTGTCTATTGTTATAAAATCAATTATTAAATATTCAAAACCTTCACATGATTTTAATAGCAAGTAAATAGACTTCCATCTATGACCTACATCGCTAACAAATATTTTAGCAATCGTCACCCCTAATTTGGCACAAAAATCCTCAAATACTTGTTTTCTTCTAGGAGAGATTGCAATATATACTAATGCATTCCTAATCCTTTAAAATTCATCATTTATATGTTTTAAGCCATCTTGCATAATTTAATTCAAGATATGGCACACACAACGAATATGAAATAAATACCCATCAAAATCAGGTTGAAGTACCCTACACAATTTATCGACAACTACCTTATTAACATAGCATTATCAAAAGTAAAAGATCGAATTTTAGTCTCGCAATTATATTCTCCAACAATACTGATAATAGCATTATATATATTATTAGCATTGTGAGAAAACTTAATAATTCTAAAACCAATAATTTTTTTATACATGCACCAAAGTGGATCTATATAGTGTGCGGTTGTAGCTATATATGCTATTTTATTAACCCCTTCCCATATATCAGAGCACGAAGAGTGTTTCGACTTACCCCAACATATATTAGTTGTAGATATTCTTTCACGAATGAGACAAAGTGTTGGTTATCTGCAATAGCCAGAGGCAACTCAGTGGCGGTAACAAATTTCACCATTCTGGATTGAGTATTGTCCTCCGAATACACCCACGTAGATAGGGATGAATTCGTAGAACAGCGCCTGGACTGTCAAATTGCAATTGTGTTTGACGAGTTGGAAGAAGTCCATGTCTGGCCGCACATACTTTGTAATGGTGGTTGAGATGAGTAGTACCAATTTCTTTTTGCTATGCCAATCTTTGTTGGCAGTATTTACATATTGCCTTAGATTTTGCAAGGCCATCGATGACTTTTCCCATTGAAATCAACTTAAAGCGGTCCCAACATTTTGCTTGTTTTTTGCACTTTCGCTTTTCCCTCACATCTAGGATGTTTAATTTGACATCTTTGTCCTCATGTTCCACTTCGAGAACGTTAATATCATCCAAATCAATTGGATTCTATATACCTCTTGCTGCCAGTTGGCAACTTGTTATAGCTGCTTGTTTGGCTGCTATTTTAGCTGCAAAATAGGTAGCAGATTTTTCCTCTATTTTTTTTAATACGGGTCGGCCCGGCTCGAGCCAACTCTAAAAAATGAGGCTTGGCCTGAGCTTTGGCTAGGTGCCTTCGAGCCTCGATTCGAGTTGGCTTGAGCTTTTTTCGAGCCGAGCTATGAGGGGCTAGAACCGACGAGCCCGGTTGTCATCTCTAATTGTGGCTCCATGACCGTGAATGTGAAGATCTTCAAGTTTGGGTACATCATTTAGACCGGCAAATTCATTTGAAAATTGACTTTGCAACGTCCTAGGTGATTCGCCATGTGGCCCACATCGCGTATCGAATAAGTTCTCAACAAATGAGCGTTGATCCATTTGTTTGATTGTTTATGATGAAATCCAAATATAGTAACTAGTAAAAATATAAATGTAGTGAGAATTGAGGATTGGACGACTTGAAATTGTAACTGAATAATTGTAAAAAATGAATCAATATTGTATATTTTGCACAACAGCACAAGAGAGTAAAAACTCGATAATTGATATAAAATAGAGTTGAGAAATGACAAGTGAGAATGAGGAGATAATTGATATGAAAAAAAATGGGGAGTTTTAGGGGGTATTTATAATATAAAGGAAAAAAAATTAAATCAGTAACCAAAACGGTCACTTTTAAAATCAAGAATGACGAGCCACGAGCTAGTTATTTGAACGAACCGCTCTCGACTCGCACTCGAACTCATGATTTTACGAGCTCGAGCCGCCCACGAGCCGTATTTCAACGAGCCGAGTGTCGGCTCGGCCCTTTTGACATCCCTAGTGCTCACGTATTGAAGATGATTAACGTTGAGAAGTTTGCCTCAATTGAGTTCAATCATGAATCATGAGCTAAGCATTGAATCGGTTCTGTAATCTCTGTCAAAGAGAGCTATTTACAACTAACTATGAATTTAACAAGAATAATTTCGAGTGCATACTCATTGAGTTACTTAACATGCTTAATACCGTAAAGCCCAAAATTAAAATTAGTAATGGGCAAGTCTTAGTCATTGATTCCCCTAAATGTTGTAAGAGGAAGTCTAAAGGATGTTTTAAGAAAGCATTCGAGATGGCTAAGATGGTCAAAACGAAGGAGAACAATAACAAATCTAATGACCCTTGTTTTCATTATAGAATGAAAAGTTATTTGAAGAAATATTATAAGGCTTATGCCTACTTCATTAGCTTCTTAGGTATTTGATACCAGATGTATATCTCATATTTATACAAATATGAAGAAATTAAATAAAAGTAAACCATTGCAAAAGGGAAAAAGTTAACCTGTACGTCGAAAATAAGCAAAGGTTGCTGTACTGCCTGTAGGAACATACTGTTGCCATTAGGCTTAGTATTGGAATTAGAGTAATGTTACTTTTTACCCACCATTGCCAGATTATTAAATAAATTTCATGTTTGGACATGAACAATTTTAATGTTACTGACAATTATTGTTCACTTTTATTTTAATAAGATCTTAGTTGTTATGTTAAACTATAAAATGACATTTATATTCAAAATACTAAGTATTCTATAATGTGTATAGAAGTTGAAAGGTATAGAAATAATAATCTGAATAACATCTATATCTAGCATTGCAGAGTTGGTCACATAAACGAAAATGTAATTCCAAAATTACATAGAGATGCAAATTTAGGGTCAATTGGTTTTAAATCATTTGACAAATACGAATTATGCCTGTTTGACACAATGACCAAATCTCCTTTTATGTAAAAAAGAAGAAAGGTTTGCATAATTACTGGCCTAATACATAGTGATGTATATGGACCCATGTCAATTAATGTAAGATGATATTTCTCTTATTTCATCACAATTGCTGATAACTATTTCAGAAATGGTCATGTATACTTAATGAAATTCAAGCATGAAACTCTTGAAAGGTTCAAAAACGAATAAGTAAAAGTACTCTCACATCAAGATCAAATCGAGGTAGATAAAATTTTTGATTATCCAAAAGACAATGAAATTCTCTTGCAGTGGACTCTTTCACGTACATTACAACGCAATAGTGTATCTGAAAAGAGGAATCGTAAACTATTAGTTATAGTGCGATTAATAACAAGCTGTTCAAACTTGTCAAAAATGTTTTAGGGTCATGCATTGATTGTAGCGTGCTATCTACTAAATCATGTCCCATCTAAATCGGTTAACAAAATTCCGCACGAGCTATGAAAAGATGATAGTCACAATTTAACTTATATGAAAGTATAGGGCTATGATGCTTATTTGAAGCGCACTGAATTGTATAAACTTGAGACTTAATTTGATATATACATATTTGCCAAAACAAATATTTGGATATCAATTTTATAATCTCGTTGAGAAAAAGGTGTTCATCTCAAGACATTCCATAATCCTAGAGAAATGGTTTATTCTGGGAGAGGACCGTGGGACCAAAACAGAACTTGAAGAAGTTCAAGAGTCCATTGATATAGTTGACTAAGTAGATGAATTTAAGTTTGATCCCACACCTGATGAGGGACATACTCTTGATCAGGAAGTAGAGACTTTTGAAGACATATTAACTCCATTTGAATCCAGTAGGATCATTCGACTTTTAAGAATGTGCGAATCCACGATTACTAATCAAGTATTGTTAGCTGAGGATGATGAACCTGCTAATTACGTAGAAGCAAAATTAAGTGTTGACTTAAAGAGATTGCAGGAGGCCATGGAATCCAAAATGAATTCAATGTATGGACCTTGGTCGACCTTTTTGATGAAGCAAGACCCATAGGTTGTAAATGGATTTACAAGAAAAAGGTTGACGTGGATGAGAATATTCATACAAACAAATTAAGGGTAATAGCAAAAGGTTACAAACAAAGAATAAGTGTTGACTTTGATTAAATATTTTCGCCTGTAGCCATGCTGAAGTCCATTCGAATTTTGCTTGCAGTTTTTACATACCATGATTATGAGATATGGCAAAAGGATATCAGAACTGTATTCCTTAACAGGAACTTAAAAGAGAAAGTATACATGACACGATTCGAAAATTTCGAGTCCAAATATGCTTACAAGGTATGTAAGCTTGATCAATTCTTATACGGATTGAGCAAAGCCTCTTGGAGCTAAAATCTTCGATTTGATGGAAAAATCAAAATGTTTGATTTTATTAAAAAAAGAAGACGAACTGTGTATTTACAAGAAAATAGTAGGTATATTGTTGCATTTCTAATATTATACGTATAAAACATATTATTAATAGAAAATGACATCCATACGTTTCAATCATTGAATTGTGGTTGTTAAAGGATCTCTCCATGAAAAAATATGTAAAAAATAACATGATTTCCAGAGATAAATCTAGAAGATTGCTTAAACCATTCCAATCTATATAGTTAAAATCTTGAGAATATTTTATGTGGAGAAAATGAAATGAGAGTTCATGGATACACTGATACTAACTTCTAATTGGACTAGAATAATAGCAAATCTCCAATAGGATATTGATTAACTTTTAAGTGATGTGTCGGAAGAGTTCCAAATATGAAAAAATCGTTAATTCAATAGCAAAAATCTAATACATGATTGCTTCAGAAGCAACAAAGATTCGTAGTGTGGATCAAGATATTTATTAATGATATTAGAGTAGTTCATAACATTGTTGGTCACATGTCATTATATTGTGATATCAATGAAGCCATTGGGCAAACGAAAGAACTAAGGTCTAATCAATGATCCAAACATGAATTAATGTAATATTATCTCATCAGATAGATAATATAAAGAAATGATGTAAAGAGAGGAATTAATTCCTGCAATTGATAATATTGAAGATCCACTAATAAAGGGTTGTCACAGTGTAAATATGATCGTAAGTTTTTATTTTATTAGATGCATTGGTGATTAGATCAAGTGCAAGTGAGAGTTTATCAATGTTATGATCTAGGTCTAATTAACTTTGGATATAATTACTTTTAATATATAGTTGATGCAATTTTATGGTAGATCTGTCATTTAATTAATATTCAATTCAATTAAATAATACAGTCCGTAGATTCAAATCTTAGTAATTTGTTAATCACAAAGAGTTGTGATTGTGAGATACAAATTACATATGATTGAATTTTAAATTATTCGTGATCGTAAATAATAACGAAATACAGATATCGTTGTTACGGATAGACCACCACGTGTGACATTTCTTACTTGTGAAGTAAGTAGCTAATTTCACTAGCTAAAGTGTGGTGACACTTAAATGAACACATAAATGCTTTTTTATAGAACAAAACATTGGAGACCCGTTGAGAGATTCGACATGGATTATTATCTGAGTGTCAGTGATTAATCTTTAACGTTCGATAATAAAATTGGTCATTTGACTTGAGGTCATCATAGTGTTTTGTATGAGGTCAGTCATACTTTGGTGATTTTAGATGTTGTTTTGCCAAGGACTGCTAATACGGCATTGTTAAGATATGTCAAGAATCATATGAAGGTTGTGAATAACTAATAGAGGATTCTTCACTCTTAGATAGTAAAATATTATGATTTACATCTCACTTAGTTAAGTCGATAACGAAATTCTTGACCACAGTGTAAAAGTAGTTTGACTTAATAGTGGGAATGAAATATATGATCGATAATTGAGATTAACACTTATTCATATCTCGTAGTTGATTTGATCACATTGACAAAAGGATCATAGTTTTATAGTAAATGAACAAGTTTTGTTTTGTTATAACATGTGACATTTCCTATTACATGTATTGCATTGGCACATTACTAGCTGTCAATTTGGGACGATAGATGTGTATTAGCGATAACTTAAAAAATTATGTTTTAATTTATCAATTTTGATTAGATCAAAATAATAATTCATGTCGTTAGGGATTGTGAGTGAGAACTTAATGGGTAACACACAAAATGAGAACTAAAAGATTGTGATTTACCAAATAATTAATTTAACAAGCGTTGGATAAATTAATCAATTGTGTTGCTTATTAATAGATACGAATTAATTAATTCATAGACCGAATTTAATTAAATAAGTTAATTAAATATTAAACCGGGTTAGGAGATAGGCGAAGCCCATGTAGGCTTATATAAATAAGCAGTTAGAGTTTTGAAATTGTAGATATTTTTCATTCTTCTTACTAGCATAAGAAAAGTAAAAACCCGATTCTCTCTCAATCTTGTTCCTTGTGTGGATTTCTATTAGAGGCTGGACAATTGGATAGTTTTAGGTGGTAGATCAAGATTGTTGGAACAGAAGAATAGCAAAGGAGTTTACAGAATTAAAGAAATGTACAATTTTTATCACAGTTTTTATCTAAACATAAAGCAGATCATTGGAAGAAATTGAAATTTGCTTTCTTCCCTGTGCATGATTAAGTAAATTCTCAACAAAATTACTATCAAAAAATTATTTAAACACATTAAAAAATAGCTTTTTAGTTTAAAAAATAACACTATACTTTTCAAAACAATGCCAAATGAGTCCTTAGGCACTCCTTGAGCGTTTGTTACAATATGATCATTGCATATTAGTTTGACAAGTAGAGAAACAAATTAGTTACAAAGATAAAAATATTTAATTGTTAAAAAAGGAAGCCAACGAACTAAGCCAAACATGGTTTAATTATCGTTTGATTTCCCACAAGTGGACAAGATCATGAGCAAGTAATATGTAGTGTGTAGAGTGTTAAACCCATTAGGACTATCTGTTGATCGAGTTAAAGATAACAATTCTCTTAATCGAATAGCAAAATCGAGTTGTAACCAACACTATTAAATCTATTAACTAACTTTGAAGCAATGTAAAAATTTATCTAATTTATAAGATGTATTGCTAAAATGTAGAATTCCTCTTATTAATCTATTTTTAATTCAACAATTTAAAATAACAATTTGAAATCATACTTATTGGTCAATGTTCCTATTTTAATTGAAAACCTCTCTCGATAGTTATCAAATCTATTCCCCTCATGTGACCTTCCTATCTCTGAATGAAAGATACGAATATGATAAATGCATTAAACGAGGTAGAACATCTTATACAAACCATATGAAGCATAAATGTATATCTCTATCCTTTATCGAACATCACAATTTTTAACACTTCGTGGTATTGATCCTATTATCTCTTTCGATGACAATAAAATCCGTAAACAATTCAATTATTGGATAGGTAATTGAATAGCAAACTAAACCATAATAAGTTTCCAAACATTCAAACAAATTTAACATTCAAACAAAATTTAACATCAGTCTAATTATTCAATCTAAAAATTCATTACAAGGATTCATTACATCCTAGTAATATAAAAATCTAGCCACGAATAATGTCGAAATTAAACGAATAAAAGTGGAAAGATATCACCCAAAAATCGACTAAACGTGATGAATTCCACAATGTTGTTGGCTGCCGATTGTTTCCCCTTTTCCCTTTATTTGCTGGTTTCTGCGTGTTCGTATATTCCTTTTTCCAACTCTCACTGTGTGTGTCTGCATATAATATGCTTTCAAATTTTTACAGCCAGCAACCCCTTTGTTTTCTTTTCTCAAGCCACCCAGCTGCCCACTTTTTTTGCATGTATGTATATCATCAATTTTTCTCCCATGCAGCCTCGTTTAATGTGTGTTTATGTATATGTAACAGCCAACAGCCACGATGTTTGACTATGCAAGCTAATTTTTTTTTTTTTTTTTTGCTTTCTTTCTTCTGTATGTAAGTATATGTCTCCAAACCTTGCAGCCCAATTTCGCCAATTCATCCTCCCTTTTTCTGGTGTCGTTTTCTGTGTGGCGTGTATATATTTGTGGCAAAGAGNCCCCCCCCCCCCCCCCCCCAACCTTTTTTTTTTCCAGCAAAACTCCCCTTTTTGCAGCCGTTTCTTGTGTGCGTATACATATATCTATTACTAACCTGGGCAGCCCTATATTTTTTACTCCAATACAGGATCCAATTATCTCTCAAAATCAGTCACCAACCTCCGTTTTCTGTTGAAACATGTTAAGATTTGGGGTCCATCTTAATAAGGTCAACCTTGTTAAGAGGAGTGTCCCAATCCTTTATATATTGGTTATTATTTCGATATTTTTACCGATGTGGGATTATAATATCTTAACATGCCCCCGCAAGATGGTGGCTCGTTTGAGTAGACCAATCTTGAAATTCGTGTGCTCATTTTTAGAGACTTAGTCGGATCGAATCGCTTGTTAGAGTTTAATGGACTCTGATACCATGTTAAGATTTGGGGTCCATCTTAATAAGGCCAACCTTGTTAAGAGGAGTGTTCAAATCCTTTATATATTGATCATTATTTCGGTATTTTTACCGATGTGGGATTATATTCCCTTAACAAAACAATCTCCACTTTCAGCCCACCAATTGTTGTGAATATATCTAAAAAAAGAAACAGCCCAATTGTGTAGATGTCTCTCCATATATATATATATCCCACTTTCAAGTAGAATTCCAATTATTCTTAAATTTCCAGTCGGCAGCCATGTTGTCTAATTGAAGTTCAACTAATTAAAGGATTTGATTCCAAATACAAGTCCAATGGAGGCCCAATTAATAAATTTTTTTCTCCAAGTCCCCAACTTCATCCAATGACCAATTAATCCCGTGCTTTGGATTTTGCTATTTTTCCGCCAATTTTTCCTTCTTTTCTTCAACTCATTTTCATTTATAGAGTTTATTTATAAAACATAAAATACAACAATTTAAAATATAATTTGTCAAAAGAACCATCAAATATTGCTATTTTAGGACCCCGAATAAGTGTATAAAATACCCAATTTAATCCCGTGCTTTGGATTTTGCTATTTTTCCCCCAATTTTCCTTCTTTTCTTCAACTCATTTTCATTTACAGAGTTTACGTATAAAACATAAAATACAACAATTTAGAATATAATTTGTCAAAAGAACTATCAAATATTGCTATTTTAGAACACGAATAAATGTATAAAATACACTTATCACTTTATATTTATTTAGTTAAATTAATAGGAGTCAATATCATTGGAAATAAATAAAAATAAAAAATTTCATTGTTTGTACTATGGAGATTGTTGTATAAAAATTAATGTATAAAAAAAATTCATTGTTTGTACTATGTAGATTGTTTTATAGCAAGCGTGATATCATTGTTTAGAGTGGATATCCAATAATTGATTCTCCTATGCCATTGGTGTTTTTGCTCCGATGAGGACTCGTGCCCAAGTAAGACACACCTCTCAATTAATTTATGCACTGACAAAAACTGTACTTAATTTACTCACAGTAAATACGTAACATTTTTATTGGTTACTATAAGTGGCTAAGGTAAGATTTTTTTTTTTATCCTTCGCGATATTTAGGTGAGAGTTACTATCAAAATAATTAATATTTTCTAAATAAAAAAGTAGTGTTTAACCATTTATGTCCTCTCCTCCGTGGGGGCTCTTTTACGATTTCAACATCTTTTGCAAGATAAGATATAAACCGATCGACATTAAAGATCTCGGAAAAGTTGCTGCAAAGAAAGCGATGTCAAACATAGATAAAAAGTATTCATAGCAAAAGCTTGGTTAAATGCAGTTCTCAAGACTGTACCTATTATCCTTCCAGAAAGACGTCTTGTCTAGTATTGGAACAATAAGGGTAGCATTCAACATGCGAGCAGCAACAACGGCATCAGTTATCTGCCAAACAGTGTATAGAAATATAAAGTTTAGGTCTAAGATTGAGCTTCAGCAATTCACATGAAATAAAGAATACACGCGGAAAGCAAATAAGCCAGGTCTCATGGCATTAGGTTTGTTAAGATGATAAAAAACCCATTGCAAGAAACAAACAATGCGAACACCAGAAAAAGATTGATAAATACCATAAACTTAGCAAAAGTATCCAACTTCCAAGAAACTATTTAACAATGACAATAACAACAACAATAACAACCATTGTCTTCACCAGCTATTAGCAAAATGGTATTGCTTAGTGCCTCCAATTTGGTGGTGCAATGTTAATGCCTAAATGAAGTAATGTCATCATCAGCTTTTTTATAGATTAACTGGCATTTGATTGTTAATTTCTGCTTCATTAATGCATAATTGATGTAACTTCCAACAGTAAAATGGGCCTGGCAGTTGCTTGTCAAACGCTAATTATGACCTTGAATTCTGCAAGCATACTAATTGAATTCACCAAAACTTCTTAAACTTTAAAATAACCTCAGTGAGCACAAGGGTGGAGTAAATAAAAGAAAAATTCCCATCAGATATGTTAATATATAGTTATTGAATATTGAGCATTATTGAATATTGAGCAAACCCTTCATAAGCAACCAAGAAAACAAATGCTTTAAACAATACCCCAGTTCTTTGTTGATTTAGACCTCCACTGGTTGCAATCGCCAAGTAATGGTTTGGACGTGTGACATCTTTAGCCTCTGTAGTTGAAAGCAATATTTAACCCATATAGTTGATGAGACGATATAAGTAGTAGAGCGAAAACACAATGGGATCACAATATACAAAACAGATTTATATCAACAAACAAAACCCTGAACAGAAACATTGAAATTTGATCCAGAAAATATGTAAATGGAAAGGGGAAGAGTGCATGTTAATAATGCTTGCTCACTTGCAAATTTGATGCTGCAATTACTGCATCCATAGTAGAATTGAGCATTTTTTGAAGTCCAAATATCACGATCATATACTCCGCCGCTAGTCTAGATCTCAATAGCCAACATGACACCATTGAGAAAATACAGAACTCAGATCCAATCAACCAATGTTCTACCGTCCAAGTTAACTTCAAATAAAACTAATAATACTTTCAGATAAAACCCTAACCGGAACACGAAAGACCGGCACCTCATTGCCTTCATCAATAACATCATTCATCTGAAACAAACAAATAGCAAAACCCTCAAATGTGAGTAAATATTTATATACAACAGCAAAGCATCATTTAATGCCACATACTGAGGAATAGTGTCGAGTTTGGTGGAAGTGATCACTGTCTCCAGGAGAAGGGACTAGAAACGAAAAGCAAAAGAAAAGTAGAAAAAGGGCGGCCGAAACGGATGAAATGGCGGGTATCAAGCATCGAGTGCGGTTGTGATGCTGGTGGCGCCGCCGCGACAAAGCCATGTAAGAACGGCGGCAGGCGTCGGAGTAAATAGCTGTTTGATTCGATTTCCTTTCACAGAGCACAATTTAAATGGAGGGAACAATAATTTCGATTACTACTCCAAGTTGGAGAAAATATTTTGGAGTTTTGCATTTGGATTTTTGGGCGTAACGACAAGGATTCCGTTGCTGCTGATTCAACAAAGCAGGAGGCATGGGTAAATCATCAATAGTAGTAATTTAGCAATGGATTGAACACCGCATAAGCTGAGATCAAATAAAAATAATAATAATAATAATAAAATAAAAAGGCCCCTGGACACGTCTCCGAGTGGTAAAAGGGGAGGGGGGAGAAATTCAGTTTTGCTTGAGGCTGCTGCGTCAAGGGTTCAAATCCTGAAATATAGATTTGGCTCTTAAGTAACTGCAAGTGTACAAGCAGCTTTCCCCCCTATATCCTTGAAGGCATAACTTGCGATTTACCTCCCTCACGATATTCTAGGATAGGGGTGATGGAATACCCTTAAGGTTAGGGTTTAAGCTTTTTTTAGATAAATAAAAAAATAGCAAATTGATATATGAAAAATAAAGTTTTTAGTGATGGTGCTTTACGTAACGTGAAGAAAGTATCTTCCAGTGTGCCAAACATTACACTTGAGATTATTTTTGGACATTAATAAACACTTAAATTTGGAAAGGTTATAAAAAATCTTCTTTTCAAAAATAACTATTAAAATCCCTTCTAATTCATTCAAAAGACTCATCGACTTTTTAACAAGATTTTTACGCATAATCAAATAGTATATGTGAATATCAAATTAATTTTTAGTTTTCTTCCAAAGACCTAGAATGTAAAAGATCTGATTCGACATATTTGAATTCATATAGATATTCACCTATGTTGTACTTCATTGTACGGTATATACAAGATCCATCTGTATAGATATCATCAGTTATATCTAAAAAGTCGTATGCTTTGGATCAAATTAGTTGTCCAATCTAATTATAATATCATTAAAACTTTTGAAAGACATCACAACGATATAATTGTTTTGAGAACTTGGACAAGGACCATTACTACAACAATTTAGAGGCAAAATAATTATAATCTCACAATTTTTACTCTTCGAAAAAAGGTTTAAAAAAATAAAATAAAATAAACTTAAATTTAGTAGTAATTGTAATAGAAACACCTCCAATAAAAAGGGACTCTATTCTATGATGATTTTAAGCACCTTTTGTTTCAAGCAAGGCATATTAATCATTAAACATATCAGTCTTCTTTATCATCTTGTAATAACATAGTGCCACCACCAAAATGGGCATGTTTAAATAATCATTAAACATATCAGTCTTCTTTATCATCTTGTAACACATTATTTTTAAATAAAACAAAGCATATGCTAACACAATCTACAGTTGCATGGATCTTTGAGGTGCTTGTTTTAGTTAGGCCTATGATTGTGTTGGGTGATTACCATAAAGAAATCATTACAACTGAGGAAAATGATTTAGATCTATAATGAGCATCATAATAAGTAAACTTGATTTTTCAATAATTAACGAAATATTAATTTTTAATTATCTATATTATATGGGCTTTTGCCATTCAAATAAAGCCAAATGACAGGCCCTGTCGAGATGGCAACACCTTAGCCCTTGATCTGAATCTCTTGAATTATCTTAACTTTAGTAAATTTGGACCTATGATTATATTTTAACTTTCTCAAACCTCACTTGTGATTTCAAACAAGCATTTGGATAAAAATTTCGATAAAAAATACTCATTTATATCCCATTGCCAGAGTTTTTACAGAGTAAATAATATAACAATTGATCCTCAAACTATTGTCTGAGTAGCAAATTCATCATGAGCTTTAAAGATTAAACAATTGATCCTCAACTAATTATTATATTTGCACAATGTCCTCGATGAAGAGAAATGTCTAAATTTATGTTAAATCAACACATGGCTTTCATGAAAACATGCCCACTTGGATTTTCAGAGGGACCCCAAAAATAGTGAAACGCCACTTTTAATGTTTTTGATGTTTACTTGTAAGTAAATTTGAAAATAAGTACCTTCATCAATTAAGATTTAAAATATGAACTTGACCTCTGAATCAAAGCAACAGCAGAATTGGTAATAAGCAGTCATTGCTTGGATTCATATTTCCAAATATTGATAAATCTTCCAATATAAACTTTAAATATGCATCTTTCAAAAATTTATATCAAGCTTTGAATTTCGACTTTAAACAACTATTTATAAAGACAAAATAGAAGACATACAAGATGAGTAATTAATTGAACTCTTCACTTTGATGTACAAGGTACAACTTAGCTGTTAGTCAATTTACTAAATTCATCTATAGATACCAAAACTAAAGGAGATTAGCATTAATATTACCATGACGAGGACACGCGTGAATCAGAAGAACCAGCACGTACGATAAATCATCTTCATACACAACTTTATCCGAGTCAATCTCTGCAACAATCCCAAAGCAACACTTGATTGTTGATAATTGTGTTTTTGTACACTTATTTGATGTCCAAATAAACTAATTACTGATTAAATTCAGAGAATTTCTATTCATAATTGTGTAATTATGACTTTTATAGGTCAAAACCCCAAATGGAAAGAGAATAGCAAAAGGAAGAGACAAGGGACTGAAAACGTACAAAATATGAATTTGGGGACCAAAGTGCATAAGCACCAAAAGTTGAAGGACCTTGGTTGCAATTTTATGGAGAGCATGATTGCTATGAAAGTAAAAAACTATAGGACCAAAATGTGCAAGATTAATCGAGGGACTGGACGTGCAAATATTGAAGGACCAAGTTGTGAAAAGGAAATGAAAAAGAAGAAGCATCGTGGTCGATGAACCCTCTCTCATATTAGTGAAGCCAAAATGCGTGCGCCATTCATCCGCTTGGGGCTATTTTTAATTTTTCGAAGACATTCTGAGCTTGTTTGATAGATTCTAGGGGCGATTTTTAGGATTTTTAAAAGCCCAAATTAAGGAATTGAGCTTCAGTGTTCATTCCATTCTTTCCTTTTTCTTTTCCCCTCCATTTTTTGACGAAACCGTGCAAGAATTAGAGCACGAGGAGATAAATTCAAAAAGACGGGAAAGAACTTTGGGAAATCAAGAACAAGCCTTCAAGAATCTAATCAAAATGGGTTTTTTATCCTTAATTTTTTATTTCATCCATCAATTTTTCTTATTTGAAATGTATTGCTATAAATCTTATTCTTTTTTTCATTTTTGTTTTAAGTTCTAACCAACATATAGATATAGTGGATTAAAACAATTAATTAGGGTTAATTTCCCTCAAGAGAAGTAATTAATTAAAATTGAAAAATCAGGTCTAATATAATAAATGAGTAATTTGTTAATTAACTTGTAGAAAAGTTAATTAGGCGACAATTAAGTAAAAGCATGAATCCAAACTACTTTTTTTTCTCCGAAATTCCTAAGTATTATATTTTCTTATTTTGTAGATTTTCAGTTATTTTTCCTTATTTTCCAAAATCAAATTTCATTGTTAGCATTAAATTGATTAAAGTTTTGTAATCAAAAGTAAACATTCATCTAGGGATTGACAACTTGGACTCAAAAAGTTCGCTTTATTACTTGAACGTGAATCTTGCAATTGTTATTTGAATTTTCATAGTGAACAAATTTTTGGCGCAATTGTCAGTGAATGTTTTACTTTGATTACTACTTTAGTTAATTTCAGTTTTAACAATTTCTTTTTATTTCTTTTCATTTGCTTTTCTTTTTGTATCTTTTGGCTACTCAGGGATTTTAATCTCTCGTGTTTATAGTCTTTCTATATACTTTTCAAATATACATGCATGATTCCGATGACGGGAAAGTAACAACACATTTGCAATGACTAATCTCTACATAAACTATAAGGGATATGCTTGGAGGCAATCCAAGATGTGAAACTTTTTATTGATGTATTGTATTAGACAATGTTTGTATTCGTGCACTGATGTATTCAAGTTGAAACTTCTTTGGTTGGACAAAAGCACGGATAATTCTGATGAGAGTTATATGCTCACGGAAGATTATGTACCTAATAATTGCGATGAGCACATCAAACTTTTGGGAGATGGTCTTCCTTTATTGAACGAGAAAGTACTTGCAAAATATTATCATGAACTTGTCGAGTTGGATGAATATGATATGCTTATGGGAGATTTCATGTATTGGGATAAATTTCAAAAGTGGGGCGGGGGAAGGGGGATATTATCCACTTGAAGGAGACGATGTGATCGACTTCTCATTGGCCATGGATCCAGATTGTCGTTCAGTATTCAATTCGAAGAAATATCAATGATCGTAAAAGAATTTAAAGTGAATACAATTTAACCACAAAGGTACCAGTCGAAGATGTAGAAATCAATGAAGGTGAAATCAATATACATTCATCAGACTCCATTGATTGCATAAAAATTGATTTTGTGATTAAATTCAACGAGGAGGTAGAAATCTTCATTGTTAAGTTTGAACGGATGGAGTGGAAAAGTGCTATTACATTGAAAATGGCAATGTTGAAGTTTGGAAAAAAAAATGAAAAGTGGAGCAAAGCCAAAAGAAAAAAATGGGCAAGACATCTAAACCCTTTTTAGGTACCCATGATTCAATTCCCAAAGTCGAGTTAAATCCTATGAAAAAGTTGCTTATTGGAAGGTAATCTAATTTTCTAACCTTTAAGCCTTTTGTTTATTTTATGTATTTTCATGTTTTTATTTAATTAACTATCATTGTTTTTTCGTAGGTAGTTTTTGAAGTCCTATATATCCATGGTTCCAAGCCAAGTTTAGGGGGTGAATCATATACAAGGTCATGAGCCAAAATTCATCATAAGCATCCTTCAACAAACATTCAACCGTGGAAGTTTTGTCAACCCTCTTTCTTTATTTCATATTGTTCTTATACACATTAAGGACAATGTGTGGTTTAAGTTTGAGGGTGTTGATCAGATATTGTGCCTGTATATTATACTTCTACTGGTGTTGGTATTGACATATTAGATAGCCTTGCTAACTTTGGATGATTTGGCTTGATGTTTAAAATTGTTATTAATTCATAAGTTATGTCCAATCATGCTATTTGTTTCAATTTTGAAAAATTTGTTTGTCCATGCGAGATCTTATGTTACTTTGAGTGCAATAGTCATGATTGATTATTGTCTAGATGTGAAAATGGTTTATTGATGAATTATTATTTGAATTGGAAGAATTAGGTTGCTAATTGTACATAAAATTCTATTCGCATACAATTTCTTTTCTATCAATTCACCTTATTGTGAGATAAGTTTGGGGATGATCGAACCAGTAAGGGATATTATGTAATAGTGTGTTGATTCCGTGCTTGTGAAAATATTTTGAGTGGAGTGTTTTCTCAAGTACAAACTAGATAATGACCATATGCTAGAAATCTAAGTTCCATTTTGTTTTGTTACGTTCAAAAGAATGAAATTACACTTGTTACATTTTAGGCCTCACTTCGTAGCCTTTTTTAACCCGAGTTATTAAGTCTGTTGGCTATCTCAAAGTCCGGTACCTTTTGGTCTAAACAACTGAAGAACTATTGACTTAAAGCTCACTACAAGGGTTAAAAGTAAAGCTTAAGGGAGTGATGTAAAACATGATATTTAATTGAGAAAGAGGAGAAATTAATGTGATGCAATTGCATTAAATATTTGGGCTTAGATAACTAATGTGTTACAATTACTTAGTATAAGCTTGAACAGAGAAGCACTCATTAGTGGAAAATGATCATATAACTATATGTTGAAATTATCGGCTAGATCCGACCAAAATCGACCAGAAAAGAAAAATGAGTGAATTAAGAGCAATCTTTAGATTTATACCTAGGGAAAGAAAATAAATATCTATTTGATGAGTGTAAATCTTACGAGCAAGAAATGAAATATTTGACCATAAAGGGTAGGGTTGTAGCCAATTTGAATTTTTTTTGGTCTTAACAACTTTTTCCTAATTTAGATAATGTTTAAAAGTGACTACGCACTCACAAACCAATCGAAAATTAGATAAGCTTAAATTATTTTTGCTAGTATTATTTGGAACATATTTGTAAATTAATTATACAATTTCACACTTATTGATTTTTGGCAATCTATCTAATGTGCATAAAGGGTAGGGTTGTAGCCAATTTGAATTTTTTTTGGTCTTAACAACTTTTTCCTAATTTAGATAATGTTTAAAAGTGACTATGCACTCACAAACCAATCGAAAATTAGATAAGCTTAAATTATTTTTGCTAGTATTATTTGGAACATATTTGTAAATTAATTATACAATTTCACACTTATTGATTTTTGGCAATCTATCTAATGTGTCGATCTTTATCTCATTTCTCATGATTGTAATAGTTGCAATCTTGCTCAAGACAAGCAAGAGCTTAAGTTTGGGGTGTTGATAAGTGTACTTTTGTAAACTTGTTTAATATCCAAATAAAGTAATTAGTTATTAAATTGAGCGAATTTTTATTCACGATTGTGTAATTATGGCTTTTATATGTCAAAACCCCAAATGGAAAGAGAATAAGGCAAAAGGAAGAGAAAATGGACCAAAATTATCAATAATATATATTTGGGGACCAAAGTGTTTAAGTGCCAAAAGTTGAAGGACTTGGTTGAAATTTATGGAGGTCATGAATGTGATGAAAGTAAAAAACTCGAGGAGAAAATGGACCAAAATTATCAATAATATATATTTGGGGACCAAAGTGTTTAAGTGTCAAAAGTTGAAGGACCTTGGTTGAAATTTATGGAGGTCATGAATGTGATGAAAGTAAAAAACTCGAGGACCAAAATGTGCAAAATTAAACTTAAGGGATTGTACGTGAAAATATTGAAGGGCCAAGCTACAAAAAGAAATGAAAAAGAAGCCTCGCGTGCGCGGAGGGACGATTTTTATGGTTTTTGAAAGCCAAAATTAAGGACTTCAGCCCCAGTGTTCAGTCCATTCTCCCATTCTTCTTTTTCTTTTCACTTTCTTTTCATTTTTCGAAGAAAGAGTGCAAGAATTAGAGCACGAGGAGGAAATAATATTTAAAGAAAGTGGAGGAACTTTGAAAAATCAAGAACAAGCCTCTAAGGATCTAATGAAATAGGGTTTTATCCTTTAATTTTGTATTTCGTCCATTAATTTCTCTTATTTGAAATGCATTGCTATAAAATGTTATCACGTTTTATCATTTATTCAAAATGGGCTAAATTCTTGTGTTAGGAATTTGATGGAAACTTAGCCTAGTATTAGTAATTTTAATATTTACTTTTTCATATTAAAATGATTATTTTCATGTGTATTTATTATTGTATTTCATGTATTATCATTTATGTGGCCAATGAATGGTCGTGTTAAGTAATTTGCACATCGTTTGAAAGAAGATTTGACATTTTAGACCAAATAGTCAAATACCTTATGTTCTTATAGGGGATAGTCTATACCTTAACCCTACATGGTCCATTGAGCTATTTTCATACAAATTGAATGCGGTTGTTTTGGTTTTAATCAACATATAGATATAGTAAGTTTAACCAATCAATTAGTGTTAATTTCTCTCTAACGAGGTAATTAATTAAAATTGAAAATTCGGATCTAATATTGTAAATGAGTAATTTGTTAATTAGCTTATATAGAAATTAATTAGGCAATGATAAAATGAGACCATGAATCTCAACCATGTTTTTTCTCCTAAATTTCCAAATTTTATATTTTCTTATTTTGTAGATTTTCAATTTTTTTTTTCCTTATTTTCCAAAATCAAATCATATTATGTGTTTGTTTTTATTGTTAGAATTAAACTGATTATATTCATCGACGGATTGACAACTCAAACTCAAAAAGTCCATTTTATTATTTGAGCGTGACCCGTGCCGTTACACCTCATTTTTAAATAGTCAAAAATCATTATTTTTATTAAGAGTCAAAGGTTCTACTAATCAAAGTCAAAGTCAAATAGAGATTTAAATGAAGTATAATAACTAAATCCTCTTATTATACATATAACATATGTTTGATTTCTTATTTTCAAAATTTAACCCTTGTTTGTTTACCATTAAAATAGGAAAATGAGTTTTAGAATAGTTACAGCCCGTTTGATTTGTGTTTTGATTTTTGGATTTTAGTTTTGAATTCATGTTCTGTTTTATATTTTGAGTGTTTGTTTTAAGATTTCTAAAAAAAGTATATGGTTTGTCATTTTTGAAAAATTATTTTTCAAAACAGAAAACTAGAAAGCACATTAGGTTTGAAATTTTGAAAAATTATTTTATGATATTTTATTATATTAAATTTGATTACCCAGTAAAAATAAAATTATTTTATATTAATAAATTATCAAGTATTATATGTACTTTAAAGTTTGTGAATCTTAAAATATTTTTTCTCGCTAAAAAATTCAAATAAAAAATACGAAATTAATTTTAAAATATAGGAAATAAAAATAAAAACTAATCACGTGGACTTAAAATATTTTTATTTGCTTTCATTTAAATACTCTTTTAAAAATTATATGTAACTAATCATTAGCTAGAACTATTTTTATTCTTTAGAATTTTGATTTTATTTTTTCAAAATTTTATTTTTTAGAATTAATTAATTTTATTTTTTGAGTTTACGTTTTGAATTTTTATAATTTTAATTGTTACAATTTTATATTCATATTTATATTTTTTCAAATTTTTAAATTTTATGTAAACGCCTGTTTTCCATGTTTTGAGCATTTTCAAGGTTTTCACAGAAAACACTCAAACCTTGAAAAATACATTTTGAATTTTATGTTATAAATTTATCCTTATTTTCAAAAATGTATTTTCAGAAATACTAGACCATACACATTTTCAGTGTTTTACAAAATTGAAAATAAATGAAAATAGCAAACCCCTTAATTTTTGAAATATGTATGAATAAAAAGTACGAAAAAGTTTTGGTTTTACATGAAAAATATTTTATTGTGACAATATGTTGTAGAAAATGAGTTTTAGATTTATTATTATTATTATTATTATTTATTTTAAATAATGGTAGACAAATAGGGCTTATTTGTGAACATTAAACAGTGGTATTATTTATAGGACTGTAAAAAATCCAAAAAGTAGCTATAGCGTGAAAGCAATATAGATTATAGAAATAATTTATAGAAATATATATAGATACATTGATATATGCCTCGCTTGCCCTAATCCAACTGCTTAAACCCTCGTCCATTCTTGTAGGAATCACATATTGTCTGTGTGACTATGAATAATATAAAAAGTGAACCCCCAATATGATGTTAGAATATTGTCTCATACTTGTCATTTTCAAAAGGAAAGAAAATCATAAATTCCCTTTTATTCCTTATTATTCATGCTTATGATTGGAAACAATTGACCCCGAACGAATGTTTGAATTTGGAAAAAGCAATTTTTCAAGAATTGCATTCTTGGTCCCCAACTTAATGTATGGGTTGCACGTTGGTTTATTGAATTTGAAAAGGAGTCATTAGTTCTCAATTTTTCAATATAATTGCACAATCAATGATGAATGATATAACATGTATAAATCTTCATATAATCATCACATAGCGCTCATGAAAATGTCAAATTTTAAATTTCGTATCGCTAGTTCAAGTTAGAAAAACAAAATGTAGGTTCATAAAAAAGGGTGGAGCCATGGAAATAATGGGGACATAATCTAAATTGAAAAAGAAAAAAAAAATATATATATATATATAAAAGACGTTCAATAATTTTTTTCCCACACAAGTTTTCATTTGAAAACGGTTATTATCAATGTCATAAAAATATCCTCTCAATATATACAATCAAATGTTATTTAGCCACTCATTGATGGTCATTGTTTGAGAAAAATAATGTTTCAATAGTGATTTTTAAGAGAATTTGTGATTAAAAAGTATAAACAGATTTTGTTTACGTGCAGAATATTTTATTTTTTGAATGTGTAGTTGAAAATGAATATATAAAAAAAAAAAAAAAAAGAATTTTTTAACAATGACCATCAAAGAGGGCTTACTTAACCAACTTAAATGGCTATAAATTTAACCATATTATTATTTAAAGAGTAATGTTATTTAATATCAATATTATTATAACTACAATCTAGATGACACTAAATATTATTAAATGAATGGTACAATTAAATGAATCATATAATGTCATCTTTAATTGACCATATCACATAATATTATATAGACAGGTGCTCTAGCACCTTTGATACTATCATTATTCTTATTTTAATGACTAGTCAACATGTAGTTATTAGTTAACTATTAATCAATGTGTAGTTAGAAGACAACATGTTTGGCTAATATGGTGAAATGAATTAAATTTACTTTAAAGTAACTTCTATTTCTGAACATATTTAGATGTATTATTTATTTTTTAAAAGTAAAAAAGTCATTTATTTTAAAGTAACTTGTACATTATTATCAACATAAATACTTTATTGAAACGTTAGAAGATATAAATAAGTAATTTGTGAAAAACATATTCATGCTACTCAAATGTGTGTAGCCTAGGTCCCCGTTTGAGCTCCACTAAACTAAATTTATGTTCTCCATTAGAAGAAAACTATGATAAAGACAAAGTTCTAAATAAAAGAAAAATGAATGAGAAAATAATACCCTAAAGCATTATCTACTTCGCAGAGGAACTTGACGATGTTGGAGAAGCAGCCATTGGAAGTACCAGTGATTCTTTGTAACAGCTCTTACTGATTAACGACATGGAACCATTCTTTTCTTCTTCAGTCAAAATTCTTGAATTTTGAGTGTCTAATCCTCCCCTTTTATTCTCAGCTTCTTCCGTTAACAACTTGTCCTCTGCATTTTTCAAGAACTTCAACTTCGGAGGAGGGTGGCATCTCAGTCTGTTAAGTTCTGCCTCTGATATTGATCTCAATCCGTGGTCATAATAAGAATCAAAAGCCCTGACTGAAGTTGAAGAACTAGGTGTTAAATATGGTGTGTCAGTTCCATCTACACTAATAAAAAGATCCCTCAAAGTTGTTTTTCTTGATTCTTTTCTGCTACTGTTATCACCCTTTGATTTCCCATCAACAGACTCTAAATCCTCCTCACTTTCTTCCTTGATTGTGAAGAGAAATCTTGGGGGTCCCGGCCCGCATAGATTGTGCAGCCTCATCAGTTCAGTTTCCACTCCTTGTTCACCATCGTCTTTCACTAGCAAATCCATGCTTGACCTCAATTCCAAGTCTATTTGTTCATGCCCATCTCTAGATTCTTCAGGATTTTGTGGTGAATTGGTCTGTTCTTGACTATTGTTTACAGAATTGTGCTTCTTCTTCCTACAAAACAGACAAGAACAACATTGAATTTCTCCTTTGCTTTCTTTTACTCTCTTCTTCCGCCACAGCGAAGAGTACAGTGCTGCCACAAGTCCCATTGGAATAAAACCAAACACAAAACTCAACCCAATTCCTAAACCACTATAAGTTACCATTCCCCCCTAAAAATACGTCTTTTTTTCTTGAATCCCGTTGATTTATAAGGTATATTACCTTATATACACACGTAAGAATCTTGGGTGGAAATTGGCATGGAGGGAAAAAAATATGGTGAGTAGGGGAAGTTAGTGTAAAAGGAATATTTTTACGTTTTATTTGTAAATAAAACATGATATATGAAAGGAGATATATATTATTTTCACTTTCCTTTTATATATATATATATATATAGCATTAAAAAATAAATTAAATATTGGCTCATGTTTAATCTAATTTTCTAATTGTGTAATCTATTTTGAGATCAATTGAAAAGAGATTTAAGTCCAACTTTGGTATGGATTCATTAAAATTTATCACACCCTCCATCCCATTTATATATGCTGATTTTGTTTTTCACACGGATTAGAAAGTCTTTTATTTAAATGGTGTTTGAGCCACATTTTTATGGAAAAAAATGTATTTTAAAATAGTAGATTGATGGCAGAATGTGGGGTTGAAAAATAAGGAAAATTTTTTTATATACGTATGATATTATTTTTAATGAAAAATGTGCAGTTAAAAAGAAGAGAGAGGGAAATGCATTTGGAAGGGAAAAAAGGGAGGGAGGAATCAAACAAAGTATTGATGTTATTGAAAAAGTAATTTTTGCCAAAAGAAAAAATTCCTAGTTCACCCTTTTTTTATTTGTATAGTTACAAGATTAAGTGGGAAAAAATGGTTATTACTGGATAAATTAAATAAGGATATATTAATACACAAATAAAACAAAATATTTTCAATAAAGAAACAGGACTATATAATTGTGATAAAAAAAAAATAAGGATTGTCAGTCTATATAAATGAGACGAGGAGAGTATTTTTTTAAAATTAATTTTCAGTTATACATGCTTTAATTAAATAATTTTGCAGATGAATTCATAATTTTTCACTACTTCTTAATTACATTTCCTCCTACTAATCACATTACACAAAATTTATTTAAGGAAAAAAAATCTGCATAAAAGATGCCATAACCATTTTCAAATGTATGGCCAAATCGACGAGCTCATCGATCTACCCCTAAAGAATTTCAGGTAAATAGGCCGAGATGGGTGGGTAACCCGACCTATTTACCAAAATGACCCTCGACAAACTTTTTTTTCAAAACCTAAAAAATAATGCTAAAATCTCACGTTTACGAGTTAATTGTTCCAATGGTCACTGAAGTTAAGTACTTATCTTTAATTGATCATTGAAATTTAAAATATTGAGTATTGGTCACCAAACTTAGATCTATGTTTTCAATTACTCACTGAGGTTTAAAATATCAAGTTTTGACCGCTAAATTTTGAAAAATGTTGTACATACTCACTATAAATTCGGCATTTTTCAAAGTTTAACATTTATGTTATTGAGTAACGTACAATATTTTTCAAAATTCAGCGACCAAAAATTAACATTTTAAATTTCGGTAAGTAATCGAATATATGGACCTAAGTTCAAAGACTAAAACTCGACATTTTAAATTTTATTGACCAATCGAAAATATGGATCTAAATTTAGTGACTATTAGAACAATTAATTCCACATTTGCCTTCATTTGAGCCGTTAAGGAGAGAGAAAATGAATTGCTAAAATCTCACAGACCAAAAATTAACCTACGCTTAAACTTCATCTTCGTCTTCTTCACTAATATTTATTCTATTTTAATGGTTTATTTTCTTGATTTTATTTAGTAGTTTATAAAACTTTCGACTTTTTACTTCCAATTTTAATTGATCACGCTATTTATACTGTTAATACATAAATTGGGGTATAATGTTGCCTAAAATTGAAGAAATTATGGAAGATGAATGACATGGGAGGAGGAGTCGTGTGGTAAGGCTCCGACCACTTGTCTGCCTCACAAACACAGGCCAATGAGGCTTCGTCCTCACCAACTTTCACTAGTCTGCCTTACCGACTTAAGGTAGATTGTTTGGCCAATTTTATATATATATATATATATA
>NC_036244.1:5269376-5272006 GCF_002742605.1 Olea europaea var. sylvestris | reverse complement strand
ACCTAGGAGTGTGTGCTATCGTCCAAAATCTTGGACCCCTAATTAATTGTTAAGGTCGACCATGCAGGTCATCATGATGCCAAGGTTGCAGCTATGGCATCGTGCAATGATTACCTATCGTTAGGTAATCAAAAATGACTTGTGATTGGTTAAAAATAAGGTGATGACATCATAGTTGCCACCTATCATTCTGGGAATGGTTGATAGTTAGGTGGGGACAATTTGTCATTGATGGAGAATCATGATGTTTCTTCCAATTACAATGGTCATTGTTCGGGTTGGTCTCTTAGATTCAAGTCTTTATTGACACACGCTGTGAGCTTGAGAAGAAAAATCGTGTCAAACCTTTCAGATAATTGTTTCGCGAATTCCTTGTAGATAGCAGCAGCACAATGTAGTAACAAAAATGAGACTCTTGAGAACCCTTCAGAGTAAAATAAGGGAATCGATTAGAAAAATTGACGATGACTTCATTCAGATTATGAAACACGAAAAAGGGTGTCCTGGTTACTATGAAAATCTGGAGGGAAAAAGTAAAAATAAAAAACCTCAAATTTTGTCTTTCATCAGTTCGTACAAGTTTGGTACATATGATATCGACTTCAGTTTGGGAAGACCTATCCGTGCATCCAACTGTATACCTGCATATTCGGAATCACTCGTATCAATGGACACGAGATCCGGTGATGGGATCAAAGCGTTTGTGATTCTCGATGGAATATATGTTGTCGCATTCGAAAACGACACTGAGCTCAAGGCTTTTGCTTCCATTAATCTTAGTCCAATGGCACTATATTGCGTTCATAAACATAAAACTTTTCAGTATCCACAGCCATGTAAGATGGTGTGATTTAGCATTTCTCACCAGTTTACAATTATAGATTGAGACCAGTTTGGAATAGCTTGTGCCTTTTTGTAGAACATTCTCAGTTTGTCTTAAAACTCCAATTCAACAAAGCATGGTTAGACTCAAATGATCGGAGATTTAAATGGTGTCAAGCAAGTTGCATTTCTTCTGTGATCTTGCTACGTTATTTTCTTTAGAAATAACGTGTAGTGCACACAACTAGACACAACAAACAATACTATCTAATGTTCCTTACCAAATGTCAATTCACCATATTATACTTCAATAGAATCAAGAAACTCACAAATAACAATCTACTTTTATGTAGTGTCTAGCGTCGCAGTCAACATTACTCAACAAGATACAACAATTTCTAAAGAGAGATTTGGCTCTATCAAATACAAAATATAATGAAATAAAGACTCAAATTTTAGTTTTGTTTCCACTGTTATTCGAGTAATGAAATGAATTCTTGCTGTCCTAAAACCTGACTCAATTCTTCTAAGATGTTCAAGAGAAGAGTAGTGTATTGATTTTATCACACAAAATTAACAATCAAATGTTCGCACACATACAACAGCAATCTTATCAGGGAACAAAAACAAGAAGCATGTTCATTATGCCAAACGGACTGTGCTCAACAGAAATTAAAGAAGAAAAATAAATTAAAATCCAATTCATTTTACCATGCAGTACCTAAGCTGCATACAAGCATAACCTAAATGGTTTGACATAAACTACAGAGACAAAATTTTTGCTTCCCCAGAATTGAAGAAACCAAATGAGCAAGCCAGAATTACACAGATCCTTATAACCAAATCTGAACCAGAGCTTCATTCCCGTTCACACGTAAACACGACTTCTCCAGCAAGAAACCGTCTGCTTTGTGATGCTGGACTAATTTAGGCAAGCACTTGGAAGTGGGAACCAATATTGTGGCCACTTTGGATACGTGCGCTTGTATAAACTCATGCAGACAGTGTCATGCTGCTGGAGGACCCCGTTGAAAATACATTTCATTGCCCCTGAAAAATGATACGGAGAGAATTTGTAATCCATTAAGCTTTATGGTCCAGAACTTTGATTAATGATCATAATGAAATTATTATTTCTGGTTAATTGAAGAAATATAAAAATAAACATTGCACAATCAGTCTGTCTGAATTATGCAGCCTACGGCAGAGCAACAAATCCTAGTTCCTAAATGACCAGTTATTTCCAAATCGAAGTTAATTTTCATGTGAATGCACCAAATCTTGACATGCACCCCGGGCACAAATATACACGTCAGTTTGTTACATTTGCTACTCCACAGTTGATGGATGGATTCTCTCTACACCAGTTATCATATTTGCCAAACAGAAGACATGTAAGAACTCAATAATAAATTATACAGCATTTTACCACCTTTTGCCTCGAGACAAATTAATTCTAAAACATATATATTGATAGATTGCCATACCATGTGTCCCAACAGGTTCTTTAATACGACCACGGCGTCCACACTTCGTCCAAACTTCAATCGGCTGGCAATTAACAAGAAGATCAACAAGGGAAGAAAGAGAAATGGTCTGACCATGAGAGACCATTTCTCATGCAATTATACAATTAAAATGTCAGCGGTATTTACCTTGAACCATCTCACGTCCTCGGGATTGTGAAACATATATCGTACAGTTGCTTTCTTTTTAGATACACGTTGAGGGTAACTGCAAGAGATACAAATTGTGTAGTTCAATTAGATATACAATATTCCAACAAATATGCATGCCAGTAACCCATC
>NC_036244.1:5214679-5260762 GCF_002742605.1 Olea europaea var. sylvestris | reverse complement strand
ACCCACCCCAAATCCAACCCCATCCACATTTTTCAATCGTAGAAATAAAGCTTCATCCCCTTTGATGTATTTAAAAGAATACCCAGAAAGAAGTTAGCAAAAAGACAAGCTTCATCTGAATGCCGGTTTGAGCTTAATGGATTGGGGGATTTTCACCGTTAACACTTCTTACCTTGGGCATTATGGGTGTGTTGGAGAAGGGATAGTTCTTCTATAAGAACTCGAGAGTGTTTTGGTTTTAGAAACAATATTTCTTGAAATTGAATTGGTAGGTTTATTGTTGGTAATAAGAAAAGAGTCAAAAAAGAAGCAGAAGGATAAAAAGAACCAAAGAATCCATTTGAAATTTGTGTTGCAAAAATTACTCTTGTTTGCATTTCTGTATGTACAGAATTTTCCTTCACGGAATCTGGCCAGAATCCTCAAGGTGCGTGGGCCCCATGTGTGATATAAAATGCCAAAAAATAATCTTCCACCCCACCAATGTGTCTTTTCTGCAAAACATCTGCGATAAAAAATTTTGTAAGTGTAGTGTAATTCTTTTTGTAATGCCTTGTGTTATTTTGCAAAAGCCTCGTTTTCACATAGAACCCTTTAATGTCTATCCCTTCCTCTCTCTCTCTTAAAAACTCTCAAGAGATCGAGAGAGGTAGGAATGGAGAAGTGGTTGAGACGGGATTTTTTGTATTTATGATAGATATTTGGAAGCCGCTCATTCCGAAAATATGACCCACTCCACCTGAGTTAGGGAAATCGGGAGGTTGAGGAGCGATTAGACCATCTCAGCCCCCCTCCTTCTCGACAAATTCGTTGTCACAAGAAATGATTTTGCTGATGGGTTTCTTGGTTTGTTGTGGCGTTGGGGGTAGATTTGGAGTGGGTTAGGGAAGCAGAAGACTAACTTTATTTTTTGATTTTTTATTTTAATACAGAGTTACCATTTCGCTTCTTTAAAAATTGTTAAAATATTGTCAAAATCATTTTTTTGGTCAATTGACGGAATTTTGGATGAAAACCCTGAAAAAGAGCCTTACATGCAATGTTTGGAAAATGTTATGGGTGACGACTGCAACAAATCAAAGATTTGATGAAAATCTGCTAGTATTTCGAAGATTTGGAGCTTCTGCTGCAGTCATCCTAATCTTATATTATACAAGCATATTTCGAAAATTTAGGTTTGAATTTGAACTACAGGACTCTGGAAACAAATTTGGAAGAGTGAATCTGTTATGGAATGTCTCCATTGAGTAGAAAGAAAGTCAAACTTTCAAATTTTTTTGTTAATAATTACAAGTAAACATGCTTTATTCAAAAATTATAATCTATAATATATTAAAGTATCACAAAATAATTTTTTGAACAAATTTTACTCCCTACAAATTAGTTATTTCAATAATACCTTATTTTTCATTTTTCGATACATAATAAATACTATATAATTATTGTTATTTATGAAATTCGTGTTACTAATTCTCAATTAATAATATTCACATTAATCTAAATTCAATAAATTTTTACTTGATAAATCTTAAATTATATGAATTTAGAGTTTTTATAAATGAATTTATTCATATTTATGTGTCTAAAAATTTTAATGGATGTTTAAATTTATGTATAAACTATTAATTCTTATGTATCAAATATAATATAAAAAAATTACTCATTTATAATATTTAATCATTACAAAAAATTTGAATCATAGAAATTAAGTTTAAATGTACAATTTCATTCTCTTAAATTTCTATGCTAAATTTTATTTTCTTTAATTCGTTTAAGACTCATTAAATCTTCAAACAAATTGGTATCAAATATTACTTTTACATAACTTATAAAGTTATTAAGAATAACATACGATGCACGTTCAACTTTGGCTAATAATAAGAAAAAGTGAATATCGTTCAATAAAATTTAACAATTGTTAATTCAAGAGAATGCGGAGCGAAATCACAGTAACCAATTCAATCAAGATTCATGAAGCTCCACGTAAGACTAGGAGAACGTTTGTTGGATTATAATTATTTAACTAGATGTCAGGTTGTTTTCAAAAAGTTTACGAATTTGAGGAGCTAATGACACAATTTTAGCTCTGTTTGATAGAGATTAAAATCATATTTTTAATAAATTTTAATAAAAATTAATGAAATGTATAGTTAAACAGTTGTAAAATCCATAGAATTTGTGGTTAAAATCGCTCGTTGACTTTGAATTAAAATAAAAATTTAATTAAGGGAATTACTAAATTGGGAAAAAAAATAATTTTTCATCAAGATAAATATTTAGGATAAATATCAACCAATGTCCTTAACTTTTCGTTTTATTTGTAAATCCATCATAACCTTTTTTTCTAGACAGTGGCGAATTCAACCTTTGGAAAATTAGCACCATCCATCCAAATTGGCACCGTTCATTCAAATGAGTACTTACTCACACATTTGCTGGTCGAACGGGTTGATTAATGGAAAAATGATGAAACTCATTCATTTGAACTTATGACACTAATTTTTCAAAGGTTGGACGCAATTTTCTAAAAATAGAGGTTGACACGGTGAGTTACAAATGAAATTAAATTAATTTTGTTCCTCTTAAATTTTCAACTAGTTGAATACCTGCCACATGTCCACGTCGTTGTTTGTGTAATGTATACAACAACTATTTTAAGGCAATGGTTTCACAAAAGGGAAAAAAATTTGCAAAAAAGAAAATGTTAAGAGTTAAATTTGAGTATTGCGAGCGGGAATTGTGATAACAAATCCGATGAATTCGAGTTGGTAGAATTTAAGAGAGTGGAATAACAAGATCAAGGCGAGGGAAGGGAAGGGAAGATGACTTGAGTATGTTAGGCAAAAAATTATATCTTATAAGTTGATGATCCACAAATTATGTGGTGCAAAATCCACACAACTTCTTATATGATAGATAAGTTGAAAATTCCTTAAATGATCTATTTCATAAGCTGCGGAATCCACACTAATAAAGTGAATTTTGGATAACACAATTTGTGGATCCAGCTTATAAGCTCGCACTTGCTTTTGCCAAACATGGTAGAAGAAAATAATTTTGATCTATGTTTTGATAAATAAGGTTAATTAAAAAAAAAATGTACAAGAAAGGGCTTCCTTTTTCTTTTTTTTTAATCGTACACCCTAACTTAGGCTCTTAATTAAATTCCTTTTGAATTTTCCTAAAATTAAAAACTAAAGATAATAGAGAACTGTCTTGCTCCGTCGTCTCTCCGCCAGAAAATGAACGCGTTAAAACTTCCTCCGTCACTCTATCTCCGCTTCCCTCCACCACACTTCCCTCTGCCGCCGTTCTTCCGCCGCCACCAGCACCATCTTCTTCTCCTTCATACTCCACTCGTTTCCAGTCATTCTTCCGCCTCTTCCACCACCGCACAACAACTGAATTTCACCAAACAAGAATATGAAGAATTAGAGGACGACCCATACGACGTCGCTTCCCTCCCAAACTCTCACTACGACTTCACTCCCCTCCTCACCTTCCTCTCATCCTCCCAGCATATCCCTACCTCTGAGCCCGACCCGCCAACCCGACTCGACACGGCGGAGCTCCAACTCGTGGAGTCATACCGAGCCGTTCCGGCCCCTCTGTGGCATTCCCTCATAAAATCCCTATCCTTATCCTCTTCTTCAATATCTGCCGCGTACTCTTTAGTCACCTGGCTTCAAAAACACAATCTTTGCTTTTCATATGAACTTCTGTACTCCATTCTCATCCACGCGCTCGGACGCTCCGAGAAGCTCTACGAAGCTTTTCTTTTTTCACAGCGTCAGACACTAACCCCATTGACATATAACGCGCTGATTGGGGCTTGCGCGCGCAATGGTGATCTGGAAAAGGCCTTGAATTTGATGCTAAAAATGAGGGGTGATGGTTACCAGTCTGATTTTGTGAACTATAGTTTGATTGTTCAGTCACTTATAAGGAATAATTCTGTAGATGCAGTGATAATGGAGAAATTGTATAATGAAATGGAGGCTGATATGATTGAGTTAGATGGGCAGTTGTTAAACGATATAATTGTGGGGTTTGCTAAGGCTGGGGATATAAGCCGCGCATTATACTTTTTGGGAGCGATTCAAGGGAAAGGGTTGAGTCCAAAGACAAGTACACTTGTGACGGTGGTGAATGAGTTAGGGAATATGGGAAGGACTGAGGAGGCTGAGGCAGTTTTTGAAGAATTGAAGGAGGGCGGTTTAAAACCTAGATCAAGAGCTTATAACGCGCTTTTGAGAGGGTACGTGAAGGTTGGTGCTTTAAAGGATGCAGAATATGTTGTGTCAGAGATGGAGGAGACAGGGGTTTTGCCCAATGAGCAAACGTATAGTTTGCTTATTGATGCATATTCAAATGCCGGGAGGTGGGAGAGTGCTAGGATTGTGTTGAAGGAGATGGAATTGAATGATGTGAAGCCGAATTCTTATGTTTTTAGCAGGATCTTAGCAAGTTATAGGGATAGGGGAGAGTGGCAGAGATCATTTCAGGTCCTCAAGGAGATGAAGAATTGCAGGGTAAATCCTGATAGGCAGTTTTACAATGTGATGATTGATACATTTGGGAAGTATAATTGTATTGATCATATGATGGCTACATTTGAGAGGATGAAAGTGGAAGGGATTGAACCAGATACTGTGACGTGGAATACGCTTATAGATTGCCATTGCAAACAAGGGCACCATAATCGGGCGGAGGAATTGTTTGAGGAAATGCAGGAAAGTGGTTGTTTGCCTTGCACCACGACATACAATATAATGATAAATTCTTTTGGAGAGCAACAGCGGTGGAATGATGTGAAGGAATTGTTGGGAAAGATGCGGAGTCAGGGACTATTACCCAATGTTGTCACTTACACGACTCTCATTAATATATATGGAAAGTCTGGGAGATTTAGTGATGCAATTGAGTGCCTGGAGGTGATGAAATCTGCCGGGTTGAAACCATCCTCCACCATGTATAATGCACTAATTAATGCCTATGCACAGAGGGTATGTGCTCTGTACTTGAGTTTATTTTTGCTTAATGTCTCTGTGAAAATGATGATAGAGGATGTTTGGCTAAGCTGAAAAGTTACTTAAAAAGAGACATCTTGAAAAAGTTACTTCTTAAGTAACTTGCAGCTTAGCCTTGAAAAAGTTACTTCCTAAGTAACTTGCAGCTTAGCCAAACTTGCTGTTACTAACTATTCTTGTTTTTTCCAATACCATGATATGGATTTGTTGTTGAATATGTATCTGATATTAACCTGATATGATTGTTGACAGGGATTATCATATTATACCATGATATGGATTTGTTGTTGAATATGCATCTGATGTTAGCCTGATATGATTGTTGACAGGGATTATCAGAGCAAGCAGTAAATGCATTTAGAGTGATGAGAGGAGATGGTCTTAAACCTAGCTTATTAGCTCTCAATTCATTGATCAATGCATTCGGCGAGGACAGGAGGGATGCTGAAGCCTTTGCTGTGTTGGAGTACATGAACGAAAATGTGAGTGAAGTGAATATGTTAAGTTTATTTCTTTAATTTTGGGTATTTAAATGCTTTTCTTACTGTCCGGTTGGATGCTAATGTTATCCTGTGACCCCAGGACCTGAAGCCAGATGTTGTTACCTACACCACACTCATGAAAGCATTAATTCGAGTTGAGAAGTTTGAGAAGGTACATTTAATTTCTGGCACTCTCTATATCATAAGTATATTTATTTTTTGTGTTCTAGAAGACATGAACTTTAAGCTACATGATAATATATTTTTGTGAAAAGTCCCTTTCAATCTTATATTTCCTCGTTAATCATCTTTAGCTCATTTCGGGTTCTGCGATCAGTTCAGTTCTTCTTCTTTATTAGTTTCATAACTTCTGAAAGATAAATCAAGGCATGAGTAATGGGCACATATTCTGACTTCTAAGAACCTAATAAGACAGCTCAAGGAACATTGGTCCGAGATTCATCACGAACCACTACTAGCATGTTTGGCTATAGATTAAATTATGATTTAAGCTGGTCAAAAATACTTATTATATATTCCGTAGGCTTCACAACTTACTATCCACAATTATCCACATATTCTGTGGGACCCACAACTTATAAGCACTATAAACAATATCAGTCAACGCAAAACACTCAGCAAATATGGCAAGATATGTAACCATTACTTTTTAAATCTTGCCTTTTCGCTTATCCAGGATGTCGTGCATAGTTATGTAACTTATGTTAGGCATTGACATCATATCGTGCCCATAAAAGATACTGTAGAAGACTCTTTAGCCTTTGTTCGAGTTTTATATTTATTTTTTTTGCTAAAAGTTCATTTTCAAGTCAAACATTAATTTTAATAACATGTTTCGTAGGATCCACGAGTAGTATCCATTTATCCTTCATTCATTTCTATCAACTTATAATTTTAGCAGGAAAAAAAATGAAACCCAAGCAACACTTAATATTTTATTAATCACAGGAGATGGAAAAATATTAATTAATATAGCTATCAGATAAACTTTCCAAATACTTTAATGCGCCAAGAAATTTTCTTTATGAGTTTCAAGTTTTATAGCCTTATTTGATTTTGAGCCCGATATTTATACTTTCACTTGTAATCATTCTCATGAAAAACGAGGAGACCATAGGATATTGTTGACCAAGAAAAGATCTTTCCTGTCACTATGCTATAGATGGTTCTTAAGGAAAAAAAAAAATGCTAAACTAACTTGGAAAAGCTTCAAAAATCTTTTTGAACTCAATGAGTTAGAGCTTCTCATGATTGTTTCTATGTTTTAGAAGAACTTGATGCAAATAAATAACAAAATTATGATTTTAATGTATTTTAACATAACATCCAATGCACGTGTAAATCCATTTAGGACTTATTTGTCAATCATCATCTCTGTCTTCGTTTATCTTCAGCCTTATCTCTAAGTCCAAGTTATTTTTGGAATAATTAGCTTTTTGCCCTCCTGGAATTTCCTATCCACATACAACAATTAGGTACTTCAAGCAATGCTCAATTACTTGTAAACTGCTGTATTTTCCTTAGGATATTATATATTTGCATAATTCATAGCATGATTATATGTATTGATTAGATTTTAAACATCAAAACATATTTCCCCCATTGTAATAAATAACAATACAAAAAGACTTCTCTCGAAATTGTAGTTAGTAGGTGATATATATATTAATTTCAGACATGAACTTTTATCGATCACTAAGATCATCTTGGTATCAAATATTAAATACTAGAGCGTGAGTTTGTGTGTGCCGTGTCTTCAGCTTATCATCTACACATCACATAATTCTAGTTGGCATCATGATATAAGACAAGATTTCTTGGAAAAAGTTGTGAATTATGTAGTATTAGCTGATTTATTATTGTTCCATACTTTCATCTAACTTAGCCATCCTGCACGTTCTAGGTTCCTGGTGTTTATGAAGAAATGCTTCTTTCTGGATGCACTCCGGATAGAAAAGCAAGAGCAATGTTAAGATCTGCTCTCAGATACATGATGTCAACACTGCAATCGTAGTTGTTTCGTGTTTAGTCGTCTGGCCAAATCAAACTGCGGGATTAATGGCATATTGGCATATATCACTTGAATACTTTACATGAGGTTAGTTATTTGATCCGTGATCAACTATGACAGGACTGGACTACCTTAATCTTTCCTATTAAACATGCCATAAAGGGTTTTCAGCTTCTGAAGCAATAATAATTGACTTGGACTTATTGAGCGTGAAAGGGATTGCATTCTATTTTCATTATGAAGTAAATCATCACTTTGGGGAATAACTGCTGCCTTTTTTACATACATATTTAAATTCATTTGATTCCTATATGCAGGTTTGTTCGTAATTTATGATTTATATTCTACTTCAACTGTGATATAAAACGAAATCCAAGACATTTGATTCTAGAAGTTGGGGAATGAAGCCAAAATGAGTTCTCATCTTCACCAAAAGAAAGGTTCAGTCTGCCTGTATATGTACAAATATCTGAATTTTAATATAATTTTCACTGTATTTTCTGAGAAATATATCAAGATCTTGTTGATTTATGTTAATTTTGTTGTACTCGTGACATTTTCTGTAGCGGGATGTTTAATACAATTGAATATAAAGAGCAGATTGTGATAGTTCTGACTTTTTTTAGTTGACACTTCTTGTCTGTCGTTTCAAAGAGTCAAAGTTGGAAAGTTTTTATCTTGCCCGTTGGGGATAGGAGATTATTTCTAATTTTATTTTATTTTATTTTAATTATTTATTTATTTATTTAATTATTTATTTTTTTGGTTAATGGTATTGGCATTTTGTGAATCACAGATTTTGGAAGTGTTTCAGGAATTGTTGTGCGTGTCAGCAAATTACCATTTTTGGATGAAACTGCTGCATTTTGCTTATATTTTGAACATGAAGACATCAAAGAGACCAAGAATCCCATGTAAGAAATCTTGAAAAGGAGAAGAATCTACGACAATAGCACTCTCATGCAATTCCCTATTTTGCGTATACAGATTAGACTGTCATCTAACCTCAATAAAATAAACTAAAGGGAAATTAGGCCTACTACCCTTAGAAAATAAAATATTAGATTAATACCCTCAAAAATGATTAGAACTACAAATTTAAATATTAATTATATCCAAATTAATTGTCACTTTTTTGAGTTTTTGTCACTTCCTTAACTTCTTAAAAAAGTAACAACATATGTTACTTTTTTTTTTTTTTATAAAAAGTGACATTTATATTTTAATAAAGGTTGTTATTTGTACATTCTATTTGGACAACAATTGCAATCATTTTGTCATATTTATATTTGTTATCTTGTTTCCGTTTTCCTCCAAAACATATGAAGATGTTAGGGTGTGTTTGATACATCCAAATTTTTCATGGAAAATGGAAAATCAATTCCAACTTCGACTTTTGTATTGTTGGATAACCTTTTTTTTCTTTTTTCTTTTTTTTTTTATCTAGAATTCAGTTTCCACTTTTTTTGCCACCTAAGCTAAATTTCACATATTCCTTGAATTGGAGAATTCCAATTCTAGTCACTGTACCAGTTCTTTTTTTTTTTTCCAATGGAAACAAATTCTAAGAATTATTGTAAATAAATATTTTTCTTTAATTGACAATTTTCATATAAAACAAAATCAAACGAATACCAAAAGATAGATATTTTTTTTATTTTTTACAATGGAAACAAGTTTCATCCCAATACTAGTAAATTCTATCTCATTAATTGATAATTTTCATATAAAATAGAGTCAAACGAACACCAAAAAATACTTTTATTTCAACATTTTTAACGTGGAAAATTATACTAATCAAACATAATAATTTATAAATTTCTGGAAAACAATTTCTAAATAATTCAATTTCAACCCAAATTTCATCTTCTCAATCAAACAGACCCTTAATTTTCTCAATATTTGCAAACTAGTTTAAAAAAATGACAGAGTATGTTTCATTTAATTTTTAGCAAGCTAACTTGTAATAAAAAAATACAATATAAAGTGTTACATCATGTAACTTTTTGATGTAAAATTAAGTTTGAATTCATATTTATATTTAAAATTTCACAAATACACACGTATGTTTTTCTTTAATAATTGATTCTAAAAAATTCAAATGAAATAAATTGTGACTTTTTAAAAAAAAAGTAACAGTGAATGTTATTTTCAAGTTTTAGCATCTTTATTCATACGCAAAATGCAAATAAAGTGTTACAACATACACACATATATGTATCTATTTAATTGATTCTAAAAAATTTAAATGAAACAGAGTGCGATATTATAGAAAAAGGTGACAGAGAATGTCACTTTACGCACTCTCATTTTTTCAAACATTACTTGAATTGATTCAAAATTGATTTTTCGTATATATTAACTCAATCTAATTCATTACATCATATCTTTTTTTAATGTAAAACAAGGTTTGAATTCGCATTCATATTTAAATTTTCAAAAACAAATATTTATACATCTATTTAATTGCTATAAAAGAATTAGAATAAGATAAACTATGACATTTTTCAGCTAAAATGACGGAGAATGTCATTTTTCACAAACTCCTTGTATGCATCACTTGAGTTAATTCAAATTTTTATTCTTCATATATATTAACTCAATTCATTTCATATAAGTCTGAATTTTAATATATACCAACTCAAAATTATTAATCTAAAGATGAAATTTCTTGTGTGCTAGAAGAAAAAACACCTCAACAACATAATTAATTAAAATAAAATAAAATAAAATTGAAACATAAAAACCTATAAATTTTATGTTGATTAGTTGCATACTTGAGAAAGAAAATGTAGTCGAAATAATTCTTGATCTTATTTAAACTTTATTTTTGCAAGATTTCCTCTCATGATTTGATTTGGGAAGATTTCAATATTTTGGAGTTTTTTGAATCTGCAGTTTTACTATATATCTTACAATTATGTGAACTGTATTAGTTATGTTCTAGTCCATGTTTATAATAATTTTCAAAGAGGAAATTATATATAAAATGGTATTTAAGTTTTTCAATTCAAAAATCAAGTGGGAGGATTATTTAAAAAAAAATAAAAATAAAGTATTAATCGAATTATTAATAATATTATAAAATTTACCCCCCTACAGCCCCCGCCATAACCCCACTCCAACTACCCTAAACCCCAAATTTCTCCACGTTTGAACCTTCGTCTTATAAGTAGAGGAATAAATTTTTTTCCCAATTTTCTCTTAATCGACTGAAGCTATATTTGGCACATTTCTTCCCCATCTTCCTCTTCACTGGAACGTGGCAGCCAACTGAGTGCCGCTATGCGCAGTGCCAGATCGTCTCTGCCGCACACAATGAAGCTTAGTGGCTCAAATTGTCGCCGTGATTTCCTTTTTCTAGTAGTGAGCGATGCTCAATGGCTCAGATAGTTGCTTAGTAGCTCACTTCGGTATCTTATGGCTTCTTTCTTTGGAAGTGAGCACAGTCCATGGGCAGCAGAGATCTAGGTTTTGTGGTTCTGGTTCACAGGCAGCGGAGATCTTGTTCTTCCGCATTGCATTTGCCTGGCTGCGATGAAATCACTGTTAGGAAATTTACATCAACTGGGAAAAATGGAGAAGAAACTAACAACCAGAAATGTGATCAAGAAGATGAAGAACATAATGAATATGAAGGCTCGAACACGTAATCACTGTCCTCAAACTATATTTGCCCCCTCTTGAGATTGTATAAGATGCTTAAGAGTTTTTGACAAACGATTTGTAGGATTATATCAAGCTTTGTAAAAGATTTAACACTAAAGCACAAGTGCAATCTTTTCAAAGCATTAAGAACACAAGAAAGATATTGAATATGAATAAGAAATCAAGTGTTTGATTTTGATGTGGGATGATATGTTGATCACTAGGTGTTTTCTTATGCTAGTAATGTTTTTCACACCTTAAAATGATTACAAGTCACCTATATATAGACATGAAACAAGGCTATGTGAAGTGGTGCCAAAATATAAGTGAAATGCCACCAATTTTAAACCGCAACCACCTCCAACAATCATTTCCTTCTTACCGTGAGACCGCATGGTTCAACCGCCTCCAACAATCATTTCCTTCTTACCATGAGACGGCATGGTATAATCCCATGCAGTCGCATGGTTCACACCGCAACCGCCCAATTTTTCTGCAATAGGCCATGCGACCGCCTGAGCCAATAGGCCATGCGGTCACGTGGCACATGTAATAGGCCTCCGGTTTGATTTTCCATTCCACCTTCGTTCCACTTCATTTTTTATTGAACATTTGAACAACAATTTCTACAATCCCCCACTTATTTAAAATTCAATAAAAAATCTTATATTCAAATCATACGATACTCATGCAAAAGGATTAGATATATTTCAATTTGAATCTAACCATAGTGTAATTCAAACAAAATAAAGTCAGAATCAAAGGTAATCGTAGCTTTGTACCAATTATTTCATGTGACAATACCGATTAGAACACAAACACGAGTACCATGTGTTCTCAAGTTCCTCATAACTCGTTTAGCACTGTTATGGCCTTACGCTCATCCTATTGGACAAACTTTAAGATAGAAACTCCAACTCTTAATTGAGGCGGCACCACCTCGAAGTTTGTTTAGGAGAAATTATTCCAGTATCTTTGTTACTTTTAGAGATACTTGTGTTTCAGCACTAAACTTCATTAAAAGTTTTAATTGCTCAACCCTCACTTCAGTAACAACCAAGATTATTTTAATTAGGATAGGGTTATCGTGGATTTTCATAATGCTGAAACCATCCCACATATCGAATGATTTGTTTTTACCATTTGAACCCGTGGATTACCTTTTGAGTAATGACGGTAGAGTTGCCGTCATTGGTGGACCTTTATAGTTTAGGAGTTTCAACCTATCCCACTTGAAGTAGATGCCACTAAAGTTTTTATTTAGTGGTCTAGCTAAAGGATCCGCTAAATTCTCTTCGAAAATTATTCCACCTTCCTTTGATAATCTCCTTATAAGTCACATTTATGACATACTTATATGTCTAGACTTTTCATCACATGTGACTTAGTATCTTATCAAATAAAGCTAGCCAACGATCGAATCATTTGATAGATACATCTTGTTACCATCAAGAATTCTCTTTTTATGAAGCCACAAGCTTCTCACTTGCTTTATTTAAAGCTTTATAGATTTTGAAAACATCGTTGGATGATTTCCATCAAATCATTACACTAGTCAAATCACTTTTGTTGTGGATTTCATACTTGGGTATTCAATTGTCATCATTGAATTATTACAATAATTTTCAATAGCATGAATATTATTTAAATATTTCATTAGTTTTGCAAGTGCCATGATCGACTATCACCCAATTCATCCATTTAGACTTAGTGTATCTCATCCTTATAATTGTAATTATAATCATAAGGGCTTTTCTACTTTTTCTCATTTCATAGATATCTTTCTATGAGTAAAAGATATAAGCAATTGTAACTATTAAATCAAGTTACCCCTACAATTCCTCTCTTAGGAATTTATATACAATCTTGTAATATTGCATTCACAAGTTTTGAATTTTTTATATAAGTTCACAAGCGTTAATGTTAACTCCCACATTTGGGATTGTAATTGAACTTAGAGTTCATCTACTCTTTCACAGTTTAATTTATTTATCACTTTAGATAATGCCTGTGAAAGTTCAGGTACTTTTTGATAATGGTTGTTATGTCACAATATACTTCAAACCGACTATCTTCAATTTTATCACACATTTTATCAAAGTCATCTAATAGTTCGTTAATGCTTTTCAAGCACTCAATTGGTTCCATGATTAAAGTCCAATTCAACAACGAATGAAACTAAGCATATTAATCTTCAATCCTTTGCAATTTATCACTTTCGTGACCTTCACACGATAGCATCATATCACCTCAAATGATCCTTACATATTCACCTTATTTACATTTGGACAAAATCACATTTTGTCATACTCATGCAATCTCACTTAACTGCAAAGAATTAATTTAGGGGAATTAATTGAAGCTATCAATTCAACTAAATATGAAAATTTAACCAACTAAACCACCACGTTCAAACTTTTCCAGATTTGAATGAAAATGATATTCGGCACCACCACCAACTATCGACACAATTTGTGCTATATAAAATATTTTCATGTCTTAATAATTTCACAAGCACTTTCGATTAGAAAAAATCACAACTTGTCATGCTTTTATGCAAATATAATTGGCATAAAATCATTTCATTTAATACCATACATGAAGTCAATTAACAAATAGTTGGCATTTTTCAATACAACTATCTTATGCATATGAACCATTCCCAATAATTGGATAAGCAATTTCCACTTTAAAAAAATTTGCCATGAAAATTTTGCACATTTAACCATATGATGGACACCAAAATTGTAACGCCTGAAAATTTTAGAATAAATTTATTTTAAGGGTTAGGATTTTGTAATACCACATACTTCATTCACGAAATTATCATGTCTTTCTATATTAATCTCATCAATGTTGCATCTATTATTTATTTGATATAATCATTTTCCCCGTGACTATTTACATATATATAATCTACCCAAAAATATAGCTAGTCGTAAATGTGAGAAATATTAAATAAGTCACAAGCATTTCACGTTAATATATATATATATATATATATATATATATATATTAAGTAAATTTTTCATAATATGCTAGATTAATGGTAAGGCACAATTTTGGGCCTTTGACAAAAGATTCAATGTCCCAATTAAAGTTATTTTCTCCTATGTGTACATGTGATTAGCAAGAGGTTGCATCTTTTAAGATAATTAGCACAATGTTATAATATTTTATTATATAGTAATCACGTTTATAATTTGAGAATGATTGAATCATATCCACTTCCGCCTTTCCAATTTGACATCCACTATAGCAAAAAAAATTAGCTTTTCTTCTATTAGTGTACATGTGCATTTTACATAATTTGGCAAAGTAGTTTTATATTATATACAATGCAATTTATTTTTGTTTTAATCCTATCACTTTGCTGGCACGTCTCTTCCAATCCTCTTGCTGCAAGTTTGGCTAGAAACAATTTATCTAAATACAATCCTTACCCTAATAAACTATTTTATGCTGCCTATAAATACTAATGACGTGCACCTACGTTTAGCAGGAACCCCACCTCTTTAGTTTGTGTTTCATTCTTTAAATTTAGCATAAACCTCTATTGTATTCATATTCTACCAAGCTCCCTTGCCTCTTTATTTTCATCTAATACATAAACGGCAAACAATTGTGTAGGCAGAAAATAAAAATTTGGAGCGTGGTTCTTGGATCTTATCTTTCAAAATTCATTTGATCAAATGAGGTAGGATACTATGTACAAGTGATATGTCTTTGCAAGATTATGATTTTTATACGTGATTTATTTCATGAAATACTAATTGACCTGCGGGTCCCAATGAAATGAAATGAAATGAAATGTGAGATCTTCTTCGAGTCTTCTCAAATGTGTTAGAGTATTCGACTGATCACCGATTGCTCTTGATGAAATGATAGTATGGAATGTTTTATATTCGACTGATCCTGGGCTTGTCCTCCAAGCCCAAGAAGGATTAAATGAGTTGTACATCTCATTAGGTTTATGAAAAATGTAATCCTCCAAAATTCTAGCCCCTGTTTGATCCCCATTACTTGAAAATGAAAATGGGGGAAATAGTATTTTTTCGAAAAATGAGTAGTTGAAAAAGAATGAAACGTTTTCGATTCACGAGTAATATTATTTTATGGAAGATTATGTTGTTGAAAATATGATAGAGAAAAATGAAATGTAATGTAATTTAATTTAATGGGGATCAAAAAGGGGCATAATGTTACATATGAAAATATTCAAACGCCAAATCAATAATTTTCGTCGGTATGCTGTGATTAAGATGGTCAAAAGTGGATTATTCTTAAAGAAATTACAGATTGTCGAGAAAAATGAAGTAAAAGAGAAAAAAGTATTGGGATAAAGATGACTAGGCGAGTTTGCCATCTTCATTGACCATGCCAAGTGGATATAACTTACATTTTCATAACTTTAACCAATAAAAATATTTATTTTAAAAATTTATTAAACTTTAAAATGCCTTATTTGGGCCGTGGACCTCTTAAGTAAAAAGAATAAAACTACTCGTATGTAATAATTTACATATAGATGAGGCGTCAAAATGAGAATGAGTAATTTTTTTATTCTTTTTATTTGATAGAAGAAATTTTGATTCAATCATATCTTGTCACATCACGTTTTTGTAAATCATTATATACATATAACACAACCAAAGTCAAAATTTAACGCGAGCCATGTGGGCTACAGGAATCTAAAGCATGTTTTAGAACTTCTCAAAATAATATTAATTTTTGGCCACCTAAAAGAGTTTACATGAATCATGGAATCGTCCAGAGAATTTTCGAAATGATGGTTAATGGAGGAGGATGAATCGGGGCCACCCTAGCCTTGGCGACGACTACCTCGAGCTTGTGGGCAGCCAGGTTATGGCATGCAGAGATCCCTACATGCCCAGAGGTGGTCGCCCAGATGCATGTGGTGGCCACATCCAGGATGCACCTGTTCACTTTTTATCACGTTCTTTATAAATTATATTATGTAATTGTAAAAATGAACTGTATTATAAATCAATCGTTTGAATTTTTTCTAATAAAAACGTTGTTTATACTATCACAAGTGATTGGGTTGAACTACTAATTTTTTGTCCCATCTGATGGTATTAATTCCCTTATTTCAAACTTTAACTGATACAAAACATCATAGCCCAGACTTATTAGGTATCAACAAAACCCAACAAACTGGAGAATAGATATCTTCAATACATGCCAACAGTTCCTTTCTGTAGCAAGAAATGAATATCACAAGTTGATACACTGATCTTAACAACATATAATGGAGCAGAATTCTCAAAATTTCCAGTAGCCAATTTGTCACCAACTTAAGAGAGAAATTCCCATGTAAAAGGGATTTCTTACAAGAAATACTACAGTTTGCTGTTTCTTGAAAGGCTTCCCATGCCTTTGGCTTTCTGCCTGAGAACATATTTCTGCGTCTTTCCAGTCGAAGTTTTAGGCAAATCCTCAAAAATTACTGTTCGAGGAGCCATGTAATTTGGTAACCGATCACGACAGTACTTAATAATTTCAGTTGCACTTGCATTACAACCATCCTTAAGTTTCACAAAAGCACAGGGCGTTTCACCCCAGTAATCGTCTGGTCTTCCTACGACAGCAGCATCAAAAACAGCTGGATGACTGAAAATCACAGACTCCACTTCAATTGTACTTATATTTTCACCTCCAGAAATGATTATATCTTTCGACCTATCTTTTAATTCTATGTAACCGTCCGGGTGTTTTATGCCCAAGTCCCCACTGCGAAACCACCCTCCTTTAAAAGCATCCTCTGTTGCTTTGACATTTTTCAGATAACCATTCATTACAGTATTACCCCTAAACATTGCCTCCCCCATTGTTTTTGCATCCGCAGGAACACTCTTCATTGTAACAGGATCCATGATGTCAACTTCTTCCATGCCAAGATGGTGTAACCCTTGGCGAGCCTTAATCTTTGCACGTTCCTCAGGAGGTAAGGAATTCCATTCAGGTTTCCACGTGCAAACTGTTCCCGGGCCATAGGTTTCCGTCAGACCATACGAGTGGGTTACATTGAATCCTAGCTCCTCCATCTTAAATAGTACTTGCGGAGGTGGTGGTGCTCCGCCAGTCATCACTGACACCTTTCCCGGAAGAGGCATTTGTTCACTAGCTGGTGCATGGATAATCATGTTCAAAACAGTTGGTGCACCACCCATATGAGTCACTTGGTGCTGGAATATACTGTCAAATATACCCTTTGCAGTAACACCTCTTAGACATACATTCGTACCACCTTGCGCTGCCACACCCCAAGTAAGGCACCAGCCATTACAGTGGAACATTGGGACTGTCCATAAGTAGACAGGCATCGACAGCATTTCATTAAGAAGAACTGCAGCAAGAGAATTGAGATATGCTCCTCGATGACTATAAACAACACCTTTTGGGCTCGAGGTAGTGCCTGAAGTGTAATTAAGAGAAATAGGATCAAACTCATCATTAGGCCATCTTACTGCAAAATCAGTTCTTCCAGTTGCTAGGAGAGACTCATATTCCAAATTTTCTGATGTAGAAATCACATTATTAACACCAATGCATGAACGATAAGAGTCAGGGATTAATACTACATAAGGCAACTTGGTGTTCGTCTTGGATAAAAAATTTAATGCACCCTTGGCAACATCAAGGAACTGGCAATCAATAAATATGACTTTGGCTTCTGAGTGCTTTAGTAATGCTGCAACCATTGCTGAATCGTGACGTATATTGAGCGCGCAAAGGACAGCTCCAGCCATTGGTACAGCAAAATGTAGCTCATACATTGCAGGAATATTTGGGGCCAAAGCAGCAACCTATCACATCATTTGTTTACAATAAGGAATGCGAAATAAAGTAATAGTTGATACAAGAAAAACATATAGTACTTCCTGTTTTGGAAAAGAAGATCATTACTCAGGACTTTTACCTACCTGACTGCCAGCTACATACCTCCTCGACTGAAGGAAAAAAATTACTTATTTGAACTTTTCTCCAACAGTCAATAGAGAACTGGGTCCGTTTGATCGCAAGAATGAAATATGGGTGGAAAGAAAACGAATTTCAGGAAATTGAATTGCTTAGAAGTTGTTTTACTGGGAATTGTTAATTAAATGTGTTTGATTGAAATAATTTTTCACCTAGAAAATGTTAAAATTTTGGATTTTGATGTTCATTTGGCTTTGTTTTCCATGAAATTGTCAATTAAAATAATAATTGTTACAATTGTGGATAGAATTTGTTTCCATTGCCGAAAATAAATAAATAAAAGCTGAAAAACCCAATTCCCACCAAAATCAATTCCTTAAAAGCGTTGGGTGGAAAGCCAATTCCATGAAAATTTTTACCCATCAAACATGCCATTTGGATAGGAAATGGAAAATGGAAAATGGAGCCTATCAAACAGGCCCTAAAAGTAAACAGAGCAAACTGCAAACAAATAAATAATCTAAATATAAAAGTAAAATCGACACAAAGAGCAAAAGATTAAAATAAAGAACACCCCAGAATCATCAAGAAAAAATAAATCATAACTCGATATCATGCATAAATTAATAATCCCTAACAAAAAATAATAATAATAAAAAAATCAATTATCTAACTAGGAATAATACACAATACTACAAGGCGAAGCAAAAACAAAATCAATTAATTACAAAATTGAAAGAAAGCCCAGAAGAAAAATGAGACTTACAACATCTCCACGAGAAATTCCGATTTGGTTGAGAGCAGACGCAAGTTTAACACACCTTTCAAAAGTTTCTCTCCATGTGAACTTTACATTTCCATACACTATTGAAACTCTGTCCCGATATACAACTGCTGATCTCTCCAAGAAACTTATGGGGGTGAGAGGAACATAATTGGCTGAGCATTTGAGCGAACCCTCCATTGATTGATGTTTCTTAGAAGAGTCTCTCCTCATCAGACAACAGATATGTTTTCCAAATTTGGGATTGGAGTAGTTCACATATACGAGTGTAAAGCAGCTTATATTGGCACACGTGTCCAACAATTTCTTAAAGAAAAATAATTGTTTCTAAAAAACATAAAACATTTAAGTATGCAATCATTCCACTTTTTTTTTTTTTTTAATTTATATTCAAGTGGAATGGAGAATGTCCATTCGATCGTAATAATGATTAAACTACCATCTCCTGGACAACGACTCTGACATTTCACAATTTATTAGTAAAAAAATTACTTGTTTAATTTCAATGCAAGTAATTTATAAAATCAAACAACAGCCCCGTTTGAAAGCAATTTTTCATGCCAAAAGATTAATTTTTTTTATTATTATTTCACTATTCAAGTCGTCATTTTTTACTTCTTCACTCATATGTGGAACTCACTTTTTTATTCAACGATCAAAAAATCAACTTTCTTAATCACTACCGAACATACCCTAGAAATTACTTGTTTAATTTCAATGAAAATTAATTTTTTAGTCCAAAAATTACTTATTTTTACTGTATAATAATTTGATTTTCTACGATTTATTGCGTCAATGATCTCTAACTTTCAAATCTCAATGTAATATTCATAACATTCCATTTAATGGGTACAAGTGGTTAATTTTAATTTTAATCTAAAACAATAATTAGTTTTAATCCTATATTTCAAGAGATTCACAATTTTTCCACTTTATATATTTATTAATTTTTATCAAAATTTATTAAAATTTTGATTTTAATCCTTCCCATATAGAAGTAAAACATGTGGAAAAAGAAAAAGAAAAAAAAAACGAAATCTCGTCTTACCAACCAATCACTCTAGTTAAAAATTGGTTTCAAATATATATTTTCTTAAATTAATAAAAAATTCACGTTTAAATTTGAATAACATGTATAAATTTCACTATGTTAGCATATTAAGCTCCATTGTGACTTCCTTTAAATAGAATAATTCATTTCTTATATTCATTTTTATTTTTAATCACATATTCAGGGACGGATTCAGGATTGGATACACGACCGGGCTACAAAATTTCAAACCGGACTACTACGTGGAAAAAAAATTTTAAACATAAAAAATTGATTTTTTACCCAAAAAAACTAAAAAATACCTTAAAAAAAATTCTTGGACCTGGGGGGGGGGGGCTACAGCCCAGCCCAGCCCCCCTGTATCCGTCTCTGCACATATTCATACCACAAAATTTTTTTACCTTTTAATCTCACATTCTTCAAAAAAATCGCTATTAGACAATGACAACCATCAAACATGGGCTAAATGACACTTTTGAATCTCGATGAAGTTCTAAAAAATATCTACATTTCTTTGTCACATAGTCACTGATAACAACTTGCATTGAAGAGAATTTTTTTTTTATATATTCTATTTTACTTATATGGCATTATTTTCTAATAATTCATGATTGCATTGAGGAGAAGATATCCCTATGTAACCTCCACGACTTTTTTTACAATGTTGACTTTTTTTCTTTCTTACTTATTTTAGATAATATTATGTACATTTTTCATTTCCCCTAAGAATAAAGGAATTTTACTCGTTGCATCAAAATTTTGACTTTTTAACCATTAGTGGGACAAAAATCATTAAAAAACTCAAATGCAGGCATAAAGTGGAATGTTAAAGATGTTTTACGTCAATAATTATAGGCTAGGGACCATTTATGTCAATTTCCCAGAGGACGACGTTATTGGACACATTAGGGTTAATTGTCCCAATAGTTACTGAATTTATGCCTATATCTTTGATTACTCACTAAATTTTAATAAGTTGAGTTTTGACCATTAAATTTATCAAAACGTTGGACGTTACTCATTGTTTTAAGATTTGTATCAATTCTTTAACTGAATTAGTGACGTAGTTAACGAAATGTACATGTGACGTCTTGTCCGTTGTTAACAAATTGTTATGTTATCAATAGCTTACCAAACTTTGAAAAATGTCTTCAATTGCTCACTAAATTTTGAAAAATATTTTCGACTACTCACTGAGTTTTGAGGTGGTCGAATTTTAACCTCTATACTTATAAAAATGACGTCGACTTATTGCTTGCTAAAAATATGCAGTGCAATTGCACGGGTTGGATAAAAGTAATAAAGTGGACAAACGAGTCCAGATTGTTGATCCCAATAAAGCAATGATTACTCAATTACATAATAGTTAAATTTAATTTTTAATATTTTTGTAGAATTTTTAATCTATTTTCATCATTTGAAAATTTTGAATTTATTGTATGTTTCATTGTTAAAATTATAATAATATTTAGATTTTGCAATCAAACACACAATAAATTTAATTTAAATTTAAATTTTCACAAAGAAATACAATCCATTTCTCGGATGGACCAAAAGTGAATGAAACGCATTTAATTAAATTTATTGTGTTTCGATTGCAAAATTCAAATATTAATTTAATTTTACAACGAAACACACAATAAATTTGAATTTTTCAAATGATGAAAATAGGTTAAAATTCTATAAAATATATCAACATTAAATTTAACTATTGCATAATTGAGTAATAATTTCTTGTGGAATCGACATTCGAATTTGTTTGTTCACTTTATTACTTTTACGCGACCCTTACGATTGCGCTACATTTTTTATTTTATTTTTATTAACAATAGGTTGAAGTCATTTTTATAAATTTAGTAACCAAAATTTGACCACCTCAAAGTTCAGTGAGCAATCGAAGATGTTTTTTCAAAATTTAATGAGTAATCGAAAATGTTTTGACAGGGTGCGAAATTAGAACAGACGTTAAAGTAATGAAAAACCTCCAACGTTTTGATAAATTTAGTAACGTCCAATGATTAATTAGCAATCGAAGACATATAAATAAGTTCAGTAACCATTGAGGCAATTAACTTGATATATTATCACAAAAAAGCCTCCCCCATGTGGGAAAATGGGTCATAAACTTTCCAATTTTTGTGATAATGGATTTTGGACTATTTGAGCATTCAATTATAATATGATAAAATTCCGTTTAAGTCGCTTTCTTAAATTAGATGAAGACAAAGAGAAATGATATTATATAACCTTATATTATTCTAATTTTTGTTAAAAAATATAAAATAATTCTAAATTTCATACCTCTACAATTTATAACCTTGTGATATATATTTCAATCCGTGTCAGGTCGAGGAAATTGCTGTTGAAGTTTTCAAACTTTCAAAATTATAAAATATAATATTCATGGTTTCATTCAACTTTTTGATGTTTTTAGCTTCTGGGTCTTTACAAAATAAGAGATATGGCTATGGGTACCATATGGAAGACGATAATTTTTTCATCTACTTGGTCCAAGCCTTTCATAGATTTTTGTTGTAAGAGTACTTTTTGTTAACTTATCTCTTTGTTTGGTACGAGAAACAAAAGGTTTGGTTAATTACGTGGCCTTGTTTATTTAGGACGGAAATGATCTCCTAAATATCGGTGCTTAACTTATGTTAAGCACCGGTGACACAGCACACTATTTAATTGGTGAACAAGTTAATCATAGGTCTCATGTTTTTAATGATTCGTCAATTAAGTGATGTGCAATGTCATCAATATTTAACTTAAACTAAACATTGGTGCTTATGAAATCATTCCTGTTATTTAGGAATTATGACCAATTTTTTGAGATGAGTAGATTCAAGAGGAATAATTACTAGATCATGTCTGGCATTTGATATTTGATTTAATCTGCTTGTATAAAAAAAAAAAAAAATACTTCCACATAATTGCACTAGATGCAGGTGTGGCAGCATTTGGTTTGATCTGCCTTTTGTTTTCGCTATTATCTGACAGATTGCTTCGAAGTGTCTTTTGAATAAATTCTGAAAGCCAAATTCTGTATGTGTAGAACTTCCCTTGACATAATTGATTAGTAAATCGCACTTTCAAATATCTCATAATAGGGGCTAACCGAGGTTATAGTTAGAAGGGTAAACAAGTTAAACTTTAGTATAGTTACTTGAAGTACATATGGTATTATATTTTTACAGCCTAAATAATATTTGAATTTATTCTCAATCGATGAAAGAATTTTACTTGAGCTCGTATACGGGTAACTATTATTAATATTGGCACATTTCGAAGTTATTGTTGAAGTTGAACAAGGCAATTTGGATTTCCAATCCTAAGACAATTTTGAAATGATCAAGTTTTGAATAATGGCAATCGTTCTTAATTTCATAATTGTCGTCGCCGTCTTGTCTTATTTTAGAATTTAATTACTTCTCCCAGTTAATGGATAGTCATTTTCTCAATTTTTATTAAGCCGCATGTTTGCTAAAGCTTATAATTGTTTATGAGGAATGAGTTCGTGAAATGTGTATTTAAAAATAGGTAAAAGTTGTGAATTCTAGAAAATGTGTTGAGAAAATAGGGTTTTTAATAATAAAGAATTTTAAACTTTAACGAATAGAGTTTGTGCAAATTTGAGTAAAATAATATGATTAAATTTTATGGAGAGATGCAAACAAATAGACAAACAACGGAATAATTCTTCTCCCAAAAATGAATAAGTAAAACATCATTTTTGACAATTGTATATGCTGAAAATATTCTAGAGAGAATCAATCACATCAAACCACAAAAACACGAATAATTATTTTACGTGAAAAAACTTCCCCGATGTGAGGAATAAAAATCATGGGACCCAATCAGGTCAAAATCTCCACTATCAATTAAATAATGGGTACACCAAGTTTTCTATAATCACAACTAGAGGCTACAACGTATATTTCTTCAAAATAACAACAATCTCGATAAAACAATATGAAAATAAGAAGAATACACTCAAACATTTGGTTATTGTTCAAGCACATTAACCAATGTTCCCAAACTCAAAATCCGATCTCCACCGTCTGATTGTACCCTATGTTTTGCGAACCTTTTCTCCAAATTTCAGCTCGATCAGACGACAGACGACCCAGGATCCGAGCTTTGATGAAATCTGGGCATAAGGAAAAAACCGTTTTTTATCTCTTTTCAAAAATAGATTGGACTCCTATTTTCTTCAATCTTCTTGTATTTCTATTCATCATTAAAGTTAAAACCCTGATGAACTTTGGGCTATAATATAAGATTCCAAACATGGGCTTTCCTCCTCTTAGGAGGAAATAACCCAACATAGTTAATTGGCTGAAGCATTTTACCATCCTCATACGGAGGGCGAGTTTGAAAGAAAGAGACCGATGACCTCATGCTTCGACCTATTAACTTTTTGAGCTTAGTGCAGGGGGGGTTGTGTCGGGTCCTTTTATAGAGCTCAAAAATGTTGAAGGAACTTCAGGATGTTTTGCTAAATGAATTTGTGGAAATTGAGCCTATGTGGCTCATATCATAGCCTGAACATTTATGATTTGTGGGTTCTTTTTGGAATTTAAGCCATCGTTTGTCCTCCTTTAAAATTAAGGACATGTTTAGTGCTGATTTTGAAAATCAATTTTTGACTGTTAGTTTGAAAGGTCGGTCCCATCTATGAGTGAAAATGTCAAAAAAGACGGCAGACTGCACCACATAACGGTTAACAAATTGATTTTTTGGTTTGAAAAATCAGCACCAAGCAGGGGCTTAATTGTTTACAGTAATATTTTCTACCACACATTCATACAATAAAATATTCTACACACAAATCAATAAAATTTCTTTAAATTTTAACTACACATTCTCCAAAAAATACTGTTCAAAACTCTATAATTTCTCCCGTAATGGGAGACAAACAAACTCTAAATGTGTACTGCTACTATTCAATTATTGTTGATTGAACGTACTGTAGGATATGTTGTTGGTGGAAAATACTCAATTTTGCACATATTCCATAAGCAAAACAGATGATGTTCGTTTGTGGCATGTAACTCGATATGTTTTGCATGTTATTAGTGTTAAACATGAGTGAAAATCAAAGGCCCCTAACACGTTTATTCGTTATTGTGCTCGCTCATTTTCAAAGACATTATAAATGAGATGTTAAAGAGTTAGTCATGCCCACGAATGATATAAATACTACCATTGCTTTGACTTTACTCACGTCAGTGGCATAGAAAAATTTCTATGCAGTCTTACCCTTATAAGAATTAAGTTATTTGGAAAAATATATTCAACCTTTACTTGTACACTATTCTTCAGTCCAACTCATCAAATACTCCTTAACACTTCATATTTGTAGGGTATCATTTTTCATTTCTAAGTACACGTGTTGAATACAAGGGAACTAAAAAAATTGTATCTTCACATTCAAATAAAGAAAACTAAAAACAAGAAAGAAAAATACGCTCTGACGGCAAAAAATTCATCTGCAAATTGTGATCATGTAAAATAGGGACAGGGCGTAAATACAGAGGTCCATCAACGTGGTGTCTACGAGCCAAAATTCGAATGAAGTCGTCAAAACTACTAGTGTCGAAAAATTAGAAACAAAAATATTGTTCGACTCCCATAAAGTATTAAACAAGTTAAAATCAATCAAATGTGATGTGATGTGATGTCGATGAAGCTCTATGTAGAGACTCGTCTAATATAACTTTTAACGATAAATGACAGCTGCTAATTGTGAAGATCTATCGTGATCGAGATCATTTTCAAGTCGTAAAGAGAAGGTACAGAAGTCCCTTCAAATATTCAACTATTTCTGATCCTCCCAGCTTTGAGCTTCCATACACTCTATCAACAAAAGTTATTGGAACCTATCAATAAGTAAAAACCAAAATTAGAAATCAAGCTTAAATATTTTCACCAACGATAATACACAATTGCAATCCTTATTGAAAATCATAAACCAAAATCCCAAGAGAGATGCTTAAGCACTCGAAAATGTAACACACAATTCTATTTTGTAGTCAGATCGTTGTTCAAATATTATCCTAGCGCTACCACATGAAAATTGTTTACATGGCATTAAAATGCAGACAATATTAAACCTTCATTCTGTTTCCATCATAAAGACGGCTGTAGAGGGATATCAAAAAGGTAAGAAGTCATGTAACAACTAGCAAAGTATTCAAAATCCAACTTCAGTCGTGGCTGGGAAATACAATCATCAAAAGCTAGCTAACATTAGTATTTTTGTCCATCAGAATAGGATTTATGCTTAATGAGCACTTAAAGAATGGCAATCAATGACGAAATAAAAAATAAAGTAATATGATATGCATGCCAACAATAGTTAAGGACTGCATAGGGAATAACACCACAAGCTTTGTATAATAATCCAGGGCTATAGTAGGATTGCGCCAAGCAGAGCTGAGCTATATATACAAACTTTTAGAGTTCCTGCTAGACCGAGACTAGGATATTGAGGCTCCAACCGTCTCCAGTTTTGAAATATTGAGTTAAGACTGCAGTTCGAATTTGGGCATTATTACCAAAAGGATATTAATATTTAGGGGGTGTTTGTTTCCCATTTTTTTAAAAATAAGAATGAAAAATATAGCCGTTATGGATCCCACGCAAGAGATAGAAATTCAAATTAGATTGCTTAATGTGATGGATAACGGTCATATTTTTAATTTTAATGGAAAAAGAATGAAAAACAAACAGGGGCTTAAAAATAATTAAATGTTTCACTTTAAACCAATCAAATATTAAATTTATCAATACAATTTAAAATCATCAAATGATTGAGAGCTTCAAACAGATTTCTCCAATCTTGAGCTTGGTTACATTGATTATTTTTTAACAGCAAGTTCTTCTGATCTAGTTTTGTTGAAACACCATTTATTTCCAAGCAGCACTTTGAAGTCCACTCATTCTCACAAAATTACCTACCGTTTTCACAATCAACTCCAATGAGGACTAGCTAATTCAAATTGAAGTCAAAACAAAATGAAAATTTTAGCATACATATAGAGAACCTTATCAAAATATGTAGATTTCACATCTCAACTACCTCTTCTATGTGGTAACCCTTTCTTGAAGCCCGAACAATCATCTCCATCTGGAAAACATACCCTTTACTTACACAAGAGCTTATGACATCTTCAAGCACGGATTTACGATAAAGACTTCAAAACCAACAATAATAGTCAAAAGCTTGTAGGTGAAGTACAAAGAAATTAATTGTTATTGAAATAGATTTGATTATACCGAAACGATCCAGTTAAGTCTGATACACCAGGCCAAAGAAAAGTCTGTGCAAGGACATTTGCTCCTCTGCTCGTCAATTTACGCATAAGATTCCACCCATGCACACCACCACCTTTAACATAACGAGTTCCAGTGACTATGCTAGCGCCCGTTTCCATCTGTTTCCTGAACTCAAGAAGTTTTCAGGTAGTAAACATATTTAGAATACAAAGATCAAAACGTTTTCCATAATGATTCTTACTTGATGAAGCTCGGCAGGTATTTGGGCTACGCACGAACATGAAAAAGAAACAAACAACAATTATATTAATTAAAATAAAAATAAATGCTACAGAATGAACAAAAGTAAAGCAGCTAAGCAAATGCACAAAGACTATCTAAAAGTTCAACTGAATTATGCTATGCCATAGGCTAATCATCTAGTCATCTTAAACAGTATTAATCTGGGACAAATTTTTCTTTCATTCAAGCTATGAATTTCTAGCATGATATATATTGAAATAGGATTGCAGAATCTTTTTATCATTTATCATTTTTAGAAGAAAGCGACAAAGCAAACAGGATGTTGCACTTGAGCTAAAATCATGAGCATGAGAAAACCCCTGGTCACATCATAGATTAAAGATACATCTTCAGAGTGTTAAATATCATGAAGAAGAAATCCTTTCCTTTAGCATTTGATGATACAAACTTACATGGTGTGATAAATCAGCATCCATTATAACAACAAAATTGCCAGAGGCATGCTTCAGACCATGCATATAAGCAGTCCCTGAAATAAATACAACTTTTAGGAGCACTTCATATTTATCATTCAAAAATATAGAAAGCCCTAAATACAAACCTAAGCCAAGCTTCTTAGGTCTGGGCCTCAACAGCTGCAGTAGAAGAAAAATCCGAGTAAAGAAGAAAGCGTAGAGCTAAAATTGCAGATCATCACATTCAACAATAAAGACAGATTTAATTTTTCAAAACTTACAATGCAATCTTCTCCATATACTTGCTGCAATTGCTTGACAATATCCTGAGTTCCATCAGGACTCCCATCATCTACTACTATTATTTCAAAGTCAATATCCCTGATCAGACAGCAAATATAAGTTACAATACTGACCAAGTCCAGTGTCTGAAACACATGTTTAATAATCTATTTTCACATGCTTTAATCCCTCTCCTCCGAATAATTTTGTTAACAAATACCAAAAATGCACAGGAAATGAATAACCACCAGTCCATGGCACCACACAGATGGCCTACAAGTAAGAGACTTCCAAATTCTCGAACGAGAGACTAGCACTAGCACAAATCAATGTAACCTACAGTAGGCTTTCACTTCATTGAACATTGCTTTTATGTTAGAAGAATATTGACATCGTAGATTCACTTAATTAAACATTGTTCATCATTTAAAGGCAGATGAAGACCATAGAATTATATTCTGCGAGCAACTACTTGGAGATACGGTATTCACATTTTGCAACAGTTTGAAAGGAATAGTAAACAGAAATATATTTTCACAATGAAACCAAAAAAATAGAATAAAGAATGCCCAAAATGGGTTTCAAAACACTTGTTAAAAATCAAGCAACCATGACAAGGTGATCAAACTGTCAACAGCCATTACCAAGAAAATATGCGACCATACGTGAACCAAGAGATCACATACATTATGAGGCCCCATTTACTTTAGTTTTTTTACCTGATATATAATTAGAAACCTATAATGGTGCATTTGATTGCCAATATTTTTCATGGAACATGTCATTTTTCCTCCCCAAATTTCTACTTTCGTATGTTTGGTTAATATTTTTTTTATGGAAAACATTTTCCTACTTTTGATCACATGACTATATTTTCCTTGAAAACAAGTAAAATATTTTCTTTAGGGGGAGTATGTTTTAATTTTCCAGATAATTCCCTCTCTTTCTCTCTCTGATACCTCTTCTCTCTCTCGCGTCCACCCATCAATAAAAAATGGACAAATATAATATTTTCAAAGTTGAAAATTAAATCAATCAAACACATTTAATTAACAACTTTAGTGCAAATAAGTTTTAGGCAAATAATTTATTTTCTTTCCATGTAAATTCAACGCAATCAGACTTTTTGCTGAATTATTTATTAGAACATCAACCCTAATAAATTACTATCTATAAAGTTTACAAAAATTGATCCTTTAAGTCCGGTTCTCACAATTGTTTTCACCAACATAATCATTATGTATCATCCAAACCAAATGATATTCAAACACTATCTTGATGATCTACATCCTTCAAAGCAACAAGAAGGCCGGGAATTATGATTAAACATAAATTTAACAAATGCTCCAAAACCAATGATCTGATACTTTCTTCCGCACTTAAACAAAGAAGAATTACATCTACTAATGCACTAGAAAAATACTCATTGTGATTCAGAAAATTAGCACTTCCCTGTACCTTCAAATCGCTAACAGCAATATCAATTCTGCTCTACCATTTAAAAAATAGCCAAAAAAAAAAACCATAGTCTTTATTTGGAATAAAAAACACGCACACAAAATCGCTCAAAGCAATTTCAATTCTACACTCCGTAAAAGAAATCTAACGATAGAGGTTAGGGAATAAAAAAACTCAATTTCTTTAGTCGGAATCAAACACAAACATGTAGAGAGAGAGAGAGAGAGAGAGAGAGAGAGAGAGAGAGAGTACGTACGAAAGATGCTTGAAGATGAGGTAAACAATAAGAGCGATGTTGAGGCGTTCATTGTAGGTGGGCACTATTATGCTATACTTTGCAGAACTCTTCTCCTTTTGCTGATTTTCCATTTTCACTGTGATTTCCCGATCACCACCATTGAAGCCCTTGAATGGCGTAGGCTTAATCATACCCGAGATCCATATTAGCCAATACGGATTCCTGTAACCCTGTTTCCAACTGGGGTAATTTTTAGTTTGGCTTAGTCAAACAGACAATTTTTCACTATAACCAAAAAAAGTTTGTCTATAATCAAAATGGCCTTTTATTGAGTAAAAGATAAAAATGCTCTTAAATAGTTTATACAATTACAAAAATAGAATTTTATTTCAAAAGACAAAAATACCCTTAAGTTACAAATTAAAAAATCAAACACTTTTCACTTTATATTTAATTATTTATTTTAAACAATTACCCAAATTAAAAAAATTAATATTAAATTTACTTTCTTGTTTAAATATTTCATTAATTAATTATCTTAATCGGTTATATATATTATTTATTTAATATTAGATATTTCATTTATAAATTATCTTAATTAATTGTGTATATTATGTATTTAATATTCCATTACCTTATTTAATTATTATTTTAATCACTTATTTGACTAAAAAATTAATTTTTAAATATTAATTAATTATTTAAATATTTCAATAATTAATTAGCTTAATTGGTTATGTATATTATTAGTCATTAATATTTAATTACTTTATTTTAATTGCTTGTTTAAATAAAAACATTATACCATAATGTACAAGTGTCATAATATTATTGAAAAGTTGAAAAACAGTTTTTCGATCCTTTACTCATAAAATTTCACATATACATTATGGACATTCTTATAAATTAGTATATGTAGAATTATCCAATATCGAATTTGATTTCTCGTTTAAATATTTCTTTATTAATTATGTTAATTGGTTATGTATATTTAATTACTTTATTCAATTATTTATTTTAAAACCTATTCAAATAAAAATTAATATTTAATTTAATTTCTTCTTTAAATATTTCATTAATTAATTATCTTAATTCGTTATGTACATTGTTTATTTAATATTTCTTTACTTTAATTAATTATTTATTTAATCACTTATTCGAATACAAAATTAATACTAAATTTAATTTATTCTTTAAATATCTCATTAATTAATTATCTTAATTGGTTACATATATTATTTATTTAATATTTAACTAGAACATAAATTACATGATGCATGAGAATATCTAACAGAGATGGAAGTCAAATATTAGGCACGATCACATTTTCAAAACATCGAACATTATTCAAGAATGTCGAAAATATATTTCTTCTACTAAATGAAGTCAAGTGGGAAGTTCTCGATTATAGTATGTTACTCTGTACCCAACAGATGTGTAGTATCTATTTAAACCGCATGTACTCTCTATTTATAGCATATTATTGGTTTCCTCAATTTTCTTAATTTATAGTATGTTATTGATTACGTGAAAATTGACCTGATGAATATGTAATATCTACTTAAATTGTATGTACTCTTTATTTATAATATGTCACTGATTTCCTCAATTTTCTTTATTTATAGTGTGTTATATATGTAATTAAGAATAATTGATTATTTATTATACAATTACATAAAAACAAAAGTATTATAAACGTTTTAAAAAAAAAGTTTACGTTTTAAATTATTAAAACTATGGATCACAATGTAATAAAAAAAAAAAAAAAAGCTTACATTTTAATGTGTGTTTGGTTTATCAGCTCTACGTCACGTCTGATGCTAAAAATTCAATATATTTCAATAGATTGGATTTTGATCTGAATCTGATGAAATTAATGGGAGATGGATTTAGGGTCTCAATTCGATAACCCAATCGAGATTCAAATCCGATAATTCGTTAACTAAATAAATCAAATATGGATATAGGTCAATCTAATCTGATAAATAAATAAAATCTTTATTTATCTAATTTTTTCAATTTCGAATCGGATATCCAATAACATAGTTAATCAGATATGGATTTAACATTCAAATATCCGTCAGATTATTGAATCGGATCGGATAGAATAGGATAATTATTATTAACGGATCGGATCGGATTTGAGCAGATCCGATCCATTTACGGTCCTAACTTCAATGCGAAGATTTCACAATCACCCGGGTAAATTTCACGGAAGTGGTTGGACAACGTACTGTCAACAGATGTTCTCTACTTTGCCTCGATCGTGTACGGTGAAACAATGTATTGTGACAGCAATCTAGTCCTCTTACTAACCATTTATTCTGGCACGTCAATAATATGTTTCGTACAGGGTGTCATCCAAACTCGTGATGTTATCTGTCAAGTTGGGGGTCCTCTTCAGTATAGTTATGTATATTATTTATTTAATATTTATTAAGTTGTTTAATTATTTATTTAATCACTTAATAAAATAAAAAAATTAATATTTAATTTAATTTCTTATTTAGATATTTTATTTATAAATTATCTTAATTGGTTGTGTATAGTATGTATCTAATATTTCATTACCTTATTTAAATAAATTTTACAATATATATACAATTATTTCATAAATAAAAAAATATTTACAATTATTTCGTCCCTACGATCGGCACCTCTTCCATCTCCACTGACATTCATAATGATTCTGATGAAACATCTGTGTACATCCTCACCCCTCTATCGCCACTCTCCCTATCACCATCTTCGCTATTCTCTGTCACTATCTGGGACCCTTATCGCCTGCAGACCGTATCTCCTCAGATATGACTTCGACCCTCCTCTTTGATCAACGGTGTCAGTTCAGCGAGCAATTCAAGCTGACATATTAACATTTCACCGAGTTAATGACCATGCATGCATCGAGATTTCGAAATGACATACAACTTAAATCACAAATGAATAATACGTACCTCAAGATCGTTGAGGAGAGCTGATAACTGTGAGCTTTGTCTCTATGGATAGTTGTTGAATGTGTCAATGTCATCAACAACATCCAAATGAAAGACGTCGAACGACGTCTTATTGTGATGACACCTCAGTATGCTCTCTAGTATAAAAATCCCCAACTTCAACTTGTCAAATATATCGTCGCATTCATTGAACGCATCTCCTAACCGTGCCAAAGTTACCGTCATAAGTAGGATCGGTGTAACAGGTCTGCGCACTCCTTATCCAACAAATCTAGATCTAATGCTAAGCTGACAAAATTATAGTTCGACGTAACTTTGTCGGGAATCTGTCTCATAGCGACGTCCAAATGGTAATTCATCTTGTAAATTTTAAAATATTTGAACCTTGCATAAGAGACAATAGATAGAGCATAATATTTGAAAATTAAATAGTTTATTTACTTATTTAAATTGTGTATTAAATATTTAATTGTTAACTATTTGTTTAAATTGTTTATTGAATATTTAATTGTTAATTAATTATTTAAATTATTTATTCAATATTTAAATCTGTATTTAAATTATTTATTTTAATTGTTTGGTTGTTTATTTAATAATTATTTTAATTGATAATTGAATGTCTAATTGTTTATTTTGAATGTTAATTATTTATTTCAATTGTTTATTTAATATTTAATTACCTATTTTTATTATCTATACTTATGGTTCGTTTAAATTATTTATTTAATACTTAAACGTTAATTATTTATTTTAATTGTTTATTTAAATTTTTTAATATTTAATTACTTATTTAAATTACTTTTTTTATATTTATTGTTCATTTAAAATGTTTATTTAATATTTAAATTCTAATTATTTATTTCAATTGTTTATTTAATATTTAATTACATATTTAAACTAGTTTTTATTATTTATATTTATTTGTTATTTATGTTAATTAATTATTTTTATTGCTTAATTAACATTTAAGTTACTTGTTTATTGAATTTGTTTCAATTAGTTATTTATTATTTCAGTTCATTATTTTAATTATTTTATTAATATTTATTTAATTTATTTCAATTACTTATTTATTTTTATTTAAATAAACAATATACTTAATAAATTAACATAATTCGTGAAATATTAAAATAAACAAATAAAGTATAAAATGAATAATTATATATTAAACAAATAATACGCATAAACAATTAAAGTATTATTTGATTTATTAAATTAATTATTAAATATTTAATTTAAATATCTCATTAATTACTTTAATTGGTTATGTATATTGTTTGTTTAATATTTAATTACTTATTTTAATAGTTTATTTCATTTTTATTTACTTCATTTAATTATTTATATTAATTTCTCATTTATTTTAATTGTTTATTGAATATTCAATTGTTTATTATATTTATTTCATTATTTATATTTTAAATAAAATGAAATAAAAAATAATTAATTATTTCACTCAAATAAACAATTTACATAATTCATGAAATATTTATAAACAATTAAATTCAATAGTAAAAAATAAAAAATGATTAAATATTTATTTAAATTCTTTATTGATATTTATTTAAATGCTTTGCAAATAATTAATTTGATCGATATTTTAATTTTCTAATTTAATTGCTTATTTTTATTATTTTACGAATGTTTAAATATTTATTTAAATTCTTTATGTATGTTACTTATTTAATATTTAATTATTTCATTTAATTTTTTGACTAACACTTATTTTCATCATTTATTTTAATATTTTCATTGCTTATTTTACTAACACTTAATTTAATTATTTATTTTTAATTAATGTTTAAATACTTTTTTTAATTATTTATGCATATTGCTTATTTAATATTTAAAAATTTATTTTAATTGCTTTACAGAAATTTAATTTGATTGATAATTTAATTTTCTAATTTAATTGCTTATTTATTATTTTACAGATGTTTAAATATTTATTTAAGTTCTTTATGTATATTACTTACTTAATATTTAATTATTTCTTTTAATTTTTTTTACTATTACTTAACATAAAATAAGTAATTAAAACTAAATTGGCAAATAATAAATATTTAGATAAATAATAAAACATTTATATTAAGCATTTCAAAGAAATAATTTTAAGTACATAATATACATTAAAATTAAACAATTCAAATAATAATTAAATATTAGACAACACAATATAAGCAATTAAAATAAATCGTTAACTTCAAAAATTAAAGTAAATAAATAAATAAGTAATTTAAAAAAAAATTGGGCCTAGAAAACTGTCGGCCCAGAAGACTGGGCCGTCTGGGCGCCAGGTGTCCCAGTCAACTGGGCGCCCAGGCGACCCAGTCAACTGGGCCGTCTGGGTGAGTCTGGGTCATCTGGGCATGCCTAAACGGCCCAGTCAGCTGGGCTAACCGTCTCCTTTATGGAGATAGCCGGAAAACTCCATTTTCGAAGATTTCCACTCCATTTTCCTCCTCCCAAACTATTATCCTTACCCAAAAATCATGCATTTTTCAAAAAATCAACACATGTATACAAAATCATATTTTTTCTTCCAAATATCAACATAAAAACATTAAATATGGATCGTTTATTTTCCAGTGCTACAGTATTTTTTCTCTTTCCTTACTATATTCTCTTTCTTCTTTAAATAGTAAGGGTAAATTTGGATTTCTCTTGATTTTCAATATTTTAAACATTTTTGCTTTTTTTCTTTTTTATTTTAATTGGTTAAAGGTCACTTTGAAAAAATGGCGGGGTCAACCGGCTATTGGCCACTATTTCCTCGTTTCCAACTTCTCTTCTCGGGTCATCCCAAACAATGTTTTTGGACGTTTATATAGCGTTATTCCCAAGGAAACTTGACCCAAATTATGAATTTTTCTTCTTTTGCTATTTTTAATTTTTTTATTATCACTCTTTATCTTAAAAGAGAGCATTTGAAGTTTACTATTCATTCTTGTTACACTGATTTTCATATTAAACCTATTTGAAACGAGTTTGACAACAGTAAATTATTCTATTCAAATACACTATATCAATTTCTTCACATGTCATTTCACTACTATGCCATTTCCACTGCAATATTTCTCCATTGCCTTGAATTTGACATTCTTTCGTCATTTTCTCACGCTATCAATTACGAATCATATCCTATAATTTTATTAATAATAATATTTTTTTAAATAATTTTCTCCATTGCTTTGAATCTGACACTCTTTCTCAATTTTTTCACACTATCAACTATCAACAGTATCCTATAATTTTATTAGTAATAATATTTTTTGAAATAATTTTTTACATAAGAGTGATTCCTTTATTTATAAATATCTACTTAAAAATTTAAGTTAATATTTTTTTACTTAGAAGTAGCTTTTACGATTATAACTTTTTTTTAAACTTTTAAATAACTCTAAACGAATTTTTTTTTTTTACTTATATAAGTAACTTTTACATTTTAGAAATAATTTTTGTCTTATTATCAGTATGTTTATTTTTAATAACTTTTTATATAAAAGTGATTTTTTACTTATATAAGTAACTTTTACATTTTAGAAATAATTTTTGTCTTATTATCAGTATGTTTATTTTTAATAACTTTTTATATAAAAGTGATTTTTTACTTATATAATAAAAGTGGTTTAGTACGGAGTGATAAGATGAGAGTTGCTGAGAGATATGAAAAGTTGCATGTTGCAGTAGAAAGAAAAATGTCTCCCTACTCCAAAAAAAAAAAAATTAAAATGTCTCCATGCACGGAGAGATAGATCTCTCTCTTTTTTTCCTTTCTTTTTTTTTTTTTTTTTTATTTTTTTTTTGATAAATCTATTAGCGTAAAATATATTTTATAAATTAAATATATCTGCATATCTACTTAAAAATTTAAATTGATTTTTTTTACTTATAAATAGTTTTTACAATTATAATTTTTTTTTTTACTTTTAAATAACTTGAAGTAATTTTTTGAGAAATTGTTGAGAAAAAATAATAAATATTAATAAAATAATTAATTTTTTTAAAGAAAAAGACGACTTATACGTACTTTTTAACATATACGTTTGATGTACGTTTAACTATTTTCAATATTCATTTAGATCACTCGATATATCTATAATATAGTTTTCGAAATGATTTTCAAAAAAATATAGAAAATTTATTGATTCGACTACCATACAATTGTCGATGAATTTTTAAAGTTAGCTTGTTATCGAAATTCTCGAAATAATAGTTTGGAAATGCCTATTTTGACGCCCCGTAACATTTTCTACGATTGGCCATTACGCGCATCATTGACGACGTGCAATACTATGTCATGAGTACTTTAAAATGATATTAAGAATGTAATAGTTCGATTTCATTTGATATCTCGTAATGATCCAAAAAATGAAAAACAAAAACATAAGTAAAAAAAAAAAAAAATTGTTTGAGAGCATTTGCTTCGTGCACGGAGCAAAATCTGTGCTCCGAGATAGATCTCTCTTTTTTTTTTTCCTTTTTTTTATAACAAATTTTATTTAGATAAACGTGTTAGTTTAAAATATATTTTAAAAATTAAATATATCTGCATATCTATTTAAAATTGTAATTTAAATTTTTTTAATTATAAGTAGCTTTTATAATTATAAGTTTTTTTTTTACTTTTAAATAACTTGATGTAATTTTTTGAGAAAATTGTCGAGAAAAAATAATAAACATTAACAAAATATTTGATTTTTTTAAGAAAAATGATGAGTTATGCGATTTTTTAACACACACGTTTGATATACGTTTAACTAGTTTCGATATTCATTTAGATCATTCGATATATCTATGACATAGTTCTCGAAATGAGTTTTGAGTGAAAATATAGAAGATTTATTGATTCGACTACCGTACAATCGTCGATGAATTTTTAAAATTAGTCTGTTATCGAAATTCTCGAAATAATAGTTTGGAAATGCTTATTTTGACGTTCCGTAACATTTGTTACAATTGAACATTTCGCGCACCGTTAACGACATGTAATACTATGCATCATTACTTCAAAATAGTATTAAGAATATAATATTTCGATTTCATTTGATATCTCGTAATGAGCCTGAAAATAAAAACAAAAACATAAGTATAAAAATAAAAATAAAAAATAAAAAACCTGTGAGCAATGATCCATGCACGGAGCTAACATTGCTCCGTGCACGCACAGCTACACACACAATATATATATATATATAAAAACTTTTATTTGTCATAAATTTTTTATTAATATTTAATTTGAAAAAATTACATATATCTAAATATTTAATTAAAATTGCTGCAATTAATATTTTCTTTTACCTATAAGTAGCTTTTATAATTATAAATTTTTTCATTACTTTTAAATAACTTCAAGTGATTTTTTTCCTTATAAGTAACTTTTTATATTCTAGATAGTGTAATCTTTTTATTAATATTTAATTTACAAAACAAAATATATCTAAATATTTATACTTAAAATATTTTAAGTTAATATTTTTTACTTATAAGTAGCTTTTGCAATTATAAAAGGATGAGGGATTAATATTTTTTTTACCTATAAGTAGCTTTTACAATTATTAGTTTTTTATTACTTCTAAATTAGTTGAAATGATTTTTTTACTTATAAGTAATTTTTTACATTCTAGATAGTTTAATCTTTTTATTAATATTTAATTTAAAAACTTAATATATTTAAATATTTATACTTCAAAAATTTTAAATTAATATTTTTTTACTTATAAGTAGCTTTTACAAATATAAGTTCGTTTTACTTTTAAATAACTTGAAGTGATTTTTTTAATTATAAGTAACTTTTTATATTTTAGAAATAAAGAATCACTTGTATATATTAAAAAAAAAGAAAAAAATAAAACAAAATATATGTCGAGTGAGAAACACTCCGTGAACTGTTTCTCACTTTTATGCACGGAGTGAGAATTTCCACTCCACATATTATTTTTTTAATTTTATTTAAAGCAATTTTTATTAATATATTTTATTTAAAAAAATTAAATATATTTAAATATTTACTTAAAAATATTGAAGTTAATATTTTTTTACCTATAAGTAGTTTTTATAATTATAAGTTCTTTTTATTACTTTTAAATAACTTGAAGTGATTTTTTACTTATAAGTAACTTTTTACATTCTCGATAGTGTGATATTTCTATTAATATTTAGTTTAAAAAATTAAATATATCTAAATATTTATACTTATAAAATTTAAGTTCATATATATATTTTTTACTTATAAGTAGCTTTTACAATTATAAGAGGAGAGATTAATATTTAAAAAAAATTACTATAAATAAAATAAAAAAATATTTTTATTTACTATAAATTATTATATTTTTTTACTTATAAATAGTTTTTGCAATTATAAGAGTATGACCTATAAGTAGCTTTTACAATTATCAATTTTTTTATTACTTTTAAATAAGTTGAAGTGATTTTTTTACTTATAAGTAATTTTTTACATTCTAGATAGTGTAATCTTTTTTTAATATTTAATTTAAAAAACTAAATATATCTAAATGTTTATACTTAAAAAATCTTAAGTTAATATTTTTTTACTTATAAGTAGCTTTTACAATTATAAGAGAAGCGATTAATATATATTTTTTTTACCTATAAGTAGATTTTACAATTATAAATTTTTTTTATTATTTTGAAATAACTTGGAGTGATTTTTTTATTTTTATTTTTTACTTGTAAGTAACATTTTACATTCTAAAAAAATTTATGTCATGCCACATAATTTTTTTTAACAAAATGATGTAAATTATATTCAGAAAATTGTCGCAAAAAAAATAATAATCATTAATAATGTTCTCGAAATGAGTTTCGAAAGAATATAGAAGATTTATTGATTCGACTACTGTACAATGTCGATGAATTTTTAAAATTAGCTTTTTATCGAAATTTTCAAAATAATAGTTTGAAAATGTCTATTTTGACACCCCATAACATTTACTACGATTGGCCGTTTCGCGCACCGTTGACATAAATGTCTTCCCAATATTCAATTCATTCATGTCAAAGGATTTTAATATCACACACGCAATTGCATTCAATTTTTCTACGTGTAGGGTTCATTGTGTGCTGGGAAGTGAGGTATTCTATGTGATGGAAAAATTACATTTTCTTTCTCATTTCAATCTACGTTCTTTGCTTTGCCTTTTCATTTCCTTTCTTGAAACAGTAAAAAAGAGGCGAAAGAGACGACTATTCTGCAATTTCTTCGTCCTGCTGCGATTTGTATTGGCTTTCTTCATTTTGTTGTGATTTCTAATCGATATGTATAGTGGGTTGTGTTCTAACTTTCTTCAATTTGTCTTGTCGCAATTTTCAATGGATTTCTTCATCTAACTGTGATTTCTTCATCTTTTTATGTGTACAATTCTAAATTTGAGTTCGTGGAATCGATGGAGTGCGTGTGAATAATATACTGATACACAAAATACTCTTTGTATAAATGTAGTTTAGGAGTAAAATTAAACTGGGACCTTCGTTGAAGAATATAAAAAATTAATGGTTAATCAATATCTACAGATTTACTGATGATAATTGTTTTTTTTTTTTTTTTAAATTTTGCTGAATAGATTTTAGTAGACAAAATCAAGACATGTATTACAATAGAAGAGAATGACCTGATTCTATTAATCTTGGTGTCGAGTTGGATTCCGGTCTTGGAGCATTTGATACTTTCTTTGCAAGATTTTCAATGATTCTTGTCAATGAGGTTAGTGAATGCATATTTTTAGTACCATATACTGCTAAACTTGTCTTGTTGAGCACTGTTCGTGGGGTTTTCTAATGCTCTGCTTTTGATGGTTCCTAGTATTCCCCAAGGTGTTGAATATATTTCAATGAGATACATACTCTGCTTGTTTTACTAATTTGGATCTCACTTTAAATTCTGGAGTACATATTTCGGCTTATGAAATCAGAATTTCTTTCGACAGATAATTAATTCAATTTGTTGGGTGCTTTCATTGATTTTTCCTTAAATGTTGTCTAATGATGGTTTTGCTTTTAGATTGGAGATGAGACTTTTATAATAGCTGCTCTCATGGCAATGCGTCACCTCAAGTCAATTTACCGTGGTGTCACACGATTATTTTCATTTTATTTCTTGAATATTTTTAAAACTTTTGTCGATGTTTTCTAGCAGTGTATTGCATTATAGAGCTAATTTGGATTGGGTTTCTGTAAGCATAGATGGACTGACAGATATGAGGCACATTTATTTGATAATAATGGTAAAAGATGGGGGATGGACCATGAGAAAAAGGAAGGCTAGGTATTGAATAAAGTGTTTGCCATTAATTGTTTATTTTTATTTTTTTACTTATGCTATGATGAGATTCTTGGTTTTAATTCTTGTTTCTTTGTCTCTGTTTTTCGAATGTATATGATGGAGCTGATTCAATCTCGCAATTTATTTTGGTAATCAAACCCTTTTTATTTCTTTAATATTTCAATTATTTGCATATTTTCTCATTTAAAATGACAGTACTATTCCTTTATTAAATTTGATCTAACTTTCAATTTTTAAGTGTAAAATCATGTAGGAGGACATGAGAAGGAAGAAAAGGCTACTGCAGCTTATGATTTAACAACATTGAAAAACTGCGAATCTGTCCTAAATTTTCCAGTTAGTTCTTCAATGTGAATGTTTAACCCTCTTGATTCTTTTCCTGTGTCGACTAATGTTAATTATTGCAACACAAGGTACATTAATTTACATTCCATTCTCTTATAAAGAGTTATCAACAAGAAGATATATAGGATCATGCCCCTTAACTGTCATTGAAACACAAGCTGTAGAAGAATTTTGCAGTTTTATTTAGATACAGAGAGCGCATTTGTTTTTTCTATCTTGTATCCTCGAAATGTACAAATGGTGCAGTAATAAAAGTTCTTTGCAATTCTTAAACTCCAAATTCAATATTGAATTCGCTTATCATTGGTGGCTCATTCCATTTCACCATTTAAACTTCTTACTAAAATTTGTAGAATTTAAAGGTGCTTCATTGGGGGGTTTTATAGATCGTGCTTAGATAAAGAAACCTGTTCTGTTGAATTTATCTATTTCACATATGAACTCAACACCTAGAACCTCTTATTCAACTTATCACAATCGCAATTAGATTTAAGCAGCATTTATAACAGATATTAAATCTTCAAAAGTCAATAAAGTAATTATGTGGATGTGCACATAGTTCCAGTTGCAGAAAAAATCCTAGCTAATGAAAACAATTGTCTTTTGTTTTAACTTAGGAAACAGAGAATCCAATTTGTCCACATTTTTTGAATTAATTTTTCCTTTTTTTTTTTGCGATTCTAATTTTTTGAATTCTTTAATTTCAGATACGAAAATTTACTAGGATTCATATATGTCATAGGTGAGAGTACAAAATCATTATTTTTATATTTTACAAAAATAAAAATAAAAATGAGAACATACCCTAAGATAAATGCTAAAAATTATGTGATTTTTATTCCTATGATTAACAGACAAAATGGGAATTAAGTTGAAGGCAAAAGCAAATGACAGTAAAAGAATTTCGATAGTTTTTTTTCCTTTCTTGTGGGAGAGAAAGCTGGAATTTGGAAAGAACGCTGGATTTTTGGACATGAAAGATGAAATTGGATACATAAGAACATATTTAGGCCAGATTTATCTTATATAACTGACTAATATTGAAGTAAGATATTTGTAGTTGTGTTCTTATTATTATTTTTCATAATTAAATAACAATACAGGTGTTAGTTTACTGGAACTTTTATCTGATTTGTATTTTTATTAGATGTATACTTTCAAGTGAAGAATGATGAAGATGTCTTGTGAGCTCCAACTTTCAAGGAAACCATTATGGCAAGAACTAAAAATATACATAAGAGAATTGATTCGTGTGTAATTTTACTAGAAACATTAGCAACACAAACTTGAAAACATTGTTTATAGTTTAAATGCAATCTATTTTCTTCTTTTAATTGCTTGGCGATTTCTTAGTCTGGTTTACGTTTTCTCTCTCTCACACACACACACATATATATACATAGTAAAGTTTCCTTCCTAGTGGTGGTGAGAAGGTAAATGCTCGTGGAATGTCATATTTGCTTCTTAAAATGTTCTTTCTCCAGATTTTGTCGACTGGATTTTTTTAGTATTTTATTCATTCCTTGTTTTTTGTGCATGTTTTTCTTCTTTGATTCCAAAATCCACCACTAGACAACCCTATTGGGTTTCTTCTTGACTTCATAATTTTTTTCTACTTATTTTAGATGAATGTTCCATAGTGTAATAATATGGAATTAAGACACAATTTATGGATTACTTTATATTTATTCCTATATATTTGTGAAAAGCAGAGAACTATATCACATAATAATTTGGGAATGAAAGCTCGTTTAGTTTACTATTGTAGTTTCACATGAAGAAAATCATCCAGCAATTCACAAAATTTCCCGTTCATTAAATATGTTTTACGTTTTATATCTTGCAACAGCATATCCATACCTAACCCACAATGATTGAAGGGGTTAGATTGTTTAAACATGCTTCCCGGGGAATATTGTTCGACCACTTGGGTAATAAGATTTCATCAACCATTCTGGTTATTTTATTTGCACTATGGAAGAAACTTTGGTGCCTGTCTTTTTATGCATTTGCCAAAGTTCTTAACATGTCAAATGCTTATCTATTTATTTTGCTCAATATTCTTTCATTGATCACAGGTACCAAGGAACTGAACCTAATTGAGTATTAATTTGACTTGTGGATAAATGGATTCTTTGTTGTTCTCTTTCCTACGCGTTTTTGATCTGTGATCTTGAAGTTTTGCTTTCACATATCAGATGAACTTGAAGGGCCAAAAAAAGAAATCAATAATTTTTCCAACAGAAGAGGTGGATGAAAGATCAGAAAAGGTTTGCGTACTTATCTCTGATGCTGCAGTTTATTGATTTTTCATCCCACCTATGTATGACATTTACCTACCTCATTTTGCTTTTCTATTTCGGAGGGAGAGATGGTTTCCTTCTATTGTAATCTAGCTTTGTTGAGGCGTGTGAAAAGGCTTCAACTAATCTTTAAGGGTGTGTTTGATTATATTTATTTTCCATCAAAAATATCAGTTTTCCACCCAAATTCCTAATTGGAGTGTTTGATTTCTATTTTTTTTGGTGGGAAATATTTTCCAACTTTTGAAAACATACCTAATTTTCCTTGTTTTTAAGGAAAATATTTTCCTTGGGTAGAGGTGATTTTTATTTTCCACAAAAGATGGAAAATATTTTCTTTTCTAAGCGATATTTTTTATGTCAATCAAACACACTCTAATATCAAAATATAGTTGAAAGCTGAAAAATGGAGATAATATATATGCTCGAAAGATGTAAATGCAATATGTGTCCTTAGCTATATGAAGATAAAGGTATTGGTATTGTGGAAGGTACAATTATTGAGCAGCAAAGAAAAGAGATGAGAGTAATTTGGACTTGGGATGTAGGTGGAATTGACGGTTAAAGGTGGTGGAGCTTTTGATTATGTTAATTATTGTGGGTACACTGCTTGTTTTTGGAGTTGAGAGAAAATAGTGGTGGTGTATTGCGCTAGGGCTTGAATGGCTTATTGGGTTATTTGGGTCACTCAGTCAAATTTGCGTTTGGTTTTTAAGAAATGGTTAAAATTGTAAAGGATGCAGTCAGAGTCCAGCATAGGAGTCACTTTCTGCCTTGCACTTTTATTATGATCTTTGAAAAATTTTCTGGTTTACATTTTGATTCCTTTGCTCTAATAGGAAGTGAAACAGTCATTTCATTTTGGGGAAACTGTAAAATTTGGTACATCCCGCTAAGTGCATGCAATAATTTCTAGAGCAAGTTAGGCATTATAAACTAAACATTGATGGCAATTTTTGCTCCATGTTGGTTACCTTCTCATATTTATTTATTTACTTTTTGTAATTGTGGTACATATATGAATGACAATATTGATATAAATAATTTTTTTCATTCAGTTTTATCAAACTTGTTTAGATATGTTATTTTTTTCTTGCTTCTAAATTAAAGAAGTTATTTAATTATAAGTAAATTTTTTAAGCTTAACCGATAAAACCGTTATGGACTTTTTATATACAAAAATTTCCTAAACTGTGTACACTATTTATATTTTACACTTTCGTTGTTTATGTTTTGATTTAGTGACAAAGTTGATGTTATCCATTTGTAACTATATGATCAATCAGCATCATATAGGCATTCTCATTTTAGGAAAGAATGAATGCGTTTCAAATTACAAATTACCTATGCTCTCAGTTAGGAAAAATCCATCCCAATGTAGTAAACAAAAATCATTTGAGCATGTAATTTACGAGAAATCAAAACATTTAAAACACTAATATTACCTTCGAAAAAACCGATCCCGTGCATTGCACGGGCAAAGACTAGTGTTCTTATAAGAATGTTGATGGACTGGATTGAGTCGAGTCTATTCACTGAAATTTTTGGGCTCAACTCACCCCATCGATGTATATGGACGAGGCAAGTTGAGCTGACGAGTCAATCACTCACTAATGAATATATAATTTTCGAAAAGAATATTTTTCTTTTGCTATTTGAAATATAGTAAAAAAAATTATAAATGTTAAACTTGAAAAAATGAATTTTGTTAATGTGTTTGTAGAGAAAATGGCACAATGATGGGCTGCTCGAAGTAATTAGCTGCTGGAATAAACCTGCTAATTGGGCCGGATCTTGTAATTAATTTGGAGAGTTGCTGCTTTACTTTGCCAAAAACGTAAGCTACCGAAAACACGTTTCTGTTATTTTAAAAGAATGCTGCCAGATTTTAACAAGTGTCCAATTACTTACCATTGGATGGAGGATTCAAGTGGGATACATATTTAATTGGCACTAGGGCTTGGCTGGACGAGCAGATTCCTTATTTTCTCTCACCTCACGAGTTCCTCTCTGCCTCTCATCTCTCCTCTCTCGGTGGTCCTTCAATCTATCAATTTTTGCACACCAAAAATTAGCCCCTGTTGATGAGAAATTAATCCAACCTTGTGTAGATAATCTTGAGTGATTTAACAAGGTGTATTGGTGTTATTCTTGAGTGAATGTGCCATCGTCGAATGTATAGACGCTTATGTTGAAATAATCTTGAGTGATTATTGTATAGGCTTCGATTCATCATTCTTGAGTGAATGTTGT
>NC_036244.1:5189210-5214453 GCF_002742605.1 Olea europaea var. sylvestris | reverse complement strand
TGGTTCAGTTGATCTCGTTTATTTCTTGAAATCCTAATAAGGGATTTTGGTGAGTTCGTTTCATAATTGTCGAGTTACATATATAATATTTGTCTATACTGTGAGACTTTTGTAACTGACTTAAAATCCCTAAATCTGAGACTTTATCTTGACAATGCCTTTATCTAGAAATCGTAAGTTGTCTGGAATCTAAGAATTGTCTTGATTTATAAGTTGACGATTTTGGACAAATTTTATGTTTTCTGCATGAGTTTATTATAATGTATATGGCATGTTATACTTGTGACTTGACACTGCTGGTTTTTGTGTAAACTGCTTATTCATGAGGTGAATGGACTGATGAGATCTTACTGCATAATCTGTATTGTATAACTCACTTGTTAACTGTGCACTTTAAATTTGATTATGGTATATGACATTTGAGTTCCTGCAAGTTGAATATACTGTTGAATTTGTATGTGATCTGCCTGCATTTTTTTTTTTATCAAATTGAGTTTTGATAATGTCAACTAAAGTTGAATTGGAGATTTTTAATGGTAAAGAAGACTTTAGTCTCTGGCGCCAGAAAATGCGAGCCCTTTTGCTTCAACAAAAATGTGCTAAAGCCATTGATGAGTCATGGCCTAATGATATGGAAGAAATTAAGAAAACTGAACTTGATGAAATTGCATGGAGTTCTATATTATTGCATTTATCTAACAATGTGTTGAGAGAAATTGGTGAGACAAAAACTGCTGCTGAGTTGTGGAAAAAATTGGAAGATACTTATTTGAATAAAACCATGCCTAATAAAGTGTATTTTCTAAATCAATTTTTGGTTTCAAATTGGACCCATCTCTTGATCTTGACGCTAACATTGATAGATTCAACAGATTATCCCGTGACCTAGCCGACTGTGATGAGAAACTCTCAAAAGAGCAGCTGGTTGTGGTTTTGTTAAATTCACTAAGTGATAAATATAAAGATGTCAAAAATGCTATTGAATATGGAAAGGAGACTCTAACTACTGATGTGATAATAAATGCATTGAGAAATAAAGAGTTAGAGTTAAAATCTGACAAGAGGGAATCTGTTAGTGGTGAAAATTTGATGGTTAAGTCCAAACCAAACACAAATCCAAAAGTTGTCAATTTCAATAAGCAACCTGGACACAAAAAGAAGGTCAACTTTAAAGATAAAATGAAAACCAAGACTAAGGGTAAAAAGTGTTTTTACTGTTTAGGTGAAGGTCATTTTATCAAAGATTGTCGAAAGAGACTTAATGATTTGAGAAATAAGTCTAATAATGATGGTGGTGGTGCTTTAGCCTATAATAATGAGACCAACATAGATGAGGTTTATGTTGCTGTACACAGTCCACCTAGTCAGGAGTGGATTCTTGACTCTGGTTGCACCTTTCATATGTGTCCTAAAAGAGAATGGTTTAGTGAGTTTGAAAATGTAAATGGAGGCCAAGTGTTAATGGGTAGTCACATGTCTTGTCAGGTTAAAGGAATAGGAACAATCACCTTAAGGTTGGATGGTAATAATGAATTGATTTTAGATAAGACCAGGTATGTTCCTGACCTACAAAGAAATTTGATATCCTTAGGTGTTCTAGATGACTTGAACTACAAAATTGTGATTAACATGGGATACATTAAGATCTTGAGGGGCTCTCAACTTGTTGCCGAAGCCCCCAAGAGACACGGGTTTTACATTTTACATACTCAAAACTTTTTTGACTCCACATCAACAGCAATTTCTGCCCCCAATGATAAGTCACAATTATGGCATAAAAGATTGGGCCATAATAGTGACAATGATCTTCAAATTTTGAAAAAACAAGGTGCCTTTGGTAAAGATATAATGGAGAAACTCAGTTTTTGTGATCATTGCATACTAGGAAAGCAAAATAGATTACCATTTCTGCCTGGGATGCATAAATCTGTGTCTATTCTTGAATATTTGCATGCTGATCTTTGGGGACCAGCTTCTGTGCCCACACATACTGGTTTCAGATTTTTCCTTTTAATCATAGATCATTTTTCTAGGAAAAACTGGCTCTTTCTACTTAAACATAAGTCTGACACTTTTAATGATTTTAAAGAATGGAAAATCTTGATTGAGAATCAAACAAATAAAAAGATTAAAGTGTTGAGGACTGATAATGGGCTTGAGTTTTGCAATTACGAATTTGATGAATTGTGCAAAGTGCATGGTATTCTAAGACACAGAACAGTGGCACACACCCCACAACAAAATGACTTGGCTGAAAGAATGAACCGAACTATTCTTGAGAGAGTTAGATGCATGTTATTAGGTTCTGGTCTTCCCAAGTTATTTTGGGGGGAAGCTACAAAAACTGCTAGTCATCTCATAAATAGAAGCCCCGCCAGTGCTATACAATTTAAATCCCCTGAAGAAGTTTGGACAGGAAAACCTGTAAATTTGAGTAATCTAAAAATATTTGGGTGTGCAGCCTTTGCACATCAATCTGAAGGAAAACTTGAACCTAGGGCCCTTAAGTGTGTTTTTTTGGGCTATGGTGAAGGGGTATAGACTTTGGGTAAGAGAGACCAAAGGTTATAAGATCATTATAAGTAGAAATGTGGTGTTTAATGAATCTGATCTGCCTTGTTTGAAATCTGAAAATAACACTACTAAATCTGGTCAGACTAAAAATGAAGGAAGGGAAATTGAAATTGAGGTGGAGTAAGTTAATAATGATAATCTACAACATGATCAGATTGAAAACAGTGAAATTGAGGCTCAAAATGATGAAGAAACTGATCAAAATGAATCTGATTTTGAGGTTAATCAACCCTTAAATGATTATCAACTTGCTAGAGATAAAGAAAGGAGAGAAATAAGACCACCTGTGAGATTTGATGATGAAATATCCCTTCTCACTGTTCTGGGGTTCATTGAAAATGAACCTGAGTCTTATAAATATGCTATGAGTAGCAAGGACTCTAAGCATTGGCTAGAAGCAATGCATGATGAGATGGAATCGTTGAGAAAGAATAAAACTTGGACCTTGGTTAAAAGACCTAAGGGAAAGAGAGTTATAGATTGTAAGTGGATCTATAAGATCAAAAGAGGTGAAAAAGATGAGAATGACATTAGATACAAGACAAGACTTGTGGCTAAGGGTTTTGCTCAAAAGGAGGGGATAGACTTTAATGAAATATTTTCCCCCGTTGTAAAATTTACAACTGTTAGAGTTATACTCACCCTAGCAGCTCAATTTAATTGGGAATTAGATCAATTAGATGTAACAACTACGTTTTTAAATGGAGATCTTGAAGAGACTATTTTTATGGAACAACCTAAAGGCTTTGAAGTGAATAAAAATTCAGACTTAGTATGCCTTCTTAAAAAGTCACTTTATGGTTTAAAACAAGCTCCAAGACAATGGTACAAGAGATTTGACACTTTTGTGCTTGGACTTGGTTTTAAAAGAAGTAATTTCGATACTTGTCTTTATTGTAAAGGAAATGGAGGTGAGAATTCACTCTATCTTCTACTTTATGTGGATGACATGCTTTTAGCAAGTCATGACATAAAGGAAATAGAATCAATAAAAGACAAATTAAAATCTGAATTTGAAATGAAGGATTTAGGTCCTGTTAGAAAAATCTTGGGTATCGAAATTAAAAGAAATAGAAGAGAGGGCACACTAAGCCTAAATCAAAAATCTTATGCTTTGAAAATACTTGAAAGATTTGCAATGTCCGATGCTAAAAGTGTGAGTCTACCTTTAGCTAATCACTTCAAATTATCTAATGATCAATGTCCTAAAACTGAAGAAGAGTTTAAAAGAATGGCTAGAGTGCCATATTCTAATGCTGTGGGGTCAGTTATGTATCTAATGATTTGTTCTAGACCTGATTTGGCATTTGCAATAAGTGTATTGAGTAGATACATGTCTAATCCTGGGGAGGTTCATTGGGAAGCGGTGAAGTGGCTTCTAAGATACATTAAGGGAACTTGTGACCTAGGAATTGAGTATAGAAAACAATCTGAGGGTGTTATCTTGAGGGGTTTCACTGATTCTGATTATGCAGGTGATAGGGATAACAGAAAATCGACTTCTACCTATGTATACACTTTATGTAATTCCTGTATAAGTTGGAAATCATAATTACAAAAGATTGTTGCATTATCTTTAACTGAAGCAGAATATATAGCTGCTACTGATGCAATTAAAGAGGGAATTTGGCTAAAAGGACTTCTAAATGAATTTGGTTTCATAAATGATGTTGTCTTACATTCTGGTAGTCAATCTGTTATATATTTGAGTAGAAATCCTGTGTTACACAATAGATCTAAACATGTTGATGTGAAATTTCATTTTATTAGAAATGTAATTTCTCAAGGTGTTGTTAAACTTGAAAAGATTTCTACCCATTTTAATCTTGCTGATGTTGGAACGAAAGTGCTGCCTTTAAACAAGTTTTTGAACTGTTTAAAACAGCTGAATATTAACTTTTGCTGATTTGTGTATCAGGGAATAAGAGCACATGATGTCATGTTCGAAGAGATCACCATAGATGATATTGGAATCATTGTACCAAGGTGGAGAATGTAGAGAAAATGGCACAATGATGGGCTGCTCGAAGTAATTAGCTGCTGGAATAAACCTGCTAATTGGGCCGGATCTTGTAATTAATTTGGAGAGTTGCTGCTTTACTTTGCCAAAAACGTAAGCTACCGAAAACACGTTTCTGTTATTTTAAAAGAATGCTGCCAGATTTTAACAAGTGTCCAATTACTTACCATTGGATGGAGGATTCAAGTGGGATACATATTTAATTGGCACTAGGGCTTGGCTGGACGAGCAGATTCCTTATTTTCTCTCACCTCACGAGTTCCTCTCTGCCTCTCATCTCTCCTCTCTCGGTGGTCCTTCAATCTATCAATTTTTGCACACCAAAAATTAGCCCCTGTTGATGAGAAATTAATCCAACCTTGTGTAGATAATCTTGAGTGATTTAACAAGGTGTATTGGTGTTATTCTTGAGTGAATGTGCCATCGTCGAATGTATAGACGCTTATGTTGAAATAATCTTGAGTGATTATTGTATAGGCTTCGATTCATCATTCTTGAGTGAATGTTGTCGATTTGTGAGGCTTAATTTTGGGGAAAATTTTGTGTGATTTTCTGCTGGGTGCCAAAAGATTGTACTGGACAGATTCGTTGATTCCATTGATATAGTGATTTCTTCCGTTTGACGGAAGCTCAAAAGGGGATTAGGAACGAAGTTCCGAACCTCTTGCCTTAGGCCGAAAATACCGTGTTCTTCATTGTGTTTTTACATTTTTCAGTTTTCAGTTTTTTGTGATTTTTCGTTATTTTTGTTGACTTAAGTGGGCTGATTTCTTGAACTTCTCGTAATAGTGGTATCAGAGCTCGAGACGGGGGTTCTTGGTGCCGGTGTTGGTAGTCTCGAAGGTTTCTTGCACTGGTTCAGTTGATTTCGTTTATTTTTTGAAACCCTAATAAGGGATTTTGGTGAGTTCGTTTCATAATTGTCGAGTTACATATATAATATTTGTCTATACTGTGAGACTTTTGTAACTGACTTAAAATCCCTAAATCTGAGACTTTATCTTGACAATGCCTTTATCTAGAAATCGTAAGTTGTCTGGAATCTAAGAATTGTCTTGATTTATAAGTTGGCTACATAATACGTAGATAGAATTAAAATTAGACAAGAATTAAATATTAAATGAAATGAATAAAATAATAATTTGATATCAATGTTTGGAATAAACTACATTATTCTTACATATACATTAAAGTTTCAATCCCAATTAAAATGGAATCCGAGATATGATTAAAATAATAATAATAGTATTTGTAGTTGCTCACTACAGCATTCGTCCTATCAAACTACTAATTGCTATATATATGTGACTTAAATTGACTATGACAATAAATAACTGCAAATAACATTACTATTAAAAAAAAAAAAAACACTTAGTTTTCATTAAAAAAACATGCCATACCCCGAAATGAATATAACCATTTCAAAGGAATTAGAGGAGCGTACATAAACCGCAATTTGTCTAAATTTAAAGATTTTTTATAAATGACCAAGTTTCATTTTTAATTATACATTTTAATGGATCCACAAATACTATAAACTTATCTATCACTCATTTTTATTTATTTATAAATTGAAATATTTATAAATTTTTCCCAAACTGAGCTAAATGGTTCCTTAGAATCCCTATTTTAAGACAAAAAGATTAAAAGAAAAAGTTGAAATTCTTTTCAAATTTGATAATCACCTTACAAAAAGCAACTAATGAGCGAGCCAGTGAGCATGGCTTGCGAGCGGCTTGCACAAATTTTTTTTTGGATTGGCCCAATTTGCACCCATTGTCATCCCTATATTGTTGGACATATAAAGTGTAGTGGCGAATCCAATAATCCAAGTGAGTATATGCGGTTGCAGGGATTCGTCGAGTGCTGGCTATGTCCCTACTTGTAAGTTGGATCTACACAATTTGGTTTGCTTAATTTTATCTTTTTGCCATTTTTTTTAAAATTATAGACCTTCACAAATATTGGACATGAAATATATTTTGACACTTTTAGTGAACTGTTTGGCTCGTCCGAGTTGGATATGTTTGGTTCTTGTTCAAGACAAGCCGTTGGTGTAAGCCAAGTAAAAAAATTCTTGTGTGAGTCATTCATCAGCTCAAGTCAAGCGAGGCAACTCGCACTAGCTCATTAACTTGCATACAAGCCATCTCATATCATATTGCAAGTAGGCATGACTACTGACTCCTAGGCATGCACAAATTTGTCCATTGCCGCATTCTAAAACAATGGTAATTTCCAATTGCCTATACTCTTTTTCTTTTCATTTTATATTTTTTGCACAATGATTTAACTCAGACAAATATTCAAACCAAATCGATTCTATTTCAACGGTTAGATTGGATCGATTTGAGTTGAAATTTGCCTAAATCGAACAAATTGATTTTGAGTTGAGCTCAAAACCAATTCAACATAAGCCATGCCCGGACCTAGTACCTAGGCCATGTCGTTTCTTTGTTTTAGCAAAGTTTTTAAAATTGTACAAGTCAATTAAACTTTATTTCTATCCACTCATTTTTTCGTAGGATTTAAAGCTTTTATTCACATTTTAAATCTACATAACGATTAATAACGTTCGTTTAATAATCCCATTTCTTTATTGTGATTGGCCCGTTTCTAATTTAATGTTTCTTTGATCCAAATTGAATTGAATTTAATTTGACGAATTTAAGGAATGTGTCTTTTTTTTCCTTGATATCTGTAATGGTTTTGGAAGTACTAAATGAAAGAAATGTATTATCGTAACGTCAAATCCGTTGTAGTCTAGTTGGTTAGGATACTCGGCTCTCACCCGAGAGACCCGGGTTCAAGTCCCGGCAACGGAATGTTTTTTCAATTTTTGTTTCCTTCGGCACCCATGAGCACAAATTAACTTTATGTTTATGTTTAAATACTTTACAGTCTTTCATGTTTTCTTAAGACTTAAAAAAAAAAAGAAGAAATAATAATAATAATAATAATAAATAAATTCAAAAGCTGTTTCGAGATGTCATGAAATATATAAATATAATTGAATAAATTGTTTATTTGCTAATAATTTAATCTTTTAAAATTCAAATAATTTCAGACTAATATGTTTCCCACTACCATGGTATCACCTACTTTATACAAAAGCAAGAAGAAAGGCTCACCTACTTCCTTTGCTAGTTCGCAAGGTAAACATTGGCACAATAATTCAAGTTAGATAAATCTATACGTATAGGGTGGATTTTCAGAGGTATTCACAGGTCACTCACATGGGTGTGAGTCCCATGCCGGGCTCCATGTAATAGAAAATTGTCAAAAAAAAAAAAAAAAATGTGGACTCACTCTATTGTATAAAGCTTGTAGAGGATAAAAAGGATTTCTGGCATATCATAGCAGCCTCCATTCAAATTTTTTTTGTTGAAATTCCCATTATCATTTTTCTATTCAACAAACTATCTAAATGAAATTAGGCCACTTAAGAATTGGCAATTGTTTCCATCAAAAACATGCAAAAAAATAAATAAATAAATAAACAATCCTTATTTTGAACTGGAAAGACTTCATATTTTCTTCGGAAACGAAAACCAAGAATTAAACTTTTGGACAACCTTCAATCATTCACTGGATATACATATCCAATAAATGAAAATGTGAACAAACCGAAAGAGGATTAAACAAGAACAAGAAATAGTTCAAAACAAGTCCCACAAACTATTCAGCTAAGTCAACTTGTTGTCAAGAAACCGCCCCCCACCTAGGGGCAACTTATGTTGCTCACTTTCACCCCCAAACAACCCCCCTGTCCTAAAATTCTTCAAGATTTAAGAGAGAATCAGCAGGCTCTGATTTAGCAGCATATCCATATTTTGAGGTACTGTACTTCTTATGCACACCAGTTAGTTTCCCAGTACCTGCCTTCTGATGGTAAGCTGCCATTAGTTTTGCACATTCCCTACAAAGATCAAAGCCATTAGTTTTGCACATTCCCTACAAAGATCAAAGCCAGCCACCCCAAAGCAATTAAGACTGTCTAGTCACAATTCATTAACTTTTATGAAAAAATTAAGATGAAGCCACACTTACAAAAGCTGGTCCACTGTGTATTTTGTATGCTTCTCGATCGTCTTACTCCACTGCTTTGACTTGCTGAGAGCACATTGGGCTGTAAAGATTGCAGCTGCTTATAACAATGAAGGCGGGAACCTAAGCATCTCATATTCGACTAGGCAGAGCTCGATCATGAAGAAGGATAGCAGCTCCAACTAGTTCAAGTTCACGAAATTGTTTTAAATCAGTAAAACCACATTTATATTTCATCAAGTGGCAAACTAAGCGCATCTCATATTCAACTAGGCAGAGTTCGATCATGAAGAAGGAAAGCAGCTCCAACTAGTTCACGAAATTGTTTTAAATCAGTAAAACCACATTTATATTTCATTAAGTGGGAAACTAAGCATCTCATATTCGACTAGGCAGAGTTCGATCATGAAGAAGGATAGCAGCTCCAACTAGTTCACGAAATTGTTTTAAATCAGTAAAACCGCATTTATATTTCATTAAGTGGCAAACTAAGCATCTCATATTCGACTAGGCAGAATTCGATCATGAAGAAGGATAGCAGCTCCAACTAGTTCAAGTTCAAGAAATTGTTTTAAATCAGTAAAACCACATTTATACTTCATTAAGTGGGAACTTTCGACCAGGCAGAGTTCGATCATGAAGAAGGATAGCAGCTCCAACTAGTTCAAGTTCAAGAAATTGTTTTAAATCAGTAAAACCACATTTATATTTCATTAAGTGTGTATTTGGCATGTAGTACTAGATAAGTATTGATGGTATAATGACTTCAACTTCAGTTTCTTCGTTAATATTGCCTCCCTACCAAACATGCCATAAGAGTACACTAACATTGCACTAGATTACAGACCAACACCTTTATGTCCGATTGAGAAGCTTTAAGAAACCGTCTCATGAACACGTAAGGAGTTGGAAATGAGAGGTTAAACTGTAAGGTGTTGATCATCAATTTCTCCTGCACCACAAGAGAACTATGTAAAAAACAGAAAAAATAAAAAAGAAAGCTATTATTACATAATCATAATATAACCACTAATATACTAAAACACACCATATCAAGAACTTCTTTTCTGCAGTAAGCTCTATCAGAAATTAAAATAAGATCCTCCACAACAGGAACAGAGACTTCTTCATATTTGCAGGCAATGAGCATAGCTGTCACTCCTACAAGCTGGAGTTTCTTTCTTATCACTGGTTGGACAGCTAAGAATCTATCGATGAGACTGACGGTTAAAAATAATGTCTCATCCATCAGTTCGAACTTGTAATGCACCTATACATATAACATTAAGTTAATCGAGTTATATAACTTATTTTGTATAATTTCATAAACTTTGAAGGTCACTAGGATGTAATTTCATACAACATACACATAATGTTAAATTAATCTAGCTATAGAAGTTACTTTATATGATTTCATAAATTTTGAAGGTGTGTAATTTCACGTACCTCAATCAGCCAGTCGATAAGAATACCTCTCATCCTTTCATTGATGTCGAACTGCTGTTCCATATAGTTTGGTTGGACACAGCTACAACTCTGTAGTCAAAATTATGCAATGGGGAAAATTTGATGGCCTTAGCATTCACTATAATAACTCAGAATGCAAGTGATTTAGAATGCTCGAGATCAACTCCTGTGTGTAAAGTTGTAAAAAGGAATCCAGAAAATTGAACTGAACAAGTCACCTATATGCTCATGGTTCCTTTGTGCTCATTTTTGGATTACTTTCTTACATAATCAAAAAAATATTCCTCATTTTGACAATAAGGAAGTATTATTTTCAAATAGGTAGCTTAACTAACTTATGAAGATTAGCAAGCATACATAAAATGAGATTGTAGTCTTATTTTTCACTACAGACTCTACATGATACAGCATAGTCACAATTTCAATGAGTGAAGTAACCAAAAAATATCATCAAGAATTTAAAGAGTTAAGAAATCCATACAATTTCATTTGGAGATCAAAAAACGCAATAATATGCAAGAAAATAAGTGAGCAAAAATTAAGAATTCCAAGTACAACAAAGAATAGTTCACCTCTGTCTTTTTGTAGTAGGCATATATGTTGTCAATATATTCGACAACTGCAAGTGGATTATTCTTATCAGCACTATCTATGTCCACAACTGACTCCTCCTCGTCGATTTCTTCCATTTCAATTTCCGCATCCTACATGAAAATATGAGATCAATGATTCCATTAAACATAGTAACCAGTGACAATTTGCCATGTCAAACAGAAAATGATACCATTCGATCAATTTCTTCGAGCATAGCTTCTGTATGTTGCACGGACATTGGCACATCATAGTCACCGATTACTTTGTAGTCCTCTGCATCAACAATGAGGCAGTCTACCAATTGATGTGAATTGGAAACTTGTTGTTGGATTGATGGCTTGGTTTCCTACAATAACACAGTTTAATACATTTTAGGCACAATAATAACCCAAAATAATCTGAATGCTTTGTTTTGGCTAAGATTAAAACAGTTACGTGTAAGTACATAAGTAAGCTTTAAAAGAAGTATATTTTACTCCTTCAAATCTGGAAACAAATATGTTACTTATTTTGATGAATGAATAATATTATGTGTACACCTCAAGCTGTACACACAGCCTTACACATCCCCCCTTGCATGGAGGGTGGCCCACACAAATTTTATTGTGTGTGGGCCCCCTCCATGTGAATGGAGGGTAAAGTTGTGTGTAAACGGTTATGTACACGTAGCATTGCTCTTGACGAATAATAAATTTCGTATGAAGTAACTTTTCACATAAAATTAAATTATCCAGATACCTACAAAAACGAACGTTACTTTTACTTCTTTTGGTTAGTCAAACATTTGTAACATCAAAAATCAAGTTTCTCTTATTTTTGGAAGAAACTATACCTTAACATATGGATGCTGTTGTTTGCAAGCTATTTGTGCAGCAAACTTCCTGAACATAGCCATTTACTGCAAATTAGTTTCATTTCTATTCCCTCTTCTCTTTGCCATGTAAAACCGAAAATAAAGATTTTTCATTTCAAAACAAGAACAAAAAGGAATCATATTAACAAACCTAGTGATAGGTCGATGCACCGGCACATCAGGTTTCTTGTTACTGATAGCATTTTTTCTGAAAAAGATCCAAAAAAATTAAATAAAATATTAATAATAATGAAGGGGCTCTCAGTGGCATGAAAATAAAGCCAATCATGATTAAGCATCAAAAGATCAGCGATTAACTATTTCATACTCTGTCAAGACAGCTCTCTTGTGAACAGCAGATGGGTAAGGGGGAATTCCTATTATGTTCTTATTGATTGCAGTCAATGCCCTTCTACTATGTCCAACTGCCACTGGAAACTTTTCACCTCCAGGCCCCAGTGCCCCTATATTGATAAAGAATAAAATTATCCCTTTTTTTTCATAATTAGGGTTTTATGACAAAAGATTTTTTATTTAAACAAAAAACGCCCAAGAATTGAATTTTTAAATTTAAATTACCTTGAATATTTGATGGCCTGATCGCACCCGGAAAGTTCTCATCTGATCCACCCATCTTTTTTGCAGCCTTTTGAAATTATCTGTTAAAATTTGGAGTTTTCAATCATACAAACATTAGAGAATTCTAAAATTTCCTCAATAAAAATAAATTCTATTAAAATGATCGATTAAATAAGAAACCATCAATCAACGTTCAAGAAGAAAAAACAAAAACCCAGATCATAACATTTGATGAACAAGAAAAAATAAGCATCTAAATCAAGAAAAATCCACAAGAAATCTGTACGTAAAATTTAATTAAAAGATCCACTCACAGAAAATCCTCAACAAAAGAGAGAAAGAGGCTTTCAAGAAAACCCAATCAATAGATCATTGAAAGAAAAAGATAAAATGCCTCTCTCTCTCTCTCTCTGGTAAGTGGTGGGCGTGTGTTCTTGAAGTTGAATCAGAAGGGCTAGGGAAAATTCTGAGAATACTTAAACGGCGAATTGATGTCTGCAAAAAAACATGCTTTCATAATTTGAAAATTAACGGCTACTTAATCTTAGCCGTTGGATGAAAGGTTGCATCTGATTGTTCCATGTTTGGGCTTCTTAACGGATACTTGGTCCTTTATTGCCATGTGCTTTTTTCAAAATTCTCCAAAACCATAAATTTTCATGCCTTTAAAGGTTTGTTGCTTTAAATACTTTTATTTTTCTAGCTAATAATAAAATTACCCTATTAGAAAAATCCCGCCCCTTTTTTTAATACGGCCCTATTTGGTAGGGATTTTTTGCCCCAAAAAATTGATTTTTTAACCGTTATTTTACTATTCAAGCAGTAATTTTTGACTTCTTTTCTCACATGTGGACCTCACTTTTCTTCTAACGGTCAAAAAATCAATTCTCAAAATTCTTACCAAACGGGCCCCTAATCTCATTGATTCTTCTATCTTTTGTTTTCATTGTCGGCATCGGCCCCCTAGATTTCAAATCCTCAATATTAGTGGAATTTAGAAAGTTTTAATTGGTTAGAATTCGTTACTTGATCGAATCGAGATTCCAACCGTTGTTTAAAACAACTCATATATAACTTCATTAAAAATATCCCCGCACAATCAATGCATTATTGAACATAATTACTTAGTTTGACAATCTTGGAAGTTGGAATGATATTTCATCATTGTAAAAAATGGTTAGCCTTTCTTCGTTTTTTTTTTTTTTTCCTTTCACATTTGCATTAATATGCATGATCGTTGTTTGGTTTAGATGAAAATCATATTTTTAATGAATTTTGATAAGAAAAAAACTGATGAAATATGTGTTAAAAATTGTCCTATGAAATATGAGATCAAAGTTAATTTTTGACTTTAAGTGGTATTTTTATTCAAATTCATAAGTAAACTAAATATGGACATAAACATTTTTCAACTTAAAAAGTGTTAAAATGCAAGATTAATTACATGATTTTAGGTAAGGTAATTCAACAACTTTCCCGACTAACCGGTGAACGGGTCAGGGATGGTCTCCATTCCTACCCCCTCGCCCTCCCTGTCTTGATTAATAAGATTATTATTTTATTAATATATTTATGTGTAAAACTATTATAATTTAGCTGTTTTTATATATATTTTTTCAAAATTTCAAAATAATTTATTATTATAGTGCTATTATAATATAACATAATTTATATAATTAACAATATTTAAAATGAAGAATTATAAATGAGGTCGTACCGTGGGGGGAGATCCCATCCCGACCCAACCTGACCCTGTCGATCCCAAATAAATGAGGACGAGGAATGAGATCCCTGTACTCATTCTCGCCTGATTTTTTCTTCGTCCCATGGTCAAATATAATCTACTTCCCATTTTCTTTTGAGATTTATTTCTTAATCAAGTTATCGAGTTACTTTAATTATATTTGCTTAACTTGATAACTTAGAGTGTGAACCTGATTAATTTATAAATATTGGACTAACATAACATGCACTATGTATTTCATGTTGAAAATAAAGAATGTTGATAGATAAACATTCTTATAGAATTGATCTCGCCCACTCGGGGTGATCAGGAGATCAAGATTGTGAAAATTCTTATCATATATTATCTTTTGACAGATTGAAAAACTTGACATACACTTGATTTACTTTTCAAAATAATGCATTTCTCAATAATTTCATAGTCCAAAGTTTATCATATATTAGGCATAATAAGTGGAATTTTATTTCCATTTCATTAATAAAAGATTTAGCTTTTCAGGCTGACTATGCAAAAGTTCACCCAAACAAGACAGTATGAGATAGAAGTAGAACTATGTAGAAAACTTTTCTTTACAAAAGTGATGATCCATTTGATTTTGAAATATTTCAACTTATTGCAGCGGAGCGTGGATGGCGATGCTACCTTTTCTTATCCCTCTTTTTTCTTTAATTTTTTACTTTTATGTTTAAATAGTGAAATAATATTATGTGGAACATGTTTAATATTTAGATAGGACTCAATAGAGCATTGTGTCAATCATGTTATAAAACGAGTTGAAAGAAAAATGTTGCTCGAGATTATTGAGTAAATCCCATATTATATGCAAGATTTTAAAATGTGGAATGCGTGGCAATGTATTTCGATCGAACATCAAGCACTTCGATCATATGTGTGTTTATGCGAAATATATGCGTAATTATGTATTTTTAAGTTTTAATATTATTTTAAATATTCTAAACTAATAAATAAATAAAATAATGCATTGTTTGAATTTTGTACATATTCTTCAATAATGATTAGGTGAACAATACAAAAACGAAAAATGCACCTTCAAGTTTTTGTAGTTCAGTGAACATCTTAGCAGTGGAACTAGAAGAAGATTGAAGGATGCTCAGGATTGGTATAGATAGTTTGCAATTCTACGAAAAAAATATTTTGATTTTTGATTTTTTTTGGCCCCTGTTTAATCCAGATTAAAACCTAGATTTTAATTTAAATCAAAGTCAACAATTAATTCTAACTATATATTTCAAGGGATTCACAATTTTTTCAATTACACATTCCATCAACTTTTATTAAAATCTACTGAAAATCTTGTTTTAATCCCCTCCAAATAAGAGTTAAATGTCAAAACTCTACAAATTGTTGTATATAATTCATGGGCTTGGATGATTTGGGCTAATTGAATGTGTTGGGCTTAATTTACCTTTTTAAGTTATAAAAATGGGCTCGACTTTATAAGACTAATCGTAACACAAATGCAATCATATAATGGTATTTTAGCAGGCATATGAAGTCAACGAAATAGGTTGATTGCATTATTACTTGCATATCTCATATGTAATGTGTTTTGAAAATGTCTCAACCATGTATTGTTCATTTTTATTCAACCTATCTTATCAAGCAAGAGCGTAACAAATATGCAGCAAATGGAGAAATTAATGAACTATTTAGAGGGATTGATTTTGAATTGATAGGATCTTGCTAGCAATTGGAATTGTCTGTAGGGTGTGCATTTCTTTGAGATGATACCGTGAGACAATTCCTCTTGTCAACTTAATTTATGATCTGCACAAGACAATATAGGACCACTAATATTATGCACCTATTTGACGAATTAAGCTACACAAACATAGTCGTTGACATAGTACCTGACATAATGACATGGATTTCGTTTAATTAAAAAAAAAACTAATTAATAAAGTCGACATAAATGAATGTAAAACGGCCTAACCCGTTTGAAAGTAAAATTTGTCTAATAGTACATAATGGGATGTATCGAATGGTGTACACCCTACTCACATGGGTGTGGGACCCATGTGAAAGAAATGATATTTTATTCGAATGGATCTCTCGTCCATGTGAGTGGGGTATACACCATTAGGTACACCCCGATATACCATTGAAAGTATCTTTTATTCCACTCTTTCATTTAGGCGCGCCATCCCAATTCATTCAGAAACCCATTTCCACATTATTTCAGTCTCCAACCTCTGGCAACGCTTTCTGACTAGCTATGATCACTGTGTAAGAAGCTTTTTTCGTAGGCATAAGATATTCGAAGTTTTTTGCTTTGGATTGGCTTTTGAATGAAGCCACTCTCCGATCGATACAGCCCCCACACTGAAGGTGGTAGAATAAGGTAGTTTTTAAAAATTGAAGAATTATTATTTTTCTTTGGATCATTGACGGGAATTCCTTTTTACATTTTTTAAGAATGTCACCGGAACCAACACATGGGTTTTGTCTGTTTAAGAATGCCATTGAAACCAATTTCTTCAAGCAAACTTTTTGACTTTTCTGTGTTTTATAAGTTGAACTCGGACTAGTAAAGTTGCTTTAGTGAAAGGAGAGAATAAAAATTGAAATTGGTGTTTTTTTTGGCAAGGAAACAAATTTTCGAAGATGTGGGTGACATTGTGTTGATGGAGGCCGATGAATAGAATATTATAGACAATATGAAAAATTGGGTGATAAAATGTTAGGATGAGATGGTGTGATTGTGCTTGAGATGGGTATGAAGTTTAACAATGAAAATAAAATATTCGAGTTTTTTAAAAGATATGCTTAAGAGCTAGGTTTTTCAATTAAAAAAAGAAATTAAAAAAAGGATGATGATGGAATTTTGAGATATGCGACACTCATTTGCAGTCGTAAAGGGAAAAGAAGCAGTAATACAAGCGATCCTCTAAAGCCACTAGCAATCGTTCAGAATGGATGTAACGGTTGGTGACTGCATGTTCATATATTTGTAGAATATGGAGAATTAACATAGTACACCTCGAGTACAAATCATAAAACAAGTCCTTTGAAGTCCATACTATATCGATTCAATCCGATGCTCTAGGGGTTTCTGTGATTTGGGAGATGAAGTGGGTTGTCAATTTAGGTCGATTTTGAAAGATTATGGTAAATGTTTTTTTCTTTTTTGAAAGATTTTGTTTTATTTTTTCTTCATTTTCATTTATTCATGTCATAGTGTCAATTCACCTATCACCCGTTTTGTTACCATAGTGTGATTGCTATTTGATAGTCATTTTTTGGGTAATGAATGGGATTTTATATAGTAACATTTTGAATAATAGATGGTTAAAATGTAAGAAAATGTTTTGAATTTACGTGAAAAATATTTTTATTGTGATAATGTGTGATTGAAACTGAGTATGAGAGAAAATAGTTTTAAAAGAATAGTTACCAAACATGGACTATATTAATTGTAATTATATGAAAAAAAATTGATAGTGAAGTAAGATTTATTTTAAAAAATAAAAAATCAAGTTTGTTTTTCTCTTTATGATGAACTTGCAGGAAATTGGTTTAAAATTGAGAAAATTTGGTTGAATATAAAAGTGGAAAGTGACTTTTGTATCAATTTCGACCAAATATACGGATTTGATCCGATAGTCAAATTACAAATATAATTAGATTAACTTGTTCTACTTGTTGAGTAGATTATCGTGCTATATTTGAAAACTCAAAACCAATTCCAAATGAATGAGAAATTGTGATCCAAATTTGAAAGAAAAATAGAGGAAAAATTGACCTGAAATTTTGCCTATGTCCGTTGCTTGCCTATCACTCGAGCGACAAGCGGGTAAAAAAGATTCTGTTAAAATTTTGACATTGGTACTCGAGCAAGAGGTCAGCTATAGGCTAGCGCCAGCAAGTGATGCTTCTGTTTGTAAAGTTGCGAGATTTGGTACGCAACACTTCACCCACATTATCTTATTCTCTATAAATAGAACCCTTTGGGCTTCATTATTCATGCTATATAACTTTTGTATTGAACATTGCATAAAATCTCTTTAAATTCATTCCAAAATCATTTCTTCTTGTAGAGAGGAGGTTCCATTCAAAGTTCGCACTAACTTGCTTGAAGTACTTCTATCACGAGTTGAATCCGTTGTATCTTGGGAGAAAAGTGTCATAAACCGTGAGCACCTTTGTGGAGTAATTTTGTCTTAAAGAACGAGTAATTTTTCACTTGCTTCGAATTTTCCTTCTTCTTCATTATTTCTTGTTTCTTTTAATTTGTATACCATAAAGTTTCATTTCTTATATAGTTGTGTTTAATTACGCTTCTGTAGATTAAACTTTGATATTTTATCTATCATATAACAACCCTTTAATCACCACCATATATTCTGAACAACAAACTTACTATAAAGCCACTTTCTATGTTGAAGTATAATAAACATATAGGTTTTTGGCTAACTTTAAATTCTACTTATAATTAAATAAGTTTTAAGTTTGATACCGATAAGATTGATCACTCATTCCATTCCCCTACAAGAAACGAAGCCTCACAGGCTCCTTACAGAAGTGATGAATCAATCTAAAGACTCAACATTTTACTTTAAGGGAAGATGACTTCGTTAGTATTTGACTGTCCGATGAGATACGCTCGTCCCTTTGCGATGCAGTACTTGAACTTATACATGATCGAGAGCTAACAACCAGATGAGATAAAGACGCCTCACTTCCCATCTTAAAATTACAAAACTCTAATACATGTTATTTCTGTACCTAAACCGTTTTTGGAACCCCTACATATATATGGACCGTGTTACACGTAAATAATCATTTACACAATCTTTTATCTACTACTCACATCATTTGGGTTGGACCTCGGTTTGGATTATTAAATTACACACGGGGCCCGCATATTTGTTGGGGGGGACACGATTCAGTACACCCCCTAGGTACAAACATTTTTATCCTATATATCTAACTTCTTAGAAAAAAGGGAACGAAGAACTACTGTTGATGCAACAATAAATTAATCCAGTTTTATTGTGCATGATGTCATTTTTTTACTTTTCATTTTGTTTATGGTCAGACAAATGTTCTTCCACACATCATGCCATTACTATTAAAAAAATAATAATAATTTTAATATATATAAACTGCCATGAGTAAAAAAACTCCGTACAGTGCGGAGAGATGACAAATCATGTGCGGAGAGTTGACAAACTCTTCGCATAGTGCAAAGTATTATAAAAAAAAAATTCTCCGCACAGTGCGGAGAGTTGACACTATGGCCAAACTCTCCACACAGTGCAGAGAGAGTTGAGCCATGTGCGGAGTAAAAAAAAAAAAATCTCCTCACAGTACGGAGAGTTGGCAAACTTTTCGCATAGTGCAAAGTATATAACAAAAAAAAAATAATAATAAACTCTTCGCACAATGTAAAGGGTTTGCCAACTCTCCTCATAGTGCGGAGAGAGTTGAACCATGTGCGGAGTAAAAAAAAGTGCAGAGAGCAAAAAAAAAAAAACCTATCCAAGAGTTGAACCATTTACGGAGATTTGGCAAACTCTTCGCACAGTACAGAGTAAAAAAAAAAAATCTCTCCGCACTTTTTTTTTATTGATAATTTTTTTTTTTTTTTTTCTTCTCTGCTTTCCCTACTTTTCTCCATTTCTTTATGCAATATCTATTTTTCCTTATTTCTTTACGCTATTTATCTTTCTTCTCTCTTACAACCCCATTTCTTTTTCTCTCAAACTCCTCTCTCTCAACCAAATTGTAAAATTTTTGTTCAATTCATATTTATCTCTCAAACACCTTAATATTTTTATTGTTCAAGTCAAATTTTAATATTGTGCTGAAACTCATCGAGAAATCAAGTCGATCATCCTTTTAGATACTTTAATGAAACTTATTTACTTGTTCAAACTCTAATTAAGAACCTTTGGTCTATAGTCAAGTTACAATTTCTCGTGAACTTTACTACTTAGTTACCAAAATAATGTATCTTAAACTCATTCATATCTTGCTTCTCGTCAAATTAAATATTTCTTGGATTTGTAAGATTGCTCGATTTTACAATGTACCTAAATTTATACAATATCACACTCTAAAAATGGAGAAAAGAAGCAAAAGAGGAAAACATTAAAAAAGAAAGAGAAGAAAAAAAGACAAAATTATAACTCAAGATGACTGGAAAGATAAACTTTTTTCTGGAAAGCATAATCTTTACTATGTAAAATTATTCCATGCTTATAATTTGCTCAAAATTGAGTAGAAAGTTTTCTAAAGTGATTTACAAAAATTTGTCTAACAGATTCCCTTCTTATGACAAGCATAAATACATAACCATGTTCCATATGTCATTAATAACAAAACATATTTTTCTTAATACTCCAACACTATATTTCCCAATTCTCTACACAACACAAAAATGCAAGGCTTACATTCGGAGCAAATGGTAACATTTTTCTTAAAAGTTTGTTACTGTGTTTTTACCGTATATGACTTATGATAATGTATGATTGTTAATATAGGCACATTTTACTACTAACTAGTTAATTGTTAATCCTTATTGCTTATAAAAGAATCTTGCGTTACGTGAAAAATAGTCATAAATTCGCCCAAACTACTAGCACTAAGGATCTTACTTCTGACCTGACTTCCCTTTCTGACTGAATCGATTGGAAAATCTCCCCCCCCCCCCCCCCCCATGAAAACCAAAAACCCCCCCCCCCCCCCCGGCAAAGTAGTTCCGCTTCACTGTCCAGCCGACTGAAATTCTTTCAAGAGAGAGCAATATATAATAAGTCTTTAAACGAGAAAATTATATACACAGGATACAAAACTCTCGTCAAGTTCTAAATCTAATTTCATTGTAATCTCATATATGTAACAATTCCCCCACCAAAATTCTAATTTATTCACATAAACTCTCAATATGAAAGACAATATGCATTTGTAGGTTAATTATTTTAGTCGATAGATAATACGGCATGGTAAAAATGTTGGCCCAAAAAAAGTTTTAGTCCACCCCAAGTGGAAACTTTATCTCTACTTGCGGAGAGATCAACTCTCTTTGCACAATGCGGAGAGATGATCCTTTTTTTTATCAGTAATTTTTTTCTTTTTTTTTCCTCTCTGCTTTTCCTACTTTTCTCAGATCTATATTCCCCTCGATGGTTTTTTATCATGAATTCTTGACAAAGGTATCTAAGTTTTTTATCTTTTACCTCAAACTTTAAAAAATTGTTTCTAATATGATTTCTATCTATTTTTCGATTGTATAAAATATAGATCACAATGAACATGTTTACTATTTTCCTTCTTTAATCTACTTTATTTAGTGAACAATGCTTTTCATTTGTTAGGATGGCTTTAAAATGGGAAAGTCACTTGGAGAAAAATTAACAATTTCATAACTACCATTCTTTTTTTTTTTTTTTTTAAATTTCTGGAAATACAATTATATAAAAAGAAAACAATATTGAATTACAACATACTTAAGAAATTCAATATTAATTAAATTTTATACATTTATAACGAATTATAAATCCGTATATGCAGTTTACCATATTTGTAGCTTACCGTATATGCTGCCTATCGTATTTTACAGCTTACCGTATATATTGTTGTTCGCTAAAATACTACACCGCAAGTGCACGAGTTGCGTACAAATAATAAAGTGGATCTTTTGAGTCCGAATTGTCGATCCCTTGAGGAATGTATACTTTCGATTACACAACTCTAATTAATTTAATTCTAACAATAGAAACACACACAATTAAAAATATGATTTTAAATGAGAAAATTAACTAAAAATCTACAAAATAAGAAAAAGTAAAAATCATGGAAATTTCGGAAGCAAACGTGGTTGGGATTTATGATTTCGCTTAACCGTCACCTAATTAATTTCTCCACAAATCAATTAACAAATTACTAATTCACGATGTTAGACCCGATCTTCCAATTTTAGTCAATTATCTCGCTCGAGCGAAATTGACCCTAATTGATTGGTTTAACCTACTATATCTCTATATCGATTAAAACCAAACAACCGTATTAAATCTTTGTGAAAATAGCTCAATAGGCTGTCTAAGGTTAGGGGTATATCTCTATCCTCCAAACAAACCTAGGGTTTCAACTACTTGGTCTAAAATTCACGATCTTCTCTCGAACGATGTACAAATCACTTAACGTAATCATTCATTGGCCACATAAATGAAAATACAATAAATACTATAGTAGAAACACATGGAAATAAATAACTTAACATTAAAGAGCAAATAGCAAAATTAATTAAAAGCTAGGTTAAACTAATACTATAAATCCCAACACAAATATTTAGCCCATGTTAAATATATAATAAAAAGGAGAATGTTTTATACAATACATTGCAAGTTTGAAAAAATAATGGAGAAAATACAAGGTATAGATAAAACCCATTTTTGAGCTTGCTCTTGATTTCCCAAAAACCTTGCCAAATCTTTAATTGAATCTCCTTGTGCTCTAGATTGTGCCTCCAAAATACCAAGGAAAGGAAAGGAAAGGAAAAGAAAAATAAAGAACATGAAGAGAAAAGAAAGAAGAAAGAAGAAGAGAAAGAAAATGAAGAAGGAAGAAGACCTAGCCTCCAAAACCTTGCATCCCCTAGAAAATGACTAAAAATCGGTATTTAAATGGCCAAAATCGCGTCAAGTGAAATTGTGAAAGAAGTCTCGAAATTTACGCGAAATAGGCAAAATTCGCCCAACCGAAAAGCGACGCACGAGTGCGGGCATTCGTTCTGCACGCGTATCGTAAAACCCTTGTGGTCTCGGTAAATCAAAAAGGGTCTCCCGCGCGCGCACCATAATAAGCCTGTGTGCGAGCGCGGCCTTTCTTCATTTCTTTTTCCAACTTAGTCCTCCATTTTATTGCACACAAGGCTCCTCAACTTTGATTATGTACAATCTAGTCCTCAAAATTTGATTTTTATATCACTTTTGCCATCCAAAATTTCAACCTTAGGTCCCCAACTTTTGGTACTTGTGTACTTTGGTCCCCAACTTCACATTTTTGTGCACTTTTGGTTCTTTTCACTTCCTTTTGCATTGTTTTCTTCCCTTGGATGATTTTTGGTCTACAAAAGTAAATATTACATAATTGTGAGTAGAATTCCATTCATTTAATCAATAAATAACATATTTAGTATTAAATAAATGCGTAAAAACACACTTATCAATTGCCTATTGCATTTACAGTTTACCGTATTGCAGCGTACCGTATTTGCAGCTTACCGTATATGCTGCCTATTATATTTTCATATATTAATTTTTGCACTTATAAATACCGAAAATGCAGGACACCGTACATTCACTAACCAAATCGAATGTCAAAAAATTTTTCAGATTTTTATTTTTTTCAACATAAGCAAAAAATAAATATTAAAATATATGAAACACAAAATATAAACGCATATGAATATGTAAGTCGATTTATAACTTTGTACTCAATCTTCAATTTTCCAATATTGAATTATACAAAATTTAAAAATATAATCTTCACATTTAAACGAGAAAATAATGTATACAGGATACAAAAACTTTCGTCAAGCTCTAAATCTAATTTTATTGTAATCTCAAATATGTAACAATTCTCTACCAAGATTCTAATTTATTCACATAAATTCTCAATGTGAAAGATAATATGTATTTGTAGGTTAATTATTTTAGTCAATAGATAGTAGGGCATGGTAAAAAGGTTGTCCCCAAAAAAGTTTTAGTCCACCCAAAGTGGAAATATTATCTCTACTTGCGGAGAGATCAACTCTTTTCACACTGTGCGAAGAGATGACCCTTTTTTTATCGGTAATTTTTTCTTCTATTTTTCCTCTCATCTTTCTCTATTTTTCTTAGATGCATATTCCTCTCGAAAATGATTTTTTACCATGGATTCTTAATAAAATATCTAAGTTAGTTTTTTATCTTTTACCTCAAACCTTAAAAGATTGTTTATAATATGATTTCTATCTATTTTTCACTTGTATAAAATACAGATCATAATGAATGTGTTTACTATTTTCCTCATTTAATATTCTTTATTTAGTCAGCAATGCTTTTCATTTGTTAGGATGGCTTTAAAATGGGAAAGCCACTAGGAAAAAAATTTAGCAATTACATAACCATCATTCTGTTTTTTTTTTTAATTCCTGAAAAAATAATTATATAAAAAGAAGACAATATTGAATTAAAACATTTAGTTGTGAAGAATTAAGAAATTTAATATTATAAATTTTATATATTTATAACAAATTATAAATCCGTATATGCAGCTTGTCGTATTTTCAAGCAACTTACTGTATATATAACTTACTGTATTTGTAGTTTACCGTATATGCTGCATACCGTATTTGTAGGCAAATTACCGTATTTGCACCTTACCGTATTTGTAACTTATCGTATAAACTGCCTACCGTATTTGCATATGCCGATTTTTGCACTTATAAATATCGAGAATACAGAACATCGTACATTCACTTACCAAAACGAATGTAAAAAAAAAAATTCAGATTTTTATTTTTTTAACATAAGCAGAAAATAAATATTAAAATATATGAAGCACAAAGTATAAATACATATGAATATGCAAGTCGATTTATAACTTTGTGTTTAATCTTCAATATTTTAATATTGAATTACATAAAATTTAGAAATATAATCTTCACACTCAACTCAATCATATCAACACTGTCAAAGCATACAGGCAAAATAGTTTGTATAACCTCGTATATTTCTTATTCAAGCATGAAATATACAATCATGTTTTTTTCTAGATGACACAATAATGTTTTACAATTGTAAAATAATTTGCAATTATTTTCTTATATCATGAAAATATTTTTAGATATTGTTTCAAAAACATTCCAAAAAACTAAAATTCATAACTAATAAAAATACGATAAATATAAAATTCGTACAAAGCACGACTAGTGTGTGTATATATATATATATAGCCCTCAAAAAGGTTTTAATGACACTTTAATATTTATTTATTCCGGTCCGTGCAATTCCATTTTTTTCCTCTACAACTCATTTTCAAGTAGTTAGAGGAGAGGCAAAACTCCTATTCCCTTTACAGGTCGATTCTCAGCCTGCTCAAAAGCTACAAAGCATCGTAGAAAAACCTTTGTTTTGTGTTTCCTTTTCAGCTATTAAAATGTTACTTCTCTAAATTAAATATGTATTCGTAGGATCCACAAATAATACTCATTAATCCATCACATATTTCTAAGAATTTATAATTTTAGTAACTAAAGCAAAAACAAAGGCTATGAGGATATCCTTAACTAAGATTCTAGTGAATTTGAATAGATTTTTACATATTGCATTAAAATCTCTTAAAAATTGTGGGACAA
>NC_036244.1:5184884-5189110 GCF_002742605.1 Olea europaea var. sylvestris | reverse complement strand
ATTGCCGATTGCCTCTCTCCAACAAAAATTGAGTACGTAGCTAGCGTGTTCATATTTTGAGCATGGCAGGCCAATTGACGAACTAAATTTCATTAATTTTCAACAAATTTTGCATGCAGCTAGCTTGTGCATATTCAGATTAATATTTAGGTCTTGTTCAATTATATTTTATCTTGTCTTAGATCTTTTGATTATTAAAGGCTGATTCAACATTTCGATGATTGTGAATATTACTTTTTAATATAAATCATCAATGGCATAGAAGAAACAATTATTGGATATCTACTCTAAACATTACTCTCACGTTTGCTATACAACAATCTACGTAGTACAAACAGCGAATTTTTTTTATACATTACTTTTTAAACAACAATCTACGTAATACAAACAATGAAATATTTTATACATTTCTTTTTATACAACAATCTGCATAGTACAAACAATGAAATTTTTTATTTATATTTATTTCCAATGATATTGACTCCTAATAATTTAACTAAATAAATATTTAGCATACTCTGCTTAGCTCGTTGGATTCCTTTTTAACAATTAAATATTTTTATCTTCTTAAATCTACTTGTCAAACTAACATTGTATAGACAAAAATAATCATATTGTAACAAACGCTCAAAGTGGAGTGCCTAAGGGCTCATTTGGCATGGTTTTGAAAAGTAAAGAGTTATTTTTTAAACTAAGAAGCTACTTTTTAATGTGTTCAAATATTTTTTTATAGTAATTTACGAAGCAGGAAAACTTTTTAGAGGAAGTTGGTAGCAGTTAACTTTTCTAGAAAGCTCTTCTACAAAAAGTATGAGTAATGTCAAGTAATCCCTAACTTAAATTTCATAAATTTTCAACTACCAAGATGAAATGAGTTCAATACGTACGTACTATTTGTCACCATTGTAAAGTTCATTGCAAATTTTCCATGCAGCTGGCGTGCGCATATTAGATTAATATGTAGGTTTAATTCATCTTCCATGCAGCTTTCTGATGCTACCTCTTATTGAAAAGATATTAGTTTTGAATTTTGTTATTGGTCTACTCTATTAGATTTAATGGACTCTATCATGATGGAAGTGGACCATTTTTCAAAATGGCACATTTTGTTCCTTGAAACAAAATAACATATCTATCTCTTAAATAAGGTAGTTGGAAGAATTATTTTCTTTTGGGATAAGTCGGCCATGTCAGTGACATGTAATATTAAAAATGAAAGAGAAATAGTAAAACAAGGGAAGAAAGAAAATAGTAAAATAAGTGAATACATATTAAAGCAGTTGGAAGATGTGGTGCTCAAATAGTATTGATGTTAGAGCTTATATCAATTTGATAAAGAATTTAAAGAAGACAATATACTGATACCATATTTATTGAAATATAAAACATAATATGGGTAATTAAAGTTGGATATACTTCTACTATGTAGTTTCCAAACAAAGATCTAATGTAGTCTCCAAGCAGATATCTACAGTTTAATTTATAAAACCAATTTAATGTGTTATTTCTGGATTATTGTCTTCTCCTTCAAACAATCTGACAAAAACTCATGCTTTCAGGTTATCGAAATATACTTGAACAAAGTGACAAGATGAAATCAGAGTATAATGATCAACTCATGATATTTTGGATGGTATCCGTCCAAAATGGCCTCACATGCAACGATTGAAAAGATTAGGGGTGACGACTGTTACAAATAAAAGGTTTGGGAGAAGGCTGCTAGTGTTTGATAGGTTTAGGGCTTTTGCTGCAATTATCCCCCTTTTTTTGGTTATTTGAAGGAAATCTTCAATTGTATGGTCCTCAATTATTAAGTACGACATATTTATATCGTGCATTGATTTCTGAATATAGTACATAATTGAGATAAGCATAAAATTTTTCTCCCACATATTTATATGAATGAGTATCACATGTTTAGAGTCTTGAGCTACCTGCATTGCATTGTCCCTTCTTGCAACACTACCTTTTTTTTCCTCATTCTTATTTTTTCATTTTGTTTGTATATATTTCTTTTTTTTTTTTTGTCCTTATTCTTTATTGTTTTATGTAATTATTTATAACAAACATAAGTTTTTAGATTACCAAAAATAAAAAATTAAAAAGTCATGTAGTTGTTATAGTTTTAAGTAATTATTTCCTATAATTATCATAAGATGCTAGAATTTTATTGAAAAAAGAGGAAGAATGAAGTACTAGGACTAGGGAAAAATGATTGTGAGTACCCCATACATTAAGTGCTATTTAGACGATTTTAAATCTCAATATTGTACGACCCAACCATGTACAAATTTATCCATGTACCTTAATAATTATTTTAAACTATTTTTTGTGAAAACATTCTTTACACATATACATAGACTCTTGTATATTGAAAGTTTTAAGTCGGGTGGTGTCACGCTAGTATAACTTAATTTTGGACCAGTGACAATGATTGTCCCTTACCAAGCATCCCTCACAAGATTTGCGAAATATGTCCTCTATTTAGTTACATTAATGAGAATCTTATGAGTATGATTTAGCAGATTAGCAAATTCAGGCATGAGTAGAAAAGATGAATATATATAATTGAGAATACGTGAATAGCTTAATGATATGAATCTTTCCACTCTTGTCACCCTTCCACGCCATGCAAAGGGTTACGAATCTTTCCACTTTTGTCACCCTTCCATGCCAAGCAAAGGGTGAATAGGATTTAGTAATTAATTTGTTAAAATTAAAGTTGTAATAAGGAGACAAAGAAAAACAACATTAATTATTTTACAATACATTCATTTAAAATAGTTTTAACACGCCACATGTTATCAAACATGTTTGACTTTCACAATGTAGACTCCGCGATGAGATCTACAATTTATTTTTTATAGACACAAAGTCTTCAAACAGATTATTAATTATTTTAAGTATATATATAGTTGCAAAATCAGTCAACTAGCTCCTTGATTTAAGACTTTTTGGGTGTTGCCGCAATCATCAAAGTCTTCTCACCAACTTTTATTTCCATTGTGGTTCGTACTGCACAAATCAAATAGCATCCCATTATATTCACAGTTTAAAATAATTAAATGCTACTTTCTGTTTAGAAAAATGTTCAAATAAGTTAATTATTTTGAAAGTAACTAAAAAAAATAAAAATAATAAAAATCTTACCTTAGCTACTTATATTAATCAATGAAATGTTACTTGCTTACTTCTGAGTAAATTACTACAGTTTTTATTAGTATGTAGATTAATTGAGAGGTGCGTCTTACGTAGGCATATGTCTTCGTCGGAGACTCGGAGCAAGCACAATAACTGCAGAGTGGATACAATTCGCAGCATCCTTGTTTGTAATCCAGAACCTTGTTTGTTTTTTATATAGACAAAAAAATAAATAAATAAAGACATTTTTAAAACACGTTTTTCAAGTTGATATACTTGTTTTGGCCGGTCCTAATTATGAGAGCGACAATTAGCAAAAATATTCGATAATTTTAATTGTTAAAAACAGGGCATGATTCAATGTTTTGATGATTTTGACATGCTGCTTGTTTTATTATATAACATCGTTTTGATAAATCATCAATGGCATGGGAGAATCAATTATCGGATATCTACTGTAAACATTACTATCACGTTTGCTATACAACAATCTACACAGTACAAACAACGAAATTTTTTAGGGTAAATAGCACAAAACATCCTTACATATCAATGTCATTGTGCAAAACATCCATACCTTTTATTTTTTAACATTTTCACCCCAATTTCCACCTTTCATTGTGCAAAATGTTATTTTGTTAGACACAGCAATAGAAAGTACAACGCGAATAGTGGAAGCCTTAATAACAGGACTGAAGGTATCATTGTAGTCGAGACCAAGTACCTGTGTATAACCCTTAGAAACAAGACGAGCTTTGAGATGCTCGATGGATCCATCAGACAAAAATTTGGTCCTGAATACCCATTTGGAGCCCACAATATTGGTGTTAGCAGGCCTAGGGACCAAAATCCAGGTACGGTTGTTTTGCAAGGCTTGCGTTTCTTCATCCGTGGCAGCAAGCCACACAGGATTCTTTTCAGTAGATTTGAAACCTTTAGGCTCAATAGAGATAAGAAGAGCACAAAGAAGACCGGAATAACCTAAAGTGCCAATATTAGCCTGATGGCGAGTTTTGAAAATACCAGCCTTGGCTCGTGTGATCATAGGGTGAGAGCCTAATGGAGGTGCCGGAGCTGGAGCTGGA
>NC_036244.1:5147733-5184784 GCF_002742605.1 Olea europaea var. sylvestris | reverse complement strand
CTTTTGTAATACTGATTTTTTGGAGAATGTGTATTTAAAAAGTAGGAAATTTTTTTGGACTAAAGGGTAAAATTATTTTATTGAGAGAATGTGAGGTTGAAAATGAGTTGGTAAAAAAATAAGTTTTTAAAGAATGGGGCTCTAGTACTTGTGATGATATATGCCCATGTTTGAACCCCATTCTTGTAAGAAAATGTGTTTGGAATAATGATTTTTTTTAAGAACGTGTCATTAAAAAATAGAAAAATTTTTTGATTTACATGTAATATTATTTTATAGGAGAATGTGTTGTTAAAAATGATATTGAAAAAAATTAGTTTTTGAAAAAATAGGGACCAAACATATGCATAAAATTATTCCTTAATCAATTCTACATTTACATATGTATTTTGACCACACTGTTTAGATGTTGGCTTGAACGATAGTCTGCATTCATGGCCTCCTCATAATTCTGAAATTGTTCTTTGGCACTTTCTAGAATCCCTCTTCCAAATTATTTCTATAATTGCCATGGTTTACTTGTCAATTTGTTCAAGCCAATATTTAAAAATCTGATCTAGATTCATATGTATGTATAAATAGCCGAACTCACGTTTTAAATAATATAGGAAAGAAAGAGGTAGAATAATATAATTTATACTAGAATTTGAAAGAAATACTTAAAAATACCTAAAATAAATGCAATTATCCTTTTTATTGGTGAGAATTGTAATAAACAATAAAAATATACTTCTCATGTTGTAACAAACAGTAGAAATTTTTCCTCTCGTACATGATACTAATCAAATATTAGAATATCTATTTGGTTAAGACTCTAAAATCTATGACTTAACTCAAAAAGCGCTACACAAAATTGATGGAGTCAATAGAAGCAATAGAACATGAGCAGTCAATACGAAATTGATCGAGTTCAGTATTGAGCAGTTGAGATTTGTTGGATGCCACGAAGTGTGTGTGATAGGCTTTCATATTCGCCACCTCCATCTATCTAGGTTGTCTTAATGAAAGTGCTGAAAATTTTTCTACCAGCCTATTTAATCGTTTGAAAATTGTAGGCACTTTTGATTTTAATTGAGGGAATTGAATCAAGTATATTTAATGTAATAATCAACAAAAATTTATATGAAGTAATTGGTGCACGACCCCGAATATCAGAAAATATTATATCAAGGGGTTTAATGAAAAATAAGGATGACATTTTTAATAAGTGACTTCATTTTGTGTGTTTATTGATTATTTTAGGAGAAAACTTGATATCGGATGAAAAATGATTAAAAGGAATGAGATTTGATCAATTAGGATTGAAGTTGTACGAATTCTAAAATTCAGGTATCAAAGTGACGAGTATGGAAGTGGAGGAGGACTTGGCGGAACGGGAAAATGGATTCAGTGACTAAATTGCACAGGACTCAAAATTTGACACATGATCGCAAGGACCATGAATCGTGGTCACAAGGCAAGGCATTGCAAAGCCAGTAACCAAATATGGAGAACCGTGTGATGACACGGTAGAATGTGTATGAAAGACATGTTTGATTTTCATTAATTTGAGAAAATGGAGCTTTGTAAAGTGATTTTTTTTTTTTTTTTTTATTTATTTTATTATTTTATTTTTTTGTTTTGTGCAGTAGGAAAAGTTTAAAATTTACGTGTAAATTATTTTATTAAATAAGTGTGCAGTAAAAAATGTGCATGAGAATCAAAGAATTTTGATAAATGATTGTCAAATAGGGACTTGACTATATGATTGCACCTTGAATTTTCATTCAATGCTCGATAGCTGTTTTTACTATGAGAAAATTTAATTTTCTCAGGAAATAAAAATTAAATATTAAATATAGTAATTTGGGTGTATAAGGTGGTTGGTTATTAAACATTTCCATTTATGGGAAAATTTATAAATTATTTTTGTAATTATTATTCATTTTCAATCATGCATTTCAATGAATCTATGAATACTATTTAGTATTTACTTATCTATCACTCATTTCTATTTATTTATAAATTAAAATGTTTATAAATTCTTCCCAAATGGAGGTTTCCGTCACTACTTGGACGTTTTTCCACCTAGAACTATCATTAATTACAAAAGTGAAAACATTCCTTTAGACGTAAAGTTTTAATTACTAAGGACTCATCTGACAGAATTTCTACTACTTCTACATTAGTAGAAGATCTTTTTGTGGAAGTCATCTTGAGCTAATTTTCTATAGAAATTCTTCTAACCAAACTGTCATATTTGTTCTCTTATATATCCACTATTCATGGTTCACGTCTTTTGTACGTCCCACACCCAAATATATTAATTGACTTGTCATTGAAGTGCATGCGGCCGTCTCCACCACCTTTGAAGAAGGTCACGTGTTCCACTTTAACATATTAATCAATGGGTTTTGACAAAGCCTATGAATATTATTTCGATCTAACTAGTCATCATTGTCCCGAGGTTTATTCGGTATCAAAATACCCGATGGATACCTTACTAGCTTTTGTTTGATTTTTGGATTATTATTGGAGTGTTGAATTATTAGTCAATTATTATTATTTTTTGCATGGCAGAATCTATTAATGAAAGACAAACCTCCTCCCAAAATAAATAAATAAATAAAATAAAGAAAGGAAAAAAATGACTTCTTTTTGTTCTTTTTAAGGGTAGACCAATCTAGTGAAAGTGCACTCTACATTGAAAATTGCTTCAAAAAACAATATACTATAATATCCTTTATATCATGAATTTTTTTTTACTTTAAATTTTTTAAATTTCAGCCACTCAAGACTAAATTCCAGGATTCGCCATGAATTATGGTGTCTTCTATCCAATTAAAATACCTTGGAGGGCCACTATTTTATTTCGTGTTTATCTATTGTTGGATTATTGAGTTTTCAAAGTTAAGCGACTGAAAAACAAAGCGAAGAACACGACTCATGCAGTAAAGAAGGCAAAGGTATTCGACACTAGAGATTCGACAATTGATCTTACGGCATGTTACCTTTAATGTGTTTAAGGTGATCAAATATTCATCTGAGTCTGTTTCCTATTTTAAGATTTAAGTCTTGTTTGGTTCCCATTCTTTTCTCATTAAAAATAAAAAATATGATCGTTATCCATCATATCAAGTCATCAAATTTAAATTTTTATCTCTTGTGTGGGGTCCGTAACGACTAAATTTTTTATTCTCATTCTTCTAAAAATGAGAAACAAACGGGGGCTTAGTGTCTTTTACAGTTGAGCATCCAGCAAAACCACTTGAAACATGCATAATACAATCTGACTTTGCAAAGTCAAAAAATTCAAAAATTGAAAAGCGTGCCCATTTAATCTATTCTAAAATGAAGCTATACTTCATAGAAGTTGGGAAGGGTGTACAACCCCAAATAATTTTAAACACTTTAGTGACACTAAGACATGAATATTTGATGGCTAAAGTATACTTCAGATTTTTAATCTCATTTGAGACCTATTTACGACAAAGAAAACATTCGATTTGGAAAATGATATTTCAAGAAAAATTGTAGCTCTTTGAGTTAGCTTTCCAACGCATTTTGAATTACCTCAATCGGATATCAGGAGAAGAAGTTATGATAGAAATACTAAAGACTGTACAGTATCAACCGAAGTACGCGGAATATGAAAAGTAAAATTCTTACACGATTTTTTAGGACCTTATCAAACCTATAACTCCCACATAAATGATACCCGTATTAATGAGTATTAGGCCCTTCACTTGCCCTTAAGTTGTGAGATTTTCACCTATAAATAGGCCACAATGCATACACATTTTCACAACAAGACAAAAGCTTCTAAGCTTAAAAGAGAGAGTTTTCAAGTCTAGAAAAAAGAGAAAGGAGAGGAAGGAAAATTAGTTTTTCCTAAAAGTTTTGGTGCTATCAAGAAATATTTTCCAAGCATCAATTCTCAACGGAATTTTTTTTTTTGAAACATCAAAGGAGTGCATTTTTAAACAATGTTCAAAGCATCAATCAAGGTAGGTAGAGGTGCAAAGTATTAATTCGTGTTAAGTTATAAGTTTCTAGCAAATGAAGATTTATGTTAATGTTTGTATGTCTAATGGTACCTCCAGGTACGGCATGTACTTCCGATTGAGGCGTCGTGTTAAGTCATGACTTTACGTGTTTGAGATTCTACTGGAAATCCTGCTATGAAAAGGTTTCTAAAGTTATAGTTTTGAAATGTATAGCTTGATCACGAATGCATCAATGATATCTATTGAGTATTTTTAACTCACGGGTTTAACCCATTCTCTACAAATTGATATGATTTTACTTTGGGCCTGGATAATGGAAAAGATGGAGAGTGGTGCAACGAGCCCATGGAAAACTCGATTAACAAGTTATTTAGATTTATTTTTGTGAACGTTTTCAATATTATTTCTTTAAAGTATTTGAATAACGCTGAACGCGAGAACAAATTATGTTTTCTTCAAATAAATTACGTTCCGTTATTTTTTTATTCAGTATTTTATTTAAAGTATTCGAAAGGTTGTTGTTAAAATTATAATTGTAAAAATTAAACTTCCGCTAAAACATATTCTCCTATGACTAAACCACCGGTTAGCTAAGTAAAGTAAGTAGCGTTCCGGTCCACAAGGGGTCGGGGTGTTACAGCGTGGTATCAATGCACGGTTTAGCTAGTTCTGTAGACCAAGTATGTTTTTTTTTAAATGAAAAAGTCTAAGATACTCCATGACATCTTGCATCCATCCATCAATCTCATCATATAGCCCAAGTATGTTCAAAGTTAATGTTTTCATGAAAAGACTATGTTATGATGCTTTGCGATGCTATAGTACAACTTATGCTTATTTTTAAAGATATACTATGCCAGTTAGAAATGATTTGAAAGCTGTGTTTGTTTTCAAAAGATACGTATTGAGCTAGAATTTATAGGTAGAATGTTATGTAACAGAAGCCATTTTTCCAAGAGTAAAAAAAAAGTGTATGATATGTGAAAACGCAACAGATATGACTCGTAGAACGGTTAGGGTATATAGAGGAGAATTGAACCGTAGAATCGTCATTCAGTCCTATGAGAATTACGTAACTGATCTGCTCCATCCACTTGACGAACATATACATAATGTCTATGAGAGATGCATGACAGCGGTGAACGTTGGAATGGAGATAACGCATATTGAGGCTATAAATAACCTCATACACTCCCTTCCACCTCAATGTGGAGATATGTGAGTCACAGTTAGGGATGTAATGCTAGAGGAGCACCCAAATATATTTGAATTTGAAGTGTATTGCCAATCACTCCTAGACCTATAGAGGGAAAACTTAGAACCTCAATTGGAGATAGTAATTGAACTTGATGAAGAAGAAGAGCCTGAAGAAAGGAATGATCCTAAGCCCGAGCCACAGGTTGAGATGGACATAGAATCCGGACTGAGGTGGAAGACTCCTCTGGAGATGAGGCTCCACCAAAGAATATCCGTATAACTTACAGGGATTAGATTTAAATCCTTGTAACAACTTCCTTTATGTCAAGAAATAAAACTTTATCTTCTTTGTTAGAATTCGAAGTATGAAACTAATAAGAACCATATGTTTTGTCTAAAGGAAAATGGCCCGCGCAAACTAAGTCAACTTGATAAGAGATCTCCTCCAAGCGGTCCAAGACCTTGGCAGGCAAAACCCGAACTAGGCGCAACCCCTACCACTAGCTCCTAATGCTCCTCCAACCCATGCTTCAGAGGTCAAGCAATTTAGAAGACACAGGCCCCCTACCTTCAATGGAGCAGCAGCTGATCCATTTGCAGTCGAGGAGTGGCTTCTCAAGTTGGAGAGAATATTTCGATTAATAGGGTGCACAAACGCCCAGAAGGTTCAGTGTGCTGAGTTTATGTTCTCTGGTGATGCAAGCCACTGGTGGGACTCGATGTCAAGGACGAGGACCCCAGAGCAACAAGCGGAATTGACTTGGGAGCGATTTAAAGAGGAAGTAAGGGACAAGTACTTCCCACAGTCTTTGAGGGATCACAAAGAAAGTGAATTTCTCCAACTCAAGCAAAGGACTATGTCCCTGACTGAATATGAAAGGAAGTTTGACCAACTTTCAAGGTATGCTCCACATCTGGTGGATACGGAGGACAAGAAAGTCAGGAGGTTTGAACAAGGGTTGAACCCAGATATAAGCATGATACTTATGTCCCATCGTTTCACCTCATACCGTGAAATGCTGGAAAGAGCTCATGATATCTGGTATCAGAAGACTAGCGCCGAGCAATATAGTCAACTGTTCAATCAACCGGACAATGGCAATATGGGTAAAAGGAAATGGAATGGCCAGGACAAGGGAAAGGGCAAGTGGCAGAACAAGAAAGCTAATGGCGGAGCCAATGCCAACAAGAGCATTGTGCCAATTATAGAGCCATGTCCTAAGTGTAGAAAAATGCATCGTGCGCGTGTGTTTGCAAGGAAAGAATGTCTGTTTCAGATGTGGCAAGCCAGGGCATATTTTTAAGGATGCCCCACATTTACCCCGAAGAAGGATGATAACAATGACCAGAACCAAAAAGGGAGAGCACGAGTATTTGCAATGACTCAGAAAGATGCAGAGGAAAACTCGAACGTCATAGCAAGTACTTTATTGATAGCCAATACGCCTGCTTATGTATTGTTTGATTCAGGAGCCACACACTCCTTTGTATCGACAACTTTTATGGCTAAATCTCGTATTACCTGTGATAAGTTGGAAGGTACATTAGAGGTTAGCATTCCTTCAGGTAACCCTTTGAGTACTGATAGAATAGCCAAATCAGTAAGTATTGAAGTTGAGGGAAAACCAATGGAAGCGAACCTATACATGATAGAAATGAAGGATTTTGATGTAATACTAGGCATGGATTAGTTGGGTTGTAATTACGCCACCATCCGATGTAAGGAAAGGGAGGTATCATTTCAGAAACCAGGAGAGGAACCATTTTCTTTCCTTGGAATGAAGACGAAACCCCTTACTCGACTAGTATCAGCTTTACAAGCTGAGAAGATGTTGAGAAAAGAAATATGTCAAGGATATTTAGTAAACATCTCAGGAGGAAAACAGGAGACGATAAAGGTTGAAGACGTACCAATAGTACGGAAATTCGTAGATGTGTTTCCAGAAGATCTATCTGGTATTCCACCAGATAGGCAAGTAGAATTCACCATAGACATAATTCTCGGAGCGGCACCAGTGTCAAAAGCCCCATACCGAATGACCCCGAAGGAACTACAAGAGTTAAAGAAGCAGTTGCAAGAACTCCTAGATATGGGCTTTATACGGCCAAGTGTATCTCCATGGGGTGCGCCGATGTTATTCATAAAGAAAAAGGATAGAAGCATGAGGATGTGCATCGATTATAGGGAGTTAAATCGATTAACTATCAAGAATAAGTACCCACTCCCGAGAATCGAGGATCTGTTAGATCAACTAAAAGGAGCTAAGGTATTTTCCAAGATTGACTTATGATCGGGATACCATCAATTGAAAGTAAAGTCAAAGGATATACCCAAGACAGCTTTCAGAACTCGTTATGGACACTACGAGTTTACAGTGATGCCGTTTGGGCTAACCAATGCACCTGCAGTGTTCATGGACCTGATGAATCGTGTATTTCATCAGTACTTAGATAAATTTGTCATAGTCTTCATTGATGACATTCTGATATATTGCAAGAGTAATGAGCAACATGAAGAGCACCTAAGAATAGCATTAGAGGTATTACGCAAGGAGAAGCTGTATGCCAAATTCAAGAAGTGTGAGTTCTGGTTTGAACGAGTTGGATTTCTTGGACATATAGTCACTGCCCAAGGGATTGAGGTAGATCCAGCAAAAGTGGAAGCAGTAACCAACTAGAAAGCACCAACTAATGCTGGCGAGGTACGGAGCTTTCTAGGATTAGCAAGATATTATTGGAGATTCATAGAAGTATTCTCCAAAATAAGTGGACCAATGACACAGCTTATGAGGAAGGGAGTAAAATTTCAATGGACGGATAAATGTGAACAAAGTTTCCAAGAACTTAAATAGAGGTTGATATCAGCACCCGTGTTAACATTACCTGAGGGTACGGAAGGGTTTGTTATATACAGTAATGCATCCAAACAAGGATTGGGATGTGTGCTGATGCAGAATGGAAAATTGATAACCTGTGCATCAAGACAATTGAAGAAACATGAGTAGAACTACCCGACGCATGATTTAGAACTTGCGGCGGTAGTACACACCTTGAAGATATGGCGACACTACTTATATGGATGGAAGTGCGATATCTACACAGATCACAAGAGTCTCAAATATTTATTCACACAGAAGGAATTGAATAGATGACAAAGACAATGGTTGGAATTGGTGAATGATTACGATTGCACTATCCATTACCATCCAGGTAAGGCTAATGTTGTGGCCGACGCCTTAAGTAGAAAATCAATGGGACAGTTGGTGTCACTACCCACTTTTCAAATGGAGTTAGTCAAGGATTTGGAAAAGTTGCAGATCGAAGTGGTTACCATACCAGGACAAGTCACTGCTCGTCTAGTAGCTTTGATAATTTGACCTACTCTTAGAGATCGAATTATAGAGACACAAGGTAATAACCCATTCTTGTTGAAGATCAAGAATGAAATTGGTATTGATAAGAGAAAGGATTTTGGAATAGCTTCGGATCAGGCACTGATGTTTAAGGGGAGAATTTGTGTGCCTAAGGATGAAACCTTGAGAAACGAGATATTGAAAGAGGCTCATTCCACCCCGTACACCGGACATCCCGGTGGTACGAAAATGTATCGAGACCTCCGAGATACATTTTGGTGGAGAAATATGAAAAGAAGTATAGGGTTGTACGTGGCAAAGTGCATGGTATGTCAACAGGTTAAGGCAGAACACCAAAGACCGGCTGGATTTTTAAATCCACTGGACATACCCGAATGGAAATGGGAAAATATCACAATGGACTTTGTGGTTGGATTCCCGAAGTCAGCAAGAGGAAACAACGCTGTATGGGTAATAGTGGATCGATTAACAAAGTCAGCTCATTTTCTTCCAGTGAAAATGACATTCAGTTTAGACCAATCGGCACAATTGTACATTAAGGAGATTGTGAGATTACACGGCGTACCTGTGTCCATTGTGTCTGACAGAGACCCAAGGTTCACGTCCAAATTTTGGAAAAGTCTACAAGGAGCTATGGGAACGAAGCTGAACTTTAGTACAGCATATCACCCTCAGTCCGATGGTCAATCTGAAAGGACCATCCAAACTTTGGAAGACATGCTGAGAGCATGTGTTTTGGATCTAGGGAATAGTTGGGAGTCATAAATACCCCTAGTAGAATTCGCATATAATAACAGCTTCCAAGCAACTATCAAGATGACACCGTACGAAGCTCTCTATGGTAGAAGATGTAGGTCCCCTATTCATTGGGATGAAGTCGGGGAGAAGAGAGTTTTGGGACCAGAAATAATTGAAAGGACAGTTGAGGCAATCGATAAGATCCGTGCAAGGATAAAGGCAGCACAGGATTGACAGAAGAGCTATGCGGATACAAGGAGGAAGGATTTAGAATTTAAAGTTGGAGAAAAAGTGTTTCTGAGAGTGGCACCGATGAAAGGTGTACTTAGGTTTGGCAAGAAAGGAAAGCTACGACCTCGCTATATCGGACCATTCGAGATACTTGATAGGGTCGGAAATGTAGCCTATCGGTTAGCTCTCCCACCTGGGTTATCGACAGTGCACAATGTGTTCCATGTATCAATGATCAAGAAATACGTGCATGATCCTAATCATGTAATGAACTATCAGTCCGTGGAAGTACAAAAGGACTTATCCTATGAAGAGGTACCAATTAGGATATTGGATCGAAAGGTGCATAAACTAAGGAGCAAAGAAATTCAATTGGTCAAAATATAATGGAATAATCATGAAATAGAAGAGGCCACTTGGGAAGGGGAAGAGGAAGTCAAAAACAAGTATCCAACACTATTCACCCAATCAGAAGGTAAATTTCGAGGACGAAATTTTAATTAAGGTGTGGGGGATGTAGAACTCCAAATAATTTTAAACACTTTAGTGGCACTAAGACATGAACATTGGATAGCTAAAGTATACTTCAGATTTTTAGTCTCATTTGAGACCCATTTACGACATAGAAAACATTCGATTTAGAAAATGATATCTAAAGAAAAGTTGTAGCTCTTTGAGTTAGATTTCCAACACACTTTGAATTACCTCAATCGGATATCGGGAGAAGAAGTTATGATAGAAATACTAAAGGTTATACAGTATCAACCGAAGTACGCGAAATATGAAAAGTCAAATTCCTACACGATTTTCTAGCACCTTCTTAAACCTATAACTCCCACATAAATGGTACCCGTATTAATGAGTATTAAGCCCTTCACTTGCCCTTAAGTTGTGAGATTTTCACCTATAAATAGGCCCCAATGCATACACATTTTTCACACCAAGATAAAAGCTTCTAAGCATAAAAGAGAGAGTTTTTAAGTCTAGAAAAAAGAGAAAGGAGAAGGAGGAAAATTAGTTTTTCCTAGAAGTTTTGGTGCTATCAAGAAGTGTTTTCCAAGCATTAATTCTCAACGGAGTGTTTTTTTTTGAAACATCAAAGGAGTGCATTTTTCAACAAAGTTCAAAGCATCAATCAAGGTAGGTAGAGGTGCAAAGTGTTAATTCGTGATAAGTTTCTAGCAAATGAAGATTTATGTTAACGTTTGTATGTCTAATGGTACCTCCGGTACGGCTTACACCTCCATGTCTAATGGTACCTCCGGGTACGGTATGTACTTCCGATCGAGGAGTCGTGTTAAGTCATGACTCTACATGTTTGGGATTCTACTAGAAATCCTACTATGAAAAGGTTTCTAAAGTTACAGCTTTGAAATGTATAACTTGATCACGAATGCACTAATGATATCTATTGAGTTTTTTTAACTCATGGGTTTAACCCCTTCTCTACAGATTGATATGATTCTACCTTGGGTCTGGATGATGGAAAAGATGGAGAGTGGTGCAACGAGCCCATGGAAAATCCGGTGAACAAGTTATTTAGATTTATTTTTGTGAACGTTTTCAATATTATTTCTTTAAAGTATTTGAATAAAGCTGAACGCGAGAACAAGTTGTGTTTTCTTCAAATAAATTACGTTCCATTATTTTTTTATTCAGTGTTTTATTTAAAGTATCCGAAAGGTTGTTGTTAAAATTATAATTGTAAAAATTAAACTTCCGCTAAAACATATTCTCGTATGACTAAACCACCAGTTAGTTAAGTAAAGTAAGTAGCGTTCCGATCCACAAGGGGTCGGGGCGTTACAAGGGGCCTACCTAATCTATTCAACAAACTCCTACTTGGGATATGCATATTTTTTTTATCCCAAAGTCGATGCAATATTGAGATTAATGACAATTATGAAATATTCAAGAACGTACCACGAAAACAAGATTAAAGTAAAGTAGAAAAAGAGAAACTAAGCAGAGGAATGATAAAATTTTATTAAATCCGACAATATGGAGAGAATAATACAGTGCATTAATAATGCTTCATCTAAAATTAACAAATGAGTCTCTAATTTATAGGCTACGTCCATAAACCTAATGGAGTTCTAAAAGGTAAAAATATATACTAGAATAAGGTTACATCGCGTAAAAGGAAAAAATCTTGGATGTGATTAGATTTCTTTCCAAATTCAAGCCAAATGTGATCTTCCAAGATTTCAACCCAATTTAGAAGCATTAAACATAACAATCTCCACCTTGACTCAAAATTTCGGTACAACGAACGAAACTCCAAAATTTCAAATCTGTCTACTTCGAAATGAACTGACAAATCTCCTCAAAACAGTAACCAAATCTCCATCACCAAATCATCATCCTCTGCACAGCGTCCACAAGCGACACCTGAACCCAAATCCTGGTTTTCCAAAAATTTACTAAGGAATTACTGTTGACCAAACATGGTCGAAGCACACCATGTAGTAGAAACCATACCACATGCTAGATCGGAAAGCCCCTTGCTAGAACTGTCACCTTCAACATCCCCTAAAGCATTCTAGACATTACTGACATCACTATACCTACGCTCAATGAGTCCAACCTTAGCAATTAAACACAGTGTATCCACTGAAATTGGTGACAAAGTAGAATCACCAACGCTTTGCCAACTAGAGCTTGTCACAAGAGGTACTGTACCAAACTAAACTTCCACTATGGTACTGAACGTGTCCAGATATCTCTTAACTAGTTCTGCGTTCCCCTGCAAGATGTACGACCAAGACTTCTTTCGTCCCTCAAGTACAACCCAAACACACCTTCGAACCTTCTAGACTCTACCTCCACCAGAGAACTTATACCCTTTTGCATCCAAGGTACTCAATAATAAGAGATTTTTTGTCAAGTCTAGAACATGTCGAACCTGATCAAGTGTCCTCACTATCCCATCTTGTAGCCTCAATCTGATCCGACTGATTCCTGCAACCCAACAAGATTGGTTGTTTCATATGACAACTCCACCTTGTTTCACCATCTCATATGTCTGAAACAAAACCCTATTAGGACACATATGATACGAACATGCAGAATCCAGAATCCACTCCCTAGATTTGGATTTCCCATCGGATACAGCCAACATCACATCTCCATCATCCGAAAAATGCTCAACAATGTTAGTCTCGTTACCTGATTACCCTACATGATTTACATGTAAATCACCTTTATCCTGCAACTTATCGTAATCTTTTTTAATGTGTCATTTCCTCTTGTAGTAATAACAATACACCTTGCTGTACCTCACCTTCGATCTGCCTCTTCGTCAACCACCATGAGTAACCAGAGCATCCCACCCTTAGATGTAAGATTTCCAACCAATAGCTCCATCTTCTCCTTTGAGAATAGGGCGTCATATACCTCCTTAATAGTTAGCGTGTCATGACTATACAATATAGTATCACGAAATGACGAAAAAGAACTAGTAGCGAACACAATAGGATCAAGGTCAGATCCTCTTCATCATATTTTACCTCCAACGTCTCCAAATCTGCAACAATCTCCTTGAACACAGCAAAATGGTCCTATAGTGACCCTTCTTCCGCCATGCGATGGGAATGCAACTTCTGCTTTAGAGTCAATTTGCTCGTAATACTCTTTGTCATGCACAACTGCTCTAGCTTGAGCCACAAAGCAGTCGCTATCTTTTCCTTCAAGACATCGTGCAGAATATTGTTGGATAAGTGAAGATGAATCTGCACTAGAGCCTTTCGATCCCTCTATTTTTTTTCTTCTATAGACAAATTTACTGGCATTCTCTCAAAATCTAGCAAAGTATCGTCAAGATCAATTTGCGTCAACACAGCCCTCACCTTCAGTTGTCACAGCAAAAATCTTGTATTGTGATCCAGCAGCGAAATTTCATACTTCAACGAATTCATCTTTAAAAAATCTCAAACAAATCACGAAGAACCAGCAACCCATGCTCTAATACCACTTGTTGATCTCAAAGGAAATCCAAGATTGAGATTAATGATAATTATGAAATATTGAAGATCGTACCATGAAAACAAGATTAAAGTAAAATAGAAAAAGAGAAACTAAGCAGAGGAACGATGAAATTTTATTAATTCCGACAATATGAAGAGGATAAAACAGGACAGCAATAATACTTCATTTAAAACTGACAAAAAAGTCTTTAATTTATAGACCACGCCCATAAACCTAATGGAATCCTAAAAGGTAAAAAAATATATACTAGAATAAGGTTAAACCGCGTAAAAGGAAAAAATCTTGAATGTAATTTGATTTCTTTTCAAATTCAAGCCAAACGTAATCTTCCAAGATTTCAACCTAATTTTGAGGCATTAAACCTAACACATATTTGGGAGAGTAATCTACTGTAGCAATGATCATATCAGATTCTTTAAGCAAAGTGGAAGAGAAAAAGCTGCTCAGTACTCAGATCAAAAAACAACTATTGGTGGTCCATTGCTGATATTAAGGGTATCAGTCCCTCTTTGTGTACGCACAAGATTCTAATGGAAGAATATTATAAACCATCAAAGAAGAATCAAAACAGATTGAACCCCAATCTGAGGATGTGATGAAAGCTGATGTAATTAAAGTATCAGACTCGAGCATTATCATCTATCCCATATGAGATAGTCCACGGATCAGTATTGTCCATGGTGCCAAAGAAAGTGGGTATCTTTACGTGCAGAAATTATTATGGTCCACCTAATGCATGTCAACCATGAAAAGGATCCAATTGTGTGCCCACGTATCATGTAATAAATATTTGTGCTTTGGCTGTCGAGACTTGTTATACCAAAAGAACGCCTCAGTCGACGCTTAAGCCTATCCGAGCAAAGGAACCTAGATTTTAACACTTGGCCAAAAACTTGATCAGAAGCCTCGGCCATAGACATAATTAAGGGCATCGGTTGGCCTTTGACATGGAAAAAGTCCTCAGTGGGAAATTCGACAAATCGACTTTGATGTTAGTGTCCCATATTTTCATTGCGTACAAGTGGAGAAAGTGTAAAACACAAATATCAATAAGATTCGAAAATGAAACTTAATCATGACTTTCAATAAAATAATTAAAAAAAATGATTGTAATGCCTTACAATCCATGATAAATAGACCATTGCACATTAAGGATCCGCATTAAGATTATCTCTCATTGAAATACTCAGATTGAAATAATATTTTGAGTCAAATATCTCGAAAATTAAAAGAATATCTCGAACAGTTAAACATCTTCGACTAAAAGAATGTTGGAATATGAATCTCTCTCAAGCAAAAGATTGGCTTTCAAAATAAATAAATAAATAAATAATATATATAGAGAGAGAGGGGGGGGGGAGGCCTCCCGAAATCGAGCGAGAAAATCATAATGTCGGCTTTAAAAAATACCATCCAGTTTTTGAGGTCAACAACATCAAAGAAAACACTTGAACACATGGAATTTCAATAAGATTTGATAATCCTCTTGTACCCAAACCATCAATATTTTAATTCCATCCATAGTTTTAATAAACATTTAGAGAAGATTTATCATACATATAATAATTAGGTGGTTTCCATCAAAGGTCGATAGGAAATAATACACGTTTATCAATTGATTTGTGAAAAAATTCATTAGTTTTTTCCAATGTTCGTAGTTAGTAACATCAAAGAAAAGAGGTTTATCAATTTATTAATTTTTTAATATAAAATCCATTACCTAGAGTTCCAGTTCTCACCTATAAGAACGTGAACCCACTCTGATAGCAGTTAAAAGTTTAGAATCTAATTAATCACTAATTAATTAATTAATTAATCAATATTAAGAATTAATTGTCTACTGTCTAACAAACTAAAAGACTACTGCTGAAGGACCTAATTTCAAAAGTAATTAGTCGAGTGGTCTCATCTATTCTCATACTTCATAAGTAGGTTCTAACTCATTCACGTCCTATGATTCGTTCATAACAGCAAATATCTTTGTAAAAAGATTAACTCAACTATAGAACGTGCAATGTAATGTGGTAAGCCCCTAAGGGAATATCCACGGGTCCCCATGTCATGAATAAATAATTTATTATAAAAGAAGGGTAGAAATGTCTCAAATATTTTGGAATTACACTAAAAAACAAAAATAAAAATCAATTTAAAGGCGCAAACTTCCCTTATTTCTTATCCTTTTGAATTATACAGAAATTAAACCAAGCACTAGGTCTTGATCTTTCGCCACGCTTGAGGAGATTCCACTGATCTTGATGAGACTATTTATGGAAAGTGGTTAGCTCTCATTAATTTAGAGCATAGACAATTCATCTTACGGCCTAAGGATGAGCATGTTCCCCTTAATATGATTAAGGCAATCAAATATTTGGATGAGCCATCCACTCTCCTAATGATCATATTAGATTCTTTAAATGAAGTAAAAGTGAAAAAGCTACTTAAGAGTGCTCTAGGATCACCATATAATAATAATAATAATAATAATAATAATAATAATAATAATAATAATAATAATAATAATAATAAATAAATAAATAAATAAATAATAAAAAAATCTATTGGGTTGTCCACCGCTGATATTGAGAGTACTTCTTTGTGTATTCACAAGATTTAAATACAAGATTTTAAAGGTACAAAAATTTAAAGCATCGGCGGAGAATCAACACAGATTGAACTCCAATTTGAAGGATGTGCTAAAAGTTGATCTCTTGAAATTATTAGACTCAGGTATCATCTATTTGATCTCAGATAGTCCATGGATCAATCTTATAAATGGTGCCAAGGAAAATAGGTAATATTATGTACAAATATTATTATGGTTCACCTAGATATCAAGTTAGCCATGAAAAGGATCTCATGATGTTCACACATGTCATCAAATTAATTTTTATGCCTTGATCGCTAAGGCCAGTAAAATCAAAGGAATACCTTGATCATCGAAACTTACCTAAGCACGTCGTCTCAGTGGTCAAAGCCTACCCGAGCAAGGGAATCTAGACTCCAATACGCAATTGAAAATATAATCGTAGACCTTAACTAGAGACATAATTAAGGGCCTAAAAAGGCCTCGAACATGCACATAAACCTTATTGAGAAATTTGACAAATTTACTTTGATGTTAGTACCCTAGGTCTTTGTGTGTATGCATGCTAATTTTGAACAAGTGTCCTAAATGCACAAACTTCAAAAAGCTTTGAAAATTGAACTTAATCACGACTTTCAATAAAAATATTAAAAAATTATTGAAATACCCCTATAACCACCTATAAATAGACAATTGCACGATAAAAAATATTCGAATTGTAAATAATATACCTACGATAAAAAGAACATCTCTCATAAAAAGATCTCGAGTCAAAATTTAAAACTAAATCAAAATCCAGTAAACCAATTGAAACTAAGTTAAACTCAAAGATCTAATTGAGATAAATTAAAGTTTAATGATGTGATTAACATTTTACAATTTTTAACTACAGTTAATATCCTAGCCATCACGAATTTGATACCTTGACACCTAAATACCTAAAACACAATCGTAATGAAAATGTTTGAATACATGGTACATTTTAATTTTAAAATAACATATTATTCAACAACTGGCTGACTACAAATATGAAATGATTCTGCTTACTTCCATTAACTTCAGAGCCACTCAAATAATGACGATAAAATGTACCTTTTTTGTGGGGTTAGAAATTGCTCAGTTAAAAAAATGATTATAAAATATTTAATATAAGATTCTTTACTCTATAATGAGATTTTCATAGTCATTACTAAATCCTTGAATGAGATGATTATCTAGCACTGCATAAGTTCCTGTCGAAGACAGAAAAATGTGGGCACTAAAATAAATTACTGTAGAAATAAGTAAACTTTTGACTTGAAAATAAAATAACATTTATTAACACAACTATACATATTTAAACTGAAAATTTTGAAATTATTTGCCACAAGATCCAGCCATCGAGTAATCATAAGAACTTTGGAAAAATTTAAAAGTCTGATACAACCTAATCCGCACTCATATAATTGCATTGCTTAAGTATGGTACGCCCTAGCATGAGCAGATCCAACTAAGGTCTAGATTTAGAAGCCTACCACGTGTGTGACAAGGAGTGAGAATTCATTCAACTATTTAGGTTCATGATCTAATTTGCCTTGTTTTTAGGAAGAGATGATTTCTTTCCATCGACACCTAATTCAAGGGATCAGACAACCACAGGATGGAAGAAAAGGTTTTCAAAGATTGATATATGTTCAAAACCAGACTTCTTGCTAGCACGCCCGACGCCTAACTGCATAAGAAATCAAATTCGAAACGAAGACGGCGAAAATATTCGGGTCAGCAACACCCTAGTCCTCTAATAGAAAAAGACGTTTTTTAATAGATGTGAGAAGGACATTTGTCCTCAAATGGGAGATTTTACTATAAAGATTCCACAAAAGATGAAAATCACAGAACTCTTAATGAATAAAGAGTTGTCAATCCTATCCTGGAGACAGAATAAAGAAGTTGCTCCACAAAACACAATAAGATAACCGACATATTAGATGTCCAAGTGTTATGTTTGTTCTGCATTACATCGATGTGGTTTGTCAGAAAACTAATCAAAGCATCTTAAAAACTTTGGAGGAACACCACACTTTAATTACATTAAAGGTTTATAACCTTTATTCATTGCCTTATTTATGTTCTCAACTTTTTCATCATATTTTTATCCTTAACATTTTCTTAAGTAGCAAATCTTGTCTTCAATTATCTTTTGGTCCCAAAATCTTGTTAGCATGCCTTTACGCTAGAGTCAAATGTTTATTCCCAATTTTTCTTTTTTTATTTAAAAATAGGGCAAATAAGGCTTTTTTACTTCCTCATAATGGAATTTTGGAACAGAAATAACTATTGAAGACGGGATATGCTAATTAATAAAAGATTAATAGTAAGAATACGATAAAGATTTCAAGGATGTAAATATGACTATAAATAAAGATTATAAACATTTTATGCAATTAAAATTTGATGGAAAATGTGGTGGAATATACTTAAACAAACTAAAATCAGTTGAAATTGATTAAATCATTTTCAATGTTTTGGACCCTTGTCAAAAGTGCCACATTGGTTATTGCTGTGGTACTCCCTCCAAAGATGCACGAACAGGGCCAGTCCTATGATTGTCTGGGCCCAAGACGAAGTCCATAAATTGGGCCTCCGACGAAATCAACGTAAATGCAAAATTCAACGGTATATCTTGCATCCTATTACTAACTTAAAACATAACATTAAAATAACAAGCAAATATATTATTTCAACGGTATATTATGCAACATAATGTCCAATGATTAACCTAAAAAACAATTACGAAATATCTTAATCATCTCACAATTAGAGTTTTCAATATAGTTACTACGTACGCCTGTACAATTATTGATCATAAAGTAACCAATCATATAAGCCGACTAAGCCACCATTATACAAGTCAACAAGGTTTCAAACATTTCCAACATATCAATAACAAGCTAGGGCAAGTCATTGCTGAATTGAGAAGTAAAATTTCGATGAAAATTATGGAATCAAACCCTTGAGAATTCTACCATCACAATTCATAAGCCTGAAATAAAAATTTCATCATTACACAATGCCCTATTGCCTTACGTCAGTCAGGGACACTAAATAGTAAATAGATACCAAACGTGATGCAGGTTCAAGTAGGACAGACATTCTTTGATCAAGATATGTTGAACAAATTCCCATTTTCCATTTTGCACATCCAATAATATTTTCGATTATTTACGCAAAAAAGTGAGCATTTCAAATTTACAGAAACAATACAAAACTAAAATGACGTACAGATTCTAGAGCTGTCCCAAAAAATTTGCGACATTGTCTTGATGAAATTAAAATGGATCATCTGTCACACTGTCACGGGCATGAGGAAAAACGAATGAAAACCCAAATTTGCCTTTAACTCTCTAAATCCTTTATAAAAAAGAAAAAAAAATAGGGGCCAAAATTAGGCCCCCTTTAGTTTTGAACCTGAGGCGTAGGCCTCAAATGCCTCAGCCCAAGATCGGCTATGTGCACGAAGCTTGATTTTTCTTTTCTTCCTGCAAGTATTCTTTATAATCTACAGCTTCTAAGAACTAAGAAAAAAACTATACAAATGAAATAATTTGATAATCATAAAAACATTAATAATGTGTCTATACTACAATAAAATACTACAAAAATACGAAGGAAGAAATTCTTATTTTAAATAATTTATATATAATTACTTTGATATAGAAAATAAAGAATACTTGACAATTTTTATTATTCTTTTCACCATACTTTGTTTTGAGTTTTGATGATAAGATTTTAACTTGTGAGATCTCATATAATTTAGGCGCACATACTTACATTGATGAACCATTACTTTATTAAAAATTTAATTTTAAATTCAAATTTTGCAAGTTCTCAAAGATCCGTCTTTAATCATGTTAATAAATGAGTCGAATTTGACCATAACACGTGATTATAGATGAGCACAACTATTAGCACAAGTAGAAACTTCGACCATTGAGAAATTACATCCTTCTAAATTCATGGGTGTACCATGAAGTTACAAAAGTTATACTTGTTGGGTTTTGATATCCAATATATCCTGGACAATGATGTTAAATGTCGGAATATATTTCATAGGCCTCGGCCAATGAGTGAAATAATTAATAACAACTAAGTCCAAAAGCTCAACCCGACCCATATATATTACCTGTTGGATGGCTTTGAATATTAGTCCGTTTAACCTTACTATTGGTCCAACTAAAGTTTAACCTAACCCTATGTGTGTGTGTGTGTTTTTCTACCCTAGCTATTTTTATGTGTGTTTTGAAAGAAGAAAAAAGTGTGCATACAGAGAGAGAAGCCGGCTGCCTGCTGGAGAAGAAAATCGTGTGGCTTCCCTTTCAATTTTTTATCTTGTCTGTTGCCTCTTTCATTGTTTTCTTTCTTGCCTTTACGGCTACAAATGATCGCCGTTGTCTTGTCCGTTGTGGGTGAGATTGAGACGAAACCGAGGTGAAAATATTGGTTGTGGATTGGAACCGTTTGGATTGATTGTTTGGTAGAAAAATGTAACGTAAAATTGAGGCCAAAAATCACCAATTTGACGATCTTTGGAGCAAGCTTCTGCAATAATACTTGTGAACCAACTTACTTTAGCGAAATAGGGACAAGGAAAGAGAGCGCTCGGACCCTGGCCAGTTGGAGGCACATCCTGCGATTAACCGGACTGTGTGAAGAGGGGCCGGATCACAGACCCAAGGATTAGTCTAGAATAGGACACCTTGTAAAAAAAAAAAAATAGAGTACACACATAAAAAATAAAAAAAAAATACAGTACACATATAAAAAGGAAAAGAAACCCCCCACGCACCCATCCCACATACACGAAACTCTTCAGTCAGCTCTAACAAGTGCGGTAGTGGTCATCACAAAAATCTCCTTATCATTGGGATATTATCAGCTAAAATAGTGATAAAACAAATCCAATTTTACACAAACCAACAAATCCATGCATGCAAATATGCAATACCATCTTCAAAATAGAACTAGTCTAAAACATTCCAATTTCTACAAAAGGCGTCTCCTGAAGTTGCCTTATTATTTGTGAAAACTTGACAAAGCAGCAAGCCCAAAAAGATCATTTTCCATCGGTATCGGACATGGAAAATGTTAAAATTTTATTCGTTGTACTTTCCCACATGCATAACATATCCTTAAGTTCACCGGCATCCAGGGGGTGGGCTGTTGTGACCCATACCAGGACTATGTCCTGGGTCTGTCCCCGGTGTTGGTCTAAAAGCTTCTATTTCTGTCTTCTTATGGCGGTTGAGATTAAAACGATCAATACTTCTCTGCAGTTCTGGCCATTTCAAACTCCGGACACGGGTCCGCAGGCGAACTTTTTGCAGCTGTCGGGATGCATATGTCAAGTCAAAATGCTGCTGTAAAATTAGCAGGAGAATCATAAAAGCAACCACCACATAGTTCTTGTGATGCAAGTCCATGAGTATAATAGAGAAACTGCAATTCCAGAAATGAAATGTAAGGGTGAAATCATACTGAAACTGCTAATTTATACCGATATAAAGGTCCCACGCAAGACCATATTGGCCATAAACACCAAAGTTAGTGGAAATTGATGATGTTTTTGGTTAGATTAATGAATAAAAATTTTGAACGTGAGAATATTATCCATATTTGGGAAGGGTAGAATTTCTTGACTCATTCCATTTTCAAAGGGGTTTCCCCCACATCCCCTAATTCAAAGTTCAACAGATTTAATAAGGACAAGGACATGATTGGACATCACAAAAAATCAACAATTCGCTTTAAATTTTCTATTTAGTTTGTTTAGTTGCTTGAGGACTTAAAAACGCTGTCAATGATATTGTTTAGCAATTTGTAATGTAGGATTTTCTAAGGAATATGCGTCTTCCACTAAATATCTCAGGGATATGTTATAATCTTATTTTAATTTCAGATATTAATTATCTGCTATATACGTGTAGGTTTATTTCTTCTGCACCATCATTATCTTAACAAGCATTTCTCGCTCTTCTTTTTTGCTTTGGTTAAGTGTTATTTGTGAGGTGGAAACCCAATATTCCATGTTGTTAGGTTTTAATGTAATTAATGATTCTGTGAACAAAAAGGACCAAACTGAAAATTTGTAAAAGTTGAGGAGTTATGTGCAATTTTGTATAGATATGTTAGGTAGGTTAGGGTTCAAGCTCGGAATAAGAAAAAAAGAGTTATCGCAATTTCACTTGCCTCTTGCCAAGATACTGCTTGAACGACAAAAACAGAATGACCTTCACTAGTTGGTCGCTAGGACGTTGCTCGAGCGAAACAATGTCGCTCGCTTTTCGTTGGGTCAACTAAAAAATCTTAATTTGTGACTTTTGATAATTTTAAACTGGACCATACTACCCAAAATGTCTATTATATAAATCTTGCTCCACCTTACGAAAAACCTTGGATTGAGCAATATGAGAATACACATACTATTTCTATATCTTCCATTCCATTTATCCTTGAATGTTACAATTGAAAAACATCAAAACCCATAAATCAAACACCAAAAATTCATACTTCCAGAGTACCCGTCAAAGGTTTAAGATAAAGGAAGGTGATTGGAGTTCCGAATGTTAGAGAACAAGGAGTTCCGGAATCCACTGGAGATAGATGAAATCAGAATGCCAAGAGTTGGTGCTGGCACATGCAATCCAAGAGGGTTTGGAAATTACAAAAGGAGTTGATTCGTTCATAGTGGATTCATACTGACTTGGACTAGGAGTTTTTAATCCTAAGAGTTTTTTTTTTTTTTTTTTTCATCAAATATTCTGTGTTATTTATTTTCCAACAATTTATTATACTTCAACAATTCAACATAGGGTAGATTACATGTGAATTCATTTTGACTAGGTAATAACTGTGACGTATCGTAATTATTAATTAAAATGTTTAAATTCTGCACAAACACCCATTCACTCCCTCTCTAGATGTTAGTTGGGTCGAACTGCATAATTTTCAAGTGATATCAGAGCGTTCTAGAGCAACTTTACACATGTCCAATTCAAGAAAATAGAAAATCGTTTGAAGTAAGAAGGAAAACCTTTCAACAACTGTCTCTAAAACAAAAATTACGATGGCTTCCCATATATAGACACACACACACACATACATATGGGCAATGATGGATCCAGGATTGTTGTTGAGCTAGGATGATCATCGATCGTCTATGACTACAATAGTGAGATCACTTATTATGTATTTAATTAAATGATATTAAAATTCTTCGACCAATATGGAAATGCACTAAAAGGGAAAGAAAATCATGTACATGTGAAAATTTAATATAATACAACCCAAAGTAATATGAAAAAAAAATACATCGTAAATTATAAAATTCACAAATTTTCATAATCCCATTCCCCAATTTATAAATCATAATCTAATTTCACAAATTCCCCAAATTTTCATAACCCAATTCTCCAATTTTCATAATTCAATTCCCCGAATTATAAAACATTAGGTCCAATTAGCCAATTTATCATTTATCACAAATCATATAAATTACAATTCACAAATTCTCCAATTTTCATAAATCATAAATCCTCACAATTCACATAATAAACCACCAATCAAATGATCAGTACTATAAAATATCAAGACTTTAAGTTCTAAATGAAAATAGCATCAAAATGAACTATTAAAAATAAAAAATAGAGAGAGGCTCAAAGTCAGTTTGTCCCAGACAATGATAGAGGCTCAACGTCGACAGTAGGCAGTGGCAGAGGCTCACCCACAGTTGGCTGGGGCGGGGCTGCAGGGAGGGGGCGGGGGGGAATGCAAGAGATAGGGTATTAGGATTTAGGGTTTGCAATTGCCGTATTCAATGGAAAATTTTAATTGGGATTTGGGGCAATACATACATACAGAACAGTACTTAGAAGAGCTAGCAGGCTTTCAGGCAATTGGACCTAATGTTTTAAAATAGAGGAAATTTCACGTGATAACCCCATTATACAAAAATAAGTAATGTTTTAAAAAACTTATATGTAATTTTGTTTTTTTCTAAAAACAACACAACATTATTGAAAATAAGTCAATACATTACTACATTTGTAACTTGCGCATTTTCATACTTTGAAAGCGTTGTATAATTATATCGTTATCAATATTATTAAATTCATCTCTCTCAATATATGCGCACCTAACTATCACTCAAAGAAAAAACATTAAAAAATCAATGGAGTATAGTACTTCAATGCAAAAAATGATGCACCAAAACTAGGGATTATCTTTACCTAAAGCAAAATCAAAATATCAGGGATTGTTATTTCTTAATCGCACTAACTCAAACTTTACTTTCAAAGCTATTGGTTGGGAAGAAAATACAATTCTTTCATCATTCTTTCAAAATTGTTAACGATTTCTTCTTTATGCACTTGATGAAATTATTATGCAAAAACGAATATGGAGCACGAAACTCATCCGCACTGATCGTATTTACAATTTCTCCCAGTATCATTGAAACGTGCTGAATCCAGAATATCTGTATTACTAAATAACAATTTAATGACACATTCAATACAGTAAACAAAATAGTAAAAAAGGGAAAAAAAATTCAATTAGGTGTTTTCTTCTTATACTCCTTTAACAAAATTCAGAAGTTTCATTTACAAGAAAGGCTTAACAGTGCTAATAAAAAGCCATTTTCAAATTATTTGTATAACCAAAATTAGTGTTCTAAAAGCGTAAAGTATGGTGAAGTACGGAGGTCAAGTTTCGGCCTAAGTGTAAAAAAGTGTAAAAATGCATTTTCTTATTTTAATATTATTTTAAATTTTTAAATCAATCTAAAAATTATTTAATACTTAAAAAAGCACAAAAAAATGCCTAGGCACAACTAGTTTGCCAAAAAAAATTTTAAAAAATAAAAAAAAATGAAAAAGAGCGAAAAAGCGTGAGACGAGGAGTTTTGCACGTACTTCACCTAGACGCCACTTTTTAGAACATTGACCAAACTAAAGTAAAACCTTCAAGATTCCCTTTTATGACAAAATTTCCACACTTTCTCAACATTACAAACCCCAAATAAATAATACAAATGAAAATTCTGAGAATCAAGAACCCTTAAAATATATTTTTTTATATAATATTCTGTGAAAATTATAAAATTAGAGAAATGGTGAAAAACAACCCTATAAGCAAAATCTTTAAACTACCCAAATGACCCCACATGACACATCTTGAATCCGTCTATGCCTGAGAAGACAGAATTGAACCGATATCCCATTCCTACGGATGTGATGATTTGTGATTAATCCCACAAAATATTTTTAAAAAAAAAAATATTTCCTACTGGGGACTTGGGATTTGATTATTAATTAGGTTACCTCTTTCTTTTGGTACTTCTGAAGTCATTTCTTTACTTAATATTCTAAGCCAATAACAGAAACCCCACTAGGAATTGTACGTAGGCCATAGTCTACATAGTATCATTTCTTTACCTTGAATTTCGCTCGCAACAAGGCAGATGATTCTTAGACAATTCCTAGTGTCTTAGATATGTCATACCCTTTATTTTAAGTGGTGAAAGCTCTCTGGAAGACGGTATATGTGCCGCACCACAATCTTTTGCCTTTTTATAGAAAAATATGATTGCGATATAGGGATTCAGACCCCTATATTATTGATGTCATTTGAGGGTTGATTAATTGTTGTTTTCTGTTTTAAGTTCTACGTTCAACGTATGGAAATAGACTCCTTGTTTTTCCTATTTCTGCCAAAATATATATTCAACTCCGAGTACACATACTAGTTTCTGTTAGATCTATTGTTATAAGACAACTTATCAGACAATTTATAAAATGATTTTCTATAGTCTGAACTATTTAGATTCTTTGACTTTGCTTTTTAGTGTCTTCAATAATATTTAGTACATTATTTTGCTCATTTTTATTGTTTTACAACAGGGCCAATAGCTAAAGCTAAAATCTCACTATACTTTCAACACATGAAACAGATAAAGCTCTGGCAAGCTAGATATCGAATGGACTATAAAATATTCCTCATCATTTTCATCAAGGAGGGAAGGAAACTCATCTTCAACGTAATACAAATTTGACACTAACCTTTTCTTCATCATTCTATTGGGATTTCTCACGAGGTTGTTTATACAGATACCACGAAAAAGAAAGTTGAAACACGTGCCACCAATGGCATCTGCTGCTCCTCCAAACTCCAGCAATGGGAGCCCATCTCCTGGTCGGCAAGGGCAGCAATCTAATCCGCGACTTGTTCCTGTTTCAACCCCTTCAACAGCTCATTCTGGTGTAAACATGACAGCTCAGTCTAGTGTAGATCCTACTGCTATTGCAAAAACTCTAGAGCAAGAGGCATCTAATGTTTTGTATTTAATGCAAACTGAATATGTTATGGACCTATTCTTGCTTTTCCATCACAATTAGTTTTCTTCAAATATCTTTTAGGTCCTCTTCTTGAAAAAACACGTATTAGCTGTGGACTAGCTTCACAAAAAAATAATGGATACAAATAAGCAAACGCTTATTGTACAAGCTAGTGAGGGCGATATGCGCACATTTGGTGCGACCTTCTCTCCATTTGCAAATGAGATTGGCATCATCGAGGGAAATGTTGTTTCGCAACGTTTGACTGGTTGAAGTACAGCAACTCCTCATGACAAGGAACTTACCTACATGCGTCTTCAACAAACATTTGTTGTTGATTTAAATGATCGATAAATGCTAGAAATCGTTTGAAAGACATTGTCGTGAAATGTATAAAGAACATAGAAGCACATGTAATAAAAAATATAAAGAATTGAAGATAGAGGGAAAGGATCCTATACAGTATAAGCCATCAAGTGTTAAGTCGCAAGATGATCCGCCTCCACCACCTTCGTCGGTTGGTGCCACAGTATTGTGATTATATTGTTGAAATTACAAGGAAAATTTGAGAAGTTATCGACAGTTAGAATTATGTATAGATTATTGATACATGTTATATATGCCATAACAATTATCTTTTTGTAGTTATTATTGCATACTTTTTGTTAATTTCTTCATTGTTTTTATTGTAGCCTTTTTAGTATGATCTTTGTGGTTGTTGAAAGTCTAAATGAAGGATTTGATATAGTGATAGCAAAAAAACCCGTCTCGCCTTGAGTGGGTGGAAAAAAAAACCCGCCCCAATGGGTTGACTGGGCAGTGCGGTGTGGGGATGGGAGAGAAAAAAATATAAAATAAAAATAATTTTATTTATAGACAATTCACCTATTAAAAACCCATTTTGTGTTTGTATTTATTCCCTAATAATAGTATAACTCGAAACTTTGAAAATGTAAAAATAAAATAAAATAAATAAATCAACGGGGCAAAAAGCTGCCCCGTCCCCACCCGTTGCCATCCCTAATTTGACAAAATATTAGTAGGGAATAAAAAAAATGGTTATTTTCTTAATCGATTAATTCAACATTTGCTACCAGATTTGGTTGTTGAATGATCTTAAAAATTAAAAATTAAAATTAAAAAATTGTTGACATCCACCAACCAATTAGTAGTTGTTGATAAAGGGATAAAATTAGTAACCACGAATTGGTCGTTGTAGGTACACCTTTTGCGACCACATTTTGGTAGGTATATTTATACATTCAACGTCCAAAATTTGTTCTCGTTTGGTACACCACTACAGACCAATATTGGTCTCTGAATGATAGGAAATAGCCACCAATTTATGCGGTCGATAAAAATTTATTTATTTTGGTCACTGGAGATGAATTTTTCCCGAACCGAGTCATTTCATAATGTTATATACCAGAGTAAGTGATTAGCAACCAAATTTATGTAGTCGGTAAACATCGAGGCCTATAGCGGCTATACTTATTTGGGCCCTGATTTCCTTCACCGACGATGAATTAGTGACTAACCACTTTATGTGGTCGCTGGTAACCCCTTTTTTTTGTAGTGATCTTACCCTACAAATATTCTTTCCACACAAAAAATTATTTGTATGAAAAACGTGATTTAGCCCACAACATAATTTGTGGGGAAAAATGAAAGCTTTTCGTGGACAAACTTAAATTTAGCATACGAATAATTTTGTTTGGGGAAACTTTACACGGCGTATTGTATTTGTCTCCAAAGGGTTCCTAGGGAAAAACTTTAGTTCATGAATTTAAAAAGTTTGTCGTCTTTTACCTTTCCCTCTATTTTTGTCCCACAAATGTGACTATAAATTTTTTTCATATGCAAATATTTTTCCCACAAGTACAAACCTTTCCTTACAAAAAAAAGTATATATATATTGTAGGGAAAACATAAAATTCTTGTAGTGCTTAGACAATTCCTAGTGTCTTAGATATGTCATGCCCTTTATTTTTAATCGGTGAAAGCTCTCCGGAAGACGATATATGTGCCGCATCACAATCTTTTCCCTTTCTATAGAAAAATATGATTACGATATACAGTGGCTGAAGGTCAGCTAGGGCGGACGTCAACCGTTAACCATTGATCGTTGACTCAACAATCGTAATAGCGATATCGTTTATTAAAAATTATAGATTCCTAAACCTAAATTCCCGTTGACTCCACGATGTAATAGCATTTCATTCACTTTTCCTCTATTCCCTTGTGTACAAACTACAAACACACGGATAAAGGCAGTGAATCACAACCGTTGACTCAACCATCTTCTCCATTAATTTTTTCACTTATCCCTAATTTCCTAAATCTAAATTCCCAAATCACAAATCATTAATCATTAACCATAAATTATAACTCATGCAAAAACTAAGTATAACTAAAAAAAAAAAAAGAACAAACAGAGAAATATAGCCTAGTAGCTCACTAGTCACCAAGAAGTCGATCGACCACCGGTCTACTGTCCACCACATAAGAACAGTCCACACCAGTTGCTCCTCATCGATTATCGTCACTCTTCATAGACCACAGTGTGCGTATTGCTTCTGCTCATCTTCGCCAATGTTAGTCTGCCACTGCCTTCACTTCGTTTCAATTATGGATTGGTCATTTGGTTTTGGTGGAAATATATCTATGTTCTAGAGATTCCAGTCCAGCCGTCCAAGGATTAGGGCCATTCATTGGGCCTTTAAAAAAAAGTCCATCCCTCTTTGACCCAAAAATGGAAAAACATAAAAAAAAAAAAAAAACAAAAAAGGTTTAGACCCAATCCAAACCAACAGGCAGTGCAGCAGTCATCTTCTTCATTCTTTCCAATCCTTTCCTTTCTTCCACAGCAACTGGTGCCCGACGACTGAAAGTTCGACGGAGTCCGGTGCTGGCTCCGCCGCTGGCAATATAGAGGACTTAAGGATTTATGAGAAGGGGCCGTCCATTGACAACGTGACGTACAATATATACCTATTACACTGCGATTCACCACTGTAATTATCCAGTAATAGATGCAAATGAAAGCTGGACGACAATATTAAGGAAAATATTTATAGATATTATTCACTAATAATAGCACCCAAAATATTGAGCTATTATTAAGGATGCAATCTTCAATCTGATATTGACGAAAGGTTTGCGACCCAATGGTTTGGTTAAGGGATGAGCTAGTTGGTCAGTGGTGTACATGAGTGATAGGAAGATGATGCTTGGTCAATTGGTCATGTGCAAAGTGAAAATCAATTGCAATATGCTTCATACATGAGTGAAATACCAGACTAACAGACATGTAAGTGGCACTTGGATTGTCACAGCAAACTGTGGGAATAGTGCACCCATTCCAAGTTCGCTGAGTAGCTTAGTAACCCAATTAAATTCCAACCCTACTCCCTGCCCCGGCTTGGATACAAGGTTGAAGATGTGGCATCCCCTCCCAGGACAAGGGGCTTTATTCATTAAATTCAGCAGTTGTGGATTCTGTAGCTTTATATTCAATTTCTGTAGATGATTATGCAACAGTCTTTTGTTTCTTAGAGGACCAGCTGACTAGATTGACACCAAGGAATACGACATGCAGTCATCGATCTGCAGTCATAAGAATTTCCCACCCCGTCTGCATCGGCAAATGCATGTAGAGAGTGGAGAGTGTTGGAAAATTTATATCAACTTGGGAAAATGAAGAAGAAACAAATAACCAAAAATGTGATCAAGAAGATGAAGAACATAACGAATATGAAGTCTCGAACGTGTAATTGTTGTCCTCAAATTATATTTGCTCTCTCTCGGATTGAATGAGATGCTTAAGGGTTTTGGCAAACAATTTGTAGGATTATATCAAGCCTTGTAAATGATTTAACACCAAAGCATAAGTGCAATCCTCCAAAACTTTAAGAACACAAAGGAAGATCTTGAATATGAATGTAAATCAATAGTTTGATTCAATGTGGAATGATATATGGATCTCAAGATGTTTTCAATGATTCTAATATTGTTTGTATTGATCATTCATCACATATTTATAGGTCTCAATCAATACATCACAAATGGTGCCAAAACAAGATGAAAAGTGACAACTTTTAATCCAAAACAGCTCCCAAGTTTCAAATTGAAAAACCAGCCAACAGCTATTTTTTAATACTATGCATACGCATAGTAGAAGCAAATTTAATTCTGATTTTGTCAAAACACATCTCGTGTACGCATATCATTAAGCCTGTGCGTATACGTGGGCAAAAAATCAAATTTTGCATTTTTCAATTTCTTTTGATTCTATCAATTCCACAATTGAGCCCAACAATTAGTCTATTTTCATTCCATTGATTTTGAACAAATATTCAACAATCCCCCACTCGTTCAAAATAATACGATCACATATTCAAAATGACGACACTTATGCATAAGGATTATATATCTTTTCATTTGAATCCGACCATAATGTAATTCAAAAAAGTAAAGTCGGAATTAGAGATAGCATGAAAGCTTTAAACCAATTATTCCTTATGAAAACACCGGTAAGAACACACACATAAGTATCACGTGTTCTCGAGTTCCGCAACTCGCTTAGCGCTTTTATGGCCTTGCGCTCATCCTATTCAATGAATTTTTAAGAGAAAAACTCCAACTCTCTATTGAGGCGGTACCACCTTAAAGTTCATTTAGGTGAAGTTCTTCCAGTATCTTTGTTACTTTTAGAGATACTTGCGTTTTAGTACTGAACTTCATTAAGAGTTTTAAGCTCAACCCTCACTTCAGTAACAACCAGCATTATTTAATTAGGATAGGGTCATTGCTGATTTAAATAATGTTGCAACTATCCGCATATCGAATGACTTGGTGTTACCCTTTGAACTCGTGGATTACCTTTTGAGTAATGACAGGTAGGGTTGCTGTCATTGGTGGACCATTTTTAATTAAGGAGTTTCAACTCCATCCTACTCGAAGTAGACGCCACTAAATTTCCTTTTAGTGGTCTGGTTAAAAGATCCGCTAAATTCTCTAAAAAATTATTTCACCTTTAATAATTTCCTTGTGAAGTCACGTCTAAGATATATATATCTAGACTTTCCATGTGACTTAGTATCTTATCAAATATAGCTAGCCAACAATCGATTCATTTGATAGATACTTCTTGTTGCCACCAAGGAATATTTTATGAAGCCACACGCTTCTTACTAGCTTTATTTAAAACTTTAATTTCCATCAAATTATTATACTAGTTAATTAATTTTATTGTGGATTTCATACTTGGGTATTTAGATTTCATTATTGAAATATTACAATGATCTTCAACTTATGAATATTCTTAAATATTCACATTAATTTTGCAAACTTAGTGACTGGCTTTCATCCAATTCATCCACTTAGACTTAATGTATTTCATCCTTATAAATATATGTATAAGGACTTCTCTACCTTTTCTCCTATCATAAATATATTTCTATCATTAAAAGGTAAAGGACATGGTAACTTTGTAAAACTAATTTATCCCCACAGCTCCTCAATCAAGAACATATATGCAATCTAATATTGTTGCAACCACAAATCTTTGAACTTATCATAAAAGTTCACAAGCATTAATGTTAACCTCCCACATTTCGGGTTACACTTGAACTTATAGTTCATCAATTCTTTCAAAATTCAATTCACTTATCACTTGGATCACACAGTTTGATCAAAGTCATCTCATATACCATTAATGCTTCTCAAGCATACACCAACTCAATTTAGTTCCTTGATTGAAGTTCAATTCAATCAATGAAGAAGACCAAGTACTACTACTCTTAAACATGTACAACTTATCACTTTTCACAAGATATCATCATATCAAATAACAAGGCATACGTTCATCTTATTTAACTTCGGACAAGATTACATTTTGTCATACTCATATGCAAACGTAATTTAGCATAAGATCATCTCATTTAATTTCATATAATTAATTGAGGCTATTACCAAAAGTTAGTATAATTTCCAACCAGATATAAAAATTTAACCAACTAATTCACCACAATCAAACTTTTTCAGATTTGAATGAAAAGGATATTCCTCACCACCCTAACTTTAGGCACAGTTTGTGCTCTACAAAGTATTTTCATGTCTTTATAATTTCGCAAGCAATTTCCACTAGAACAAGTCACAATCTGTCATACTTTATGCAAATATAATTAACATAAAGTCATCTCACTTGATTCCATAGGATTAAATGAGGCTATCAACATTAACCCAAATTAATATGAGTTCAACGAGACATGAAATCAAACAATTAGTTGGCATTCTCACAATATTATTATTCCATGCGTATGAACCATACTGTTCCCATATTGCACTTATAGCATGCATCAATCTATATTTCGTTTGATAAGTTCATGTTTCTTTCACAAATTCATATAATCGAATACAAGGAAAGAGACACGAAAGTAACCACATGAGGAAATGGTTATGAGAGTTCACATAATTTCTTTCATATTCACATACTTTCTTTCTATAAATTCTTACACATTAGAATTGTTCCATATTTAACATATGCAATATCATTTTATTGCAATAGTATAGTATGCACATCGAGGTTTCAACCATTTAACCACATGGATGCCAAAATTATACATCTCAAGTGAAAGAACATAAATTTCCTTCATGCATATTCAAAATAGAGTAAACACTTTCATACACCAATTAGTGAATATCAAATAAATTCACGATTCAAATATTATTATACATTTTTAGCATGTTCCCATAGCCACCATGACAAAATGTTCCATCAAATGATTGTGAATTAACAATTTAAGAAAACCAATTGTTTCTTTCAAAACATAATTTCATGGTAGTAGATCCATGTAATTTATGCATACTTCATCAAAAGACATATTTGTTATCATGGTTTTGATTAACCGATTTCGGTCTCAACTTGAAACTACAAAGGGAATACCACATTGCTTAACAATATTCAGCATGCCTTTCATACTCAACATGTATTAAATCAGCAAAGTAGATCATAGATCACATAATCAATTCTCATGCCATAATATTTAATATATTGACCCTAAAATATCTCATAATATTTTACGCGATTTTCACAAATAAGAGGCTTAATGAATAAAGATTTCAACTTGAACATAATCACATAATTCTTTCAAAAAATTTATGTTGATACCAGACCAACACATAATAATCTTTTATTAGCCTCGATTATCACCATAAATTGCATATAAGATCAAAATCCATAAATAAAGCATATGCTAAAGATCATAAATGCTTTAATCCATCAAATATATCAGACGAAGAATTTACGTAACTATGCAATTCATAATTGTGGACACAATATTCATAACATTCATCTAATAGAAAGTTCTAAATTATCATGAGAATTCATATTCAAATTTATCAAATGCATATAAAACATATCTTACAAATGAATATGCAATTTTAATTTTTATGCAACATCATGATTTCCATATTTCCACTTTCACAAACACATGCAACAAATTATGCACAACCGGAATTAAATTCATTGGGGATATCATCAGATAAAGTGCATATATTTTAACAAAACATCTAAATTGCATGTGAGAAGATCATTATATCGATTTATGAAAGTGGAATTTTAGAAGATAAATGAATATTATCGGAATTGAATTCATGATGACGGATTCTATCATTTTATTATTTAATGAAATCATTTCTTTTCAAACTTTCCAAATTTCTTTCGCCAAAGAAATGTTTATTTCGGTAGCATCGCCAAATCTGGAATTAGATTGTAGGAGATCTTCAATTCCGTCAACAGAAATTTCAATTTGTACTAGCTTCACATGAAGTTCGCCCATCAAATATCCAACCAGGAACTGAATTTCATTAACTTGATCTCACCAAAGTGATATCGTTCTCCATCGCAAGATATAGTTTGAGATTGTTGAAAAAATTACATCAACTGGGGAAAATGGAGAAGAAACAAATAACCAGAAATGTGATCAAGAAGATGAAGAACATAACGAATATGAAGGCTCGAACGCATAATTGTTGTCCTCAAACTATATTTGCCCCCTCTCGGGATTAAATGAGATGCTTAAGGGTTTTGGCAAACGATTTTTAGGATTATATCAAGCCTTGTAAAAGATTTAACACCAAAGCACAAGTGCAATCCTCCAAAACTTTAAGAACACGAAAGAAGATCTTGAATATGAATGTAAATCAATAGTTTGATTCAATGTGGAATGATATATGGATCTCAAGATGTTTTCAATGATTCTAATATTATTTGTATTGATCATTCATCACCTATTTATATGTCTCAATCAATATATCATGAAATGGTGCCAAAACAAAATGAAAAGTGACAACTTTTAATCCAAAACGGCTCCCAAGTTTCAAATTGAAAAATCAGCCAACGGCTATTTTTTAATACTATGCGTACGCATAGTATAAACCTTGTGCAAGCATAGTAAAAGCAAATTTAATTCTAGTTTTGTCAAAACACATCTCGTGTACACACAAAATTAAGCATGTGCATACGCATAGGCAAAAAATCAAATTTTACATTTTTCAATTTCTTTTGATTCTACCAATTCCACAATTGAGCCCAACAATTAATCAATTTTCATTCCATTGATTTTGAACAAATATTCAACAGAGAGTCCTCACCTAGCGCCCTTGAAATATCATGGAATTCTTTTTACAGCTGCCAATGAGTGGATGAAGGTTTATGCATGAATTGGGACAATTTATAAACTGCGAAGAAGATATCTGGCCTCGACAATGATAGATATTTATTGAACCATTGAATGGACAGAGCGTTGTAGGATCAGTGCAGAGACTTCCATCATGAAGTTGCAATTTTTCGGATGGGGATATGGGTGACGAAACCTCTTTGGCATCTCTCATGTTATTATTATTATTATTATTATTATTATTATTATTATTATTATTATTATTATTATTATTATTATTATTATTATTTAAGATATAAAGACTACATACTGTTATGAAGTGGTATAATTGTTCAAAACCAACAATAAAAAAAAAAAAAATTAGGCCATGCGGTAGCCATGCGACCGCATGGAACCCTACCGAGACCATATGGTCTCGGTAGGATTGTACCATGCGACCGCATGGGTTTGTACCATGCGGTCGCATGGTACAGAAAAAACGACCGTTGGGTCGTTTTTTGTTGGTTTTTTGGTGGCTTTTCATCCATAAGGTGCACCACTTCGTAAAGCTATACTACTTGGCTATAAATAGGTGATCTTGGGTCATTGAAAAATGTTGAAAAAATACTTATTATATTGATCCTTCTTGAGATCAAATCCAAAAGATAAAATACCCTCTCATATTCATCTTTTCTTTGCGTTCTTAAGTTTTAGAGATTCAAACAAGTGTTTAGTGTTTGAATCTCTATAAGGCTTGATTAATCCTTCAAACCTTTTGCCGGATCACCCTTTAAACACCAAAATAGTGGGGGCAAAATTCGTTTGAGGACAACAATCAAAGATTGTGTTTGAGCCTTCAAAGTTCTTCATATATCCTTTGCCATTTGTTCATCTCCTATACTTCTTTCGATAATTTTTCTATTTGTAATTCGTTCTCATCTTTGGTGGAGTAACATTATTTCCAACAATCTCAAACGAATTTTGTGTGTGTGATGGAAAACGAAACTACAATGGCGACCATCAAATTGATAAATCAAGATTTGGTTCGATTGGGTCGATTCGATGGCACAAATTTCACAAGATGGCAAGACAAACTGAAGTTTCTTCTCACCGCATTGAAGATCTTCTATATCTTAGACCCAGAATTGACGCCATTACCGGAACCCGCCAATGGAGAAACCGAAGCAGATAGAGCAGAAAGGCAAAAACGACAAGAAGATGAACTCATATGTCGGGGTCACATACTCAATGCTCTTTCAGATCGTTTATATGATTTGTACACCAACACTTCTTCGGCAAAGGAGATATGGAATGCTTTAGAAAGCAAATACAAAGCAGAGGAAGAAGGTACAAAGAAATTTATAATTTCAAAATATTTTGATTTTATGTTTTTGGAAAATATTCCCCTACTTCCCCAAATACATGAGATGCAAGTCCTTGTCAACAAATTAAAGGCGGTAAAGATTGAAATCCCGGAGACCTTTCAAGTAGGGGTTATAATAGCAAAACTCCCGGGAACTTGGAAAGGATACCGGAAGAAAATTATGCATAGTTCCGAGGATTATTCTTTGGAACAATTGCAAAAGCACCTAAGGATTGAAGAAGAATCCAGGTTACGCGATAGAAGTGAAAACTCTTCGGAAGGAACTTCTAAAGCGAATACTATAGAGAAATCTGAACCACCTGGAAAAACCAACAAAAGGAAGCCTTCAAGAAACTTTAACATGTTCAAGAAGAAGAACAAAGGAGGTTGCTTTGTGTGTGGAAAGTCTGGTCACTATGCAAAAGACTGTAGACACCGGAAAAGAAACAACTCCGAAGGAAAAATCAACTCCATTCAAGAAGAAAAGATTGTGGCCACCGTGAGCGAGATAAATGCAATTAAGGGAAAGGTTCCCGGGTGGTGGTATGATACTTGTGCTAC
>NC_036244.1:5117834-5147711 GCF_002742605.1 Olea europaea var. sylvestris | reverse complement strand
AACTTAGTTAGTGGAAATCTCTTAGGAAAATCGGGTATCAAAAGTGTGTATGAATCCGGTAAACTTGTATTATCCCTTAAAGGGAATTTTGTTGGAAAAGGCTATTCTTGTGAAGGAATGGTCAAACTTTGTACTGTTGACAATAAAATAAATAAAGTTGATCTTGCTTATGTTGTGGATTTATTTTCATTATGGCATGCTAGGTTAGGACATATTGGTAAAGTACCATGAAACGAATGAAAAAGTGTGACTTAATTTCATATGATGAAAATAACGAATATAGATGCAAAACTTGTGTAGAATCTAAGATGATTAAAAAACCGTATCAAAGTGTAAAAAGAACCTCTAGTATTTTGGAACTAATTCATACGGATATATGTGAATTAAACGGCACGTTAACTACAGGTGGAAATAGGTATTTTATTACCTTTATCGATGACTTTTCTAGATATACATATGTGTATTTAATGAAACATAAACATGAAGCATTTAACATGTTTAAGATTTATAAGAATGAAGTTGAAAATCATCTAGGAAAGAAAATAAAAATCTTAAGGAGTGATAGAGGTGGTGAATACTTTTCTAGTGATTTTAATTTATTTTGTGAACAACATGGCATAATTCATCAATGTTCTGCACCAAGGACTCCCGAACAAAATGGTTTGGCTGAAAGAAAGAATAGAACATTAGTAGAAATGATTAATGCTATGCTTATATTTGCTAAGTTACCTTTTAACTTGTGGGGTGAAGCTTTATTAAGTGCATGTAGGATACTTAATAGAATTCCTTCAAAACATACTAAGGTTTCTCCTTATCAATTATGGAAAGGAAGAAAACCAAACATTGGATACTTCAAAGTGTGGGGGTGTCTTGCTTATTGCAAGAACACGAACCCTAATAGAAACAAATTAGGTCCAAGAGGCATTAAATGTGCTTTTATTGGATATGCTAACAATAGCAAATCTTATAGATTGTTAAATATGGAGACCAATGTGATTATTAAATCAAGTGATGTAAAGTTCTTTGAAGATTCGTTAACCTCAAATAACGAATTAAGGGAAAACCTTGGAAATATCCCAAGCTCAAGTGGAACACGGGATGAAATATCTTCTAAAGATATTAATGAATCTAATGAACCACGAAGAAGCAAAAGAATTAGAGTTAAGAAGTCTTTAGGACCGGATGAAATTGATTCTCAACTTATCTCATTTTACTTAGTAGAAGGAAATGAGTTGAATGTTGTAAGAACAATTCCTTTTGTGCTACAAGTGGAAACCGATCCTAAAACTTATAAAGAAGCTATGGCTTCTCAAGATAGCATGTTTTGGAAAGATGCAATCAATGATGAAATGGATTCAATAATGTCAAATAAAACTTGGGAACTTGTCGATCTACCATCCGGATCCAAACCTATTGGTTGTAAATGGGTATTTAAGAGAAAATACAATGTTGATGGTTCTCTAAATACTTTCAAAGCTAGACTTGTAGCCAAAGGTTATCGACAAAAGGAAGGAATTGACTATTTTGACACTTATGCACCAGTAGCAAGAATAACTTCAATTAGGATATTGTTTGCATTAGCCTCGATATATGACTTGCATGTTCATCAAATGGATGTCAAAACGGCATTCCTAAATGGGGATCTCGATGAGGAGGTCTATATGGAACAACCAGAAGGTTTTGTTTTACCAAGAAATGAACATAAGGTATGCAAGCTAATTAAATCGTTATATGGGCTAAAGCAAGCACCTAAGAAGTGGCATGAGAAATTTGACTTAGCAATTATTTCATATGGATTTAAACATAATAGTGTAGATAGATGTTTGTATTCTAAAGTGCATGATGATTACATGATACTTATATGCTTATATGTTGATGACATGTTGATTATAAGTAATCACATGGATGGGATAAAAGAAACGAAGAGGTTTCTATCTTCCACATTTAAGATGAAGGATCTTGGACAAGTCGATACTATTTTGGGTATCAAAGTCTCAAAGACTAGTGAGGGTTATTACCTTAATCAATCACATTATATTGAGAATGTGATAAATAAGTTCAAACATTTGAACATAAAAGAGTATAATACCCCTATTGATCCAAGCTCAAAACTTGTAAAAAATGATGGAAGAGAAATTGCTCAATTAGAGTATGCAAGTGCTATTGGAAGTCTTATGTATGCAGTTCAATGCACAAGACCAGATATAGCAACAAGTCATTCGATATGTGGATAGTTACAGCATTATTATAATCCGCTATAATCCTATCCTAGATTAATATAATGCTGGTTGTTACTAAAACGAGGGTTGAGCTATAAGCTTTTAATAAAGTTCAGTGTAAAACCATAAGTACTTCTAAAAGTAACAAAGGTACTGGAAGAACTTTACCTAAATAAACTTCAAGGTGGTGCCGCCTTAATAGAGAGTTAGAGTTCTCTCTTAAAAGTTTATTGAAAAGGATAAGCGCAAGGCCATAAAAGCGCTAAGCGAGAAACGAGAAACTTGAGAACACATGATATTCGTGTGTGTGTTCTTACCGGTATTTTCACATGAAATACTTGGTTCAAAACTTCACGCTACCTTGAATTTCGACTTTACTTTGTTTGAATTACACTATGGTTAGATTCAAATCGAAAGATATCTAATTCTTACGCATGAGTATCGTATAATTTGAATAATGAGAAACTTGTTAATTTTGAACAAGTGGGGGATTGTTATGAAGTGGTATAATTGTTCAAAACCAACAATAAAAAAAATAAAAAAAAATTAGGCCATGCGGTAGCCATGCAACCGCATGGAACCCTACCGAGACCATATGGTCTCGGTAGGATTGTACCATGCGACCGCATGGGTTTGTACCATGCGGTCGCATGGTACAGAAAAAATGACCGTTGGGTCGTTTTTTGTTGGTTTTTTGGTGGCTTTTCATCCATAAGGTGCACCACTTCATAAAGCTATACTACTTGGCTATAAATAGGTGATCTTGGGTCATTGAAAAAACACTTATTATATTGATCCTTCTTGAGATCAAATCCAAAAGATAAAATACCCTCTCATATTCATCTTTTCTTTGCGTTCTTAAGTTTTAGAGATTCAAACAAGTGTTTAGTGTTTGAATCTCTATAAGGCTTGATTAATCCTTCAAATCTTTTGCCGGATCACCCTTTAAACACCAAAATAGTGGGGGCAAAATTCGTTTGAGGACAACAATCAAAGATTGTGTTTGAGCCTTCAAAGTTCTTCATATATCCTTTGCCATTTGTTCATCTCCTATACTTCTTTCGATAATTTTTCTATTTGTAATTCGTTCTCATCTTTGGTGGAGTAACATTATTTCCAACACATGCAGTGTAGAGGGTGCTTCCACTCTTAAAAGTAGTTAAAGTTTCCAATGTCTTCAAGAGAAAACCGATTTGGATGCTCGTGAAAAAAATTCTGAATGAGCACGGCATTGTCTCCGATGATGATTATGCCATCGACATAAACCAGAAGATAAATCAATTTTCTATGAACTTTTTGGATGAATATTGAAGTATCACTGTGAGAATTTTTGAAGCCATTAGATAGTACGTAGGACTTTAGTTTATTGAACCGAGCTCTTGATACTGGTTAAATGCTATAAATGGCCTTGTTTAGTTAAGCACACATAATGGGGAATTGAGGATGAGAAAAACCTAGAGGTTGCTCCAACAAAACATCATCTGTCAATCAGCCTTGCAGGTAAGCATTCTTTATATATATTTAGTTGCCAAAAGGACCATGCTTTTGCAGTTGCAACTGTAAGAATAATGTGCATTGTAGCTGGCTTAACTACGGGGCTGAATGTCTTAGTAAATTCTATCCCTGTCCTTGATTAAAGTAATATGCCACATGTACATGGAGATTAAACAAATAGCATTACAGAGAGATAGGTGGCATTAATTCATTGGGGCTGGGACAAGGGACAAAAAAAGTTGTCTCAGCTAATACAGTTTGGCCACCCGTTTCCCTATGAAGCTCCGTGTACAAGGAGATTAATCTTTGATTAAATCCTTTGGCTACTAGATGGATGTCTTGTCCACCGATTGCTCCATAAGCATTTCTCTTCATCCTAAAAATCCATTGGCAGCCTATCACATTCTATGCGTGGTTCGTTGGTACTAGGGTCCAAGTAGTATTCTGGATAAGGACATCAAACTCCTCATTCATGGCTTTGTGCCATTGAGCGTGTTTTTGTGCTTGGGTAAAAATCGTGGTTCAATATTACTGGAGTATTTGAGGGTAGTGTGGAGTTCTAGGATTTTTCTAGGTTTGACAATATTACGTTTGGAATGGAATCATCATTCGGTTCAAGAGTCGTTTAAGCTAGAGGAGTAAGAAGTTACTTGAGAAGAGTTTTCAACGATAGCATCCTCGGACTTTGGTTAAACACACACATTAGAATACTTTTCAATTTTTAAAATTCAGCTGCGGCTTTGTTTTTTCCTTTTGTAACTTTAAATTGAAATACATGGCTGTTTGAAAGGCTGCAGTCCTCAATTTTAGGGGCATTGAGGCTTTATGAAGTACATGGGGAGTTCTGTTTCGACAGTGAGGCGGTGTTTTCTCTCGGCTGAGCCCATGAGGTCAGGTGTACAACAATGGTAGCGTCGCCCTTGGCTATTGGAGGAACAAACGATTGTTTAAGGTAAGGATGTCAACGAGCCGAAATTTTAGGCTCAGGCTCGGCTCGAGTAAAATGATCAAGCCTTGTTCAGGGCCCAAGCTTTTACTCGGCCAAAAAAATTAGGTTCGACCCGAGCTTTCGGCTCGAGCCTTTTCGAGTCGAGCCGGGCAGACTTTGTGTTTTGCTAAATTTTTTTTTTCTATATATAAACATGTCAGCTGGTTCCTATGTTTGGCAGCAACCTGCTGCTTTAAAAAAAAAAGATTCATAGGCTTGTGAGCCCAAGCTGGTGAGCCCGATTGTCATCCCTAGTCTAAGGTGCCGCTTTGGTGACGGCCTCGAAAAAAATTTATTATGTATTATAATTATAAATAATTATAATTATATGTATTATAAATAATAAAGAAAATTTCTCAAAAAAAATTTTACATTCTTACTCTTTGATATATGAAAATTTTTTATATGAAAGCAAAATGTTTTTTGGAATTGTACAATGTATATATATTGTTTTCATCTTCTAGAAAGCATTGAAATATTCTTTAAGATAAAGTGAAATATCCAAGACTTAAGCCACTTTACAAACACATTAAAAACTCTAAGTTGAAAGTGTTAAAACATTAATAAGATTTAATTGCCAAATAAAAACCACTTTAAACACTTAGTGAAAGCATATGATGATGCAAAGGTACATAGAGATGCTAAAATTTTATATTATGACATTATGAATTTTGAGTTCTTATTGGGCTAGATTATTTAGTATAATATATTGTGTGCTATTTTAGATTTTTTTAAATTGTTACAAAATACAGCTATTTATATTGTTGCTACTATTTGTAGCTTCAAAGGACTTATTTTATTGTTTGAAATATCGAGAAATTGAATTTGAATTTGATAAGATTATTTCTAAAGGAATTACTGTTTGAGCGAAAGTTGAACCTAGATTTCATGCATTATCCATAGTGATCGTTTGATTGCCCGCAAGTAAACTGGATCGTGAACAAGTAATAAAATGGTGTGTAGAGTGTCAAACCCACAAGGATTATGTGTTTGATCTAGTTAAAGCTAACATCATCCTTAATCGAATAGCAAAATTGAGTAGTAATTAAATTGTTGCGAAAACTCTCTTCAAAGATCTTCAAACCGACGATTTCTGGACTCAATCCAACATACATTTCTCTACCAACAACCAATCCAATCGGCTCTAAACCGCAAACAATATAATTCACCTCGATTGCTATTCAATCTTACCCACGTATGACAAGAAAAAGTGATGATTTATGATCAAAAAGGTTAGGAGAAGACACCACAAAATTATACTATGAAGAAACCATAAATTACACAAAGTAAACAAACGTTTTGGATATATATATATATATATACTCTAAGGTTAGTCTTTTAGTTAAACCTTTAAGGGGCTTAAACGGCTAAAATTAAAACTATCCAAGAGGGAATGTAATTGGGCTGGGTGTAACTCATGAACTTGGTTGTTTGACTTATTTCATTCATCGACCTATGCTTATGAAACAATATTAATCCACATTAACATCATAGCTCGGGATTTATTAGGCATCGAAAACCCAACAAATCTCCACCTTGATGCCCAATAAATTTGCAAGCAATCAAAACACACAGTTAGCACTTGCATAATCAAAGTAGCCAATAAAATTGGATCACAGACCTTATCTCGTATTTTCAACCTAAAACACATACCATACCTGCTTCATGTACTCACTGGAGTTAAGGTCAAGAATGTTCAAGTAGAAGAAAAAATTTAACAGTATACAATCAAGAGCAAATACACGTGTGATGACGATTTATTATAGGATAACACACATAGATCTTTTCATAAACACGTTCACATAGAACCATCAATTAACACCAAATTAATTAAACACGCGGTCAAATACATATGCAGCAAATGCATAAATGACCCCACGAAAGATCTCATCACACTTATTTTATCTCATTCTGTGTTGCTCACACCTCGAGAACACATATCTCCTCTCATTGCCCACCATGTTCATTAGACTGATCACTCAACTCTATGTCTAACTGGTAGGTCACAATAAATCCTAAGTCCACATGATAATCCACTATCTCCACACCACTTCTCCCAATTTACATGGATAATGGGTCTTCACCAAAAAGAAGTGATAGAAGTGCCTCTCTCACACTCCACTTGATCGATGTCTCTTTACCGATAAATGATTCTAGACATTCAATCACATCTCCACTCGTGATTCAAATGTCACACTCCACATCCCCGATACAAACACAATGTACTTCTAGGCATCTATACTCCACCTCACCAAAAGACATCCAACACACTGCTAATGCATCTTAACTTACTATGCATGCAAGCAATTACACCAAGTAATTATATATTATCCCAAATTCATGCAAATGCACATATCAAACACATTGAAATGTAGCAAGTAATCATGCAACAAAATTTGAACAGTCACACACATGCAGAAATGATCACACACAAATGCACATACAGTAACTAGGTTTACTCTTAGGGTCGAGTGACGCACATGCAGTAACTAGGTTTACTCTCAATAAATCTCACTAGGGTCATCACTCGACTTTAATGCCAAATTCGCCTCACCTCTCATCTTACCCTTCAGCTTATCTTTCTTCCTGGGACAGTCCCGAATAAAATGTCCAGACTTACCACAACTGTAACACCGTTTACCACTAGATTTGTCTCGTCCCTTGCCCTTCTTCTTACTACCCTCACCACTCGAGTCACTACTCAAATCATTACCATCTTGAGTTCTACCCAAATTTATTTGCTTAAACTTCATCCCACTCCTCATCATATGTAACTCACCACTCCTCTTATCCTCCTTTTCAGTCTTAATCTCTATCTCCTTACTCCTAAACGAGTCTATGACAATCTCAGGTGTTAAGTTGTCCCTGTCATACTTAATTGCATTCTTAACTTCCTTATATAAATCAGGCATGGAATTAAACATGATAATATTCTTATACGTTTCAGATACATTTTCATCACAATTAACGATGTCTTGAACAACTTGTTAAAGATATCCAGATTGTCATCAAGATCCTTTAAAGGATCCATTTTAAAGCTGAAAAATCGTTCAAACAAGTACAGCTTATTAGAAGTAGACTTAGAGCGTGTTTTGTAGGGATTTTAATCCAATTAAAATCAATTTTTTGACCGTTATTTCATTATTTTCGTCGTCATTTTTGAATTTTTCTCTCACAGGTAGGACCCACTTTATCTCTAACAGTCAAAAAATCAATTAACAAAATTCCTACCAAATAAGCACTTAAACAAATATAAGTTCTTCAACTTTTCCCAAAGTTCTTTGGTAGAATTGAGTTTTCCAACTTTTCTTAAAACGGTGTCAGACAGGTGTAAAATAATTAAAGTGTATGTAAGTTCATCATACTCTTCTTTTTATGCTTCTATTAAATTTGAAGGAAATTTATCATCTATGACTTTTGAAACTTTTTATTGGACCAAACAGCCCTTCATCTTTTGTTGCCAAATAGAAAAAATTTTCTTTCTCATTAAAAATTCCAACTTCAAAGTGTGAAGACATTTTTAAGAAAAACAGAACAACCAAAATAAACCATTCTAGATTCCCAAGGTTTCGTAAGATTCACGATCTCGAATCAAGGAGATGTTTGGACGGGTCAAATTCAGGTGTTCTAATGAGATAATTAATGCAAACACGTAGGTATATTAACAAAAAATTCAAATTTTTACGTAATACAGTAAATTAAACACAAAAGTACTTATTAACTTGCAATTAAATCCAATACTTCAAATCGGAGCAAATAATTCCTAAATTTTCTAGCACAAGCAATAGTTGCTAAGCAATGACAACCCTTAATCCTAATTATCACCCCACACGATGATCTACTAGTGCGATAATGTAAAAGTTTCAGCCAATTTACCAGAGCGGACCAATCTGAGTTCGTAAATTATGAGACACGCGAATTTAACACTTTAGGACCACCATTATTCGTCCTAAAGTCTCTGTAAACTACAGCAACCAAGAAATCACAATCGAATTTTGAATGTCCAAAGAACAATGCTGTCCAGATTCTACTGCAGACCCTGAAATAGAAAACTTTTAAAATGAAAAATGTCAGAACTAATGTAAGAAACAAACTTCTTGAGTGACCATCGCCAAAAAGTGAAGCACTCGCCCTCACACGTCGTCGTCATCGTCACCACCTCCACGTCACACTAGTGGTCTCTGTTTCCCTAAACTCCTTCTGGATTGATTAGAAAACGTGAAAAATAGAGGTTGATTTTGACAATTTTTGAACAGCTTCTTCGATCTGATTTCTACTGTGTTTTCAGCCGATTTCCTGGATGTTTTTGGTATATTTCACAAGTCATAACCACCATCTTGAAGCTCTGATATCAAATGTTGTGGAAGCTCTTTTCAAAGATCTTTAAATCGGTGATTTTTGAGCTCAATCCAACGTACATTTATCTATCAACAACCAATCCAACCGACTCCAAACCACAACCAATATAATTCACCTCAGTTGCTATTCAACCTTACTTACATAGGATGAGAAAAGGTGATGAATTGTGACCACAAAGGCTAGGAGAAGACACCACAAAGATATGCCATGAAGAAACCACCAATTACACAAAGTAAACAAGCGTTTTGGACACTTCTAGGGATTGTTTTTCACACACCAAAGGGAGGAGCCGAGATTTCACTTTTTCTCACACAAAACCTCACAAATCATACAAGAAAAGTGGTTGGGGTTATATATATATGGGTTAGGCTTTTGGTTAGACCTTTAAGGGGTTTAAACAGGTCAAGATTCAAGTCATCTAAGAGGGAATACAATAGGGCCGAGTGTAGCGCATGGACTTGTTGTTGGACTTATTGCATTCATCGGCCTATGTTTATAAAATAATATTAACCCACGTTAACATCATAGCCCGAAATTTATTGAGTATCAAAAGCCCAACATAAACACTATTAAATCCATCAACTAACTTGAAAGCAATATAAAAAAATTTATCAAATTTGCAAGAAATATTACTAAGATTTAGAATCTTCCTTGCTCAACCATTTTTAGTTCAACAATCTAAAATAGTTAATTTGGAATCATGCTTGTTGGTCAATGTTCTTATTTTAATTGAAAACCTCTCTCGATAGTTTTCAAACATATTCTCCTCATGTAACCTTCATATCTTTCAATGAAAAATGCGACCATAATAAATACATTAAACAAGCTATAACATCTTATAAAAATCATATGAAGCATAGTGGTGTAGCTCGATTCTCTATCGAACCTCATAATGTTTATTACTATCCGCTAATGATCTTATTATCTCTCTCAATGACAATAAAATTCACAAATAATTCAATTATTGGCCAGGTAATTGAAAAGCAAATTAAACCATAATAAACATCCAAACAATTAAATAAATTAACGTTAATTTAATTATTCAAACCAAAAACTTCATAACGAGGGTTGATCACATCCTAATTATATGAAAATTAATCTATCATGATTTCGGGATTAAGCAAATAAAAGGTGGAAGGAGATCACCAAAAAAAATTGATAAAACATGCTTAATTTTGTTTCAAAGTGAATCCGCTGTCTCTGTTGTGCTCTACGTTTTTCCAAGCCACCTATTAGTTGTCTCCGTATGTGTGACTAGGCTTCAAATTTCTCAGCCGCCAATTCAATCTCTGTCTTTTTTTTTTCTCTCAGCCCAAAGGCAGCCTTCAATTCTCTTCTTTTTCTCCAATCTGTTGCCGCCAATGTGTGTATATATAATATATTTCAGCCTCCCCTTTTGATTCCTCCAAAGCTACCGTTTATATGCACTTGTTTGAGCCCCATTTTTGCCAAAAAAATGTATTTTTGAATAGTGTAATGATGTGAAATCTGTGGTTAAAAAATAAGGAAAAGTTTTAGATTTTCATGTAATATTATTTCATTGAAGAATTTGTGATTGAAATGATGTCAAAACACTATTTAAGAATGTATTTTGTCAAAAAAAAAGGGGGCTCAAACAAGGGCATGTTTATATGTATTGATCAATTCTCTAGCTTCGGTTTCTATTTTGATATGTAATAAATTTCAGCAGGCGACAGCCCATTTCCCTTGTCTTCTCTGTGTGTGAATTCCTTCAGCTACCATTTTTTTTTTTTTTTGTGGGCAAATTTCTTCAATTTTGCTCTTCTTCTTTTTTTTTTTTTTTTTTTTTTTTTTTTTTTTTTTTTTAGTCTTGCAACCGCCCACTATTATGCAATTTTCCGCCTCTATCTACGTGTATAATTTTCCTCATTTTTTTTGTTTTTCAGCTACTGCTGACTTGTCTCTGTAGGCGTGTATGTAAATATATTCTTGGCTGCCTTCTCAATGGGTGTATATATAGGACCAAACTATGTGCATGACATGACACACAGCTCGATTCACAGCACCCTCATATCGGAGGGTCCACACCATTTTTTTATTGATACGGACCCCCATCGAGCTGTGAGGTGCTATACAAACAGCTTAACCTATATATGTATTTCAATTTAACAGCCCTATATTTGACTTCAATCAGAATTTTACATGTCCAATATAATGAAGTCAAAGTGAACTGCCCTTTTGCTACGGAAAAGAAAAAAGAGTCCACCCTTTTTCTTTTTTGTGTGCCAGGAGTCCAATTTCAATGCCCAATTAATATAATAATTCTTTTCAAGGCCTCATTTCTTCCAACTATGCAATTTAGTCCTGCAATTTCTATAGTGTAGACTTTGGCCTCCAAAACTTGCATTCAATAGCTAATTGATCCTTGTTTCTTTTCCAAGATGCCTCAAACGAGTCGAACACTGAAACAAACGAAAATTAACTTAAATTAAGTATAAAATTACTAATTTGTCTACACACAAATTTAGTAATGTGATATAAATAAGTGCACAAAATGCACTTATCACATAAATAGAAGCAGGTTGATCAAAATGTTAATAATGAGATAAAACATTATGCTAAAAAATATCTTTTAGAGTTTATTATTTATTATTTGTAGTTGATGAAACTCTTTCTTCATCTAGGTTAATGTTAGAACAATTTTAGAAATATGAAAATACTATTGAGTTTCCGCTTGATTTTAAAAAATTGCAAACTATAGATGATATTTATTTGAAGTTCTAATGTCATAAGCTTGGAAAAGATTTGAACAAGACAAGGATTATGATATTGACAAGTACAAATTTATTTTCTAAACAGCATATTGTTAGAAACTATTTGTCAGAAGACACCAACAAGGTGATTGAAATTTTAGACTACATAAAAATGGCAGTTGTTTTTCAAATGTGCGAATTGCTTATAAGATATTAATGATATACAAGTTACACTTATATATGTCGAGAGAGCCTTCCCAAAGTTGATGTTGTTAAAATCTACTGTTGATCAACTATGTCAAAAGAGGTTGAATGAATTGATCATGGTACAGGGACGGACGCCCTAAATCCCCTTTTAAAAAAAATTAAATGTGTAATTTTTATTTTATTTATTATTATTATTTTATTTTATTTTTGCTGTATTAGCCCGTGTTCATGTCGGAAGCTGGATCCACCTCTGTCATGGTGTCTATCAAAAAAAGCACTAATATAGATTAATTGTAATAGATTATATATGCTCTACATTTAAATTTGTAAGCCTCCAAAATATCGAGGCAGGTATTGAGCAGTGGAGATTTAAGATGTTGGATGCCACGAAGTGTGTGTGATAGGCTTTCATATTCGCCACCTCTACTATATAGGTTGTCTCAATGGAAGTGCTGAAAATTTTTCTACCAACCTATTTAATCGTTTGAAAGTTGAGCACTGAAGATTTTAACTTCATGGAATAGAATCAAGTACATTTAGTGTAATAATCAACAAAAATTTATATGAAGTAATTGGTGTACCGCTCCGAATATCTGAAAATATTATATCAAGGGGTGTAATACAAAATAAGGATGACATGTAATAAGTTACTTAATTTTGTTTGTTTATGGATTATTTTAGGAGAAAACTTGGTATTGGATGAAATTGATTAAAAGAAATGAGATTTAATCGATTAGGATTGAAGTTGTGCGAATACTAGAATTTGGGTATCAAAGTGACAAGTATGGAAGTTAAGGGACCCATTGTAAATACCGGAGGACTTGGCTCAACAAGAAAATGGATACAAAGAGTAAATTGCTCAAGGCTCAAAAGTTGACAGGTGATCGCAAGGATCATGAGTCGCAGTCACAAGGCAAGGAATTGAAAAGCCAGTGTTACGTGTTCGCACACTTGGACAACCCACCGGGGCCCACAGCCAACTCATGTCGAACCACATGGCACTCAATTGAGGTGATTTGCATAGCCAAGGCCCTTTGAAGGTGGACGAGGCCCTATTTGTCGAAGCTCTGTAGCCGAGGTGACAGCCTCCGAAGCACAGAGCAACATCTTCCATAGACACCCCTCCCAAGAGATCTTCTGCACAAAGATCTTACTTGAATAATTGATAAGACGTTTGTCCTAAGTGTAAATGTTAAGTATTGTCACTAGTAGAAGTGGCTCTGCCAATCAATAACTGTATAACAGGTTAGGTGCGGCTGATGCCTATAATTTGACATGTAACTCAACCGGATGAGGCAACGTGTACCCCGAACCAAAGGTCACGATCTAACTAGTGACACTATAAATACACCACCATGTACCCCATACAAAGGCTAATGCAAGAATCAATACAAAAAAATGATAACTTACTCAACTCTCTCTTTCTTATTATCTTGCAACATAAACGAGTTCATGCATATTTAGATACACATTAGCAAACATCGAATTGGTAATTATTGTACAATCGATCTACGATCATCTCACCGAATTTCGAACGTTCTCGTCCCTCGTCGTTGAGCTACTCCCACGCCCTTGATCTATCTTTTTTAGACTGTCCACGTGTCTTTGCATGTTGGACTTTCGCTTACGTAAGCGCGGGTGGGTCCGGTATCTTTTGGAAACATTTATTAGGGTCAAAAGATTGGCGTCGTCTGTGGAAAGCCGTACCATAACCACGAACAACCTCATGGTGAAAGCTTGTTAAAGAGGAACATTTGGGCGTCCCCCTTGAAAAAGGATTCGTTCTTGAAAAAGAACAAGAGGAAGCCCCACGACTTAGCAAAAATCTGAAGGGTAAGACACAAGGAAAATGAGTTGAAACGAAGATACACCCCCCAGGAGGGTAAGAGAAAATGCTAACGTGCCCCCTCAAGCAGCTACCCCAGTAGCTCGGCATAGACCCCACCACAACCGCAGAAGAGGTGGAATGCGTGCGACGGCCCGGCTGTCAAGAGAAATGACCGCCATGACAGCTAATATAAGGGACATTGCTAGCCAAAACGTGGTTATGACGGAACTTATGGCCCAAATGCAGGGCCAGAGAGGCTTCCCTATTCCTCCATACGCCCCTCAAGGGCACTACCAATAAGAAGATGAAGTTCAAAGCCGTAAGGCTATCTCGTCGGACTATAGCCGAGGTAGAAGCCCATTTGAAAGGGATGTAGAAGTTGACGTTTCCTCCAACTACGCTTCTGGCCGACCCACTGAGGTCCCTTTGAACCATGATAACTTCCCACCTCTGTATGAGCAAGAGCAAAGACATAGGAGGTCAGACAGTGTATTTGACAGAATTAGCCTCGCTGAACCGAGGCTCAGATAACAACAGCATCACGAGCCTTGGACAAGGCCACCGCCTCCACCTCCTATGCCTCAACAGCTGGAGGAAAAGCATGAAAATACCCCCCCTATTGCTCTGCCTAGAAATAGGCGCCAAAGGAGGGAGGAAGAGGCTAGGAACCGTCCCAGAACCTCTCACCAACAACCGAGGTATGAGGCTAAAGAAAACTATTCAGATGAGCAGCAAAGGTCCTGTGACTTGGACAATGATGATGAAAACTTACCATTCTCAAGGGAACTAAGGAGCGCCCAGGTCTCGAACCACTATGTTATGCCAAAGATACCAAAGTCTGACGGAAGAGGCGACCCAGAGAAGCACCTGAATGCTTACAAAACTCACATGAGCCTAAGGAGCACCATCCCAGCTGTAAAATGCAAAGCTTTCCACTTAACACTTAGCGGAGCAGCTGAAATTTGGTATAGTAGGTTACCACCTGGGAGCATAAAAAGTTGGCCCAAATTCAAGAAGACCTTCTTGAAGAGGTTTGCTGTGAGCAAAGAGGGAGAGGCCCCCATCCAACGTCTCCAAGACATGAGACAGGCACATGGGAAGTCCCTAAAGAGCTTCCTATCACATTTCATCGATGAGATGACATATTGTGTGCAAGTCACCGACCGTGAGGCGTTATCTGCATTGAGGGGAGGTCTGAACGTGAACAACCTGTTCTGGAGGGACGTGCAAAATCAAGACCCCACCACCTATGATGCCCTACTCGAGATGATGAGACAGGAAATCATTAATTAAGAATTGATTGAGCATAGGAACAAGGCGAATAGAGGCCTCCCACCTCCTCAAAGGCAGCGTGCTAGAGGGCTGACCTCCCACTTGATGGACTACCAAATGAACCAAGCTGGTAATGAGTGTTCTGGACAAGCACTGGCCACCACCACTCTTAACGTCATCCCTACATTGGCATATGAAGATATCAACCCAGTCACTGACACCCAGCAGATGGGAAATCCGCAAGAATCCCGTAGGGGTAGAGGCTGAGGCCGAGGTTCAGGACCTAGAAATAGGTCGAATCAAAACCCACCAGGATACTGTGTATACCACCGGTCCTATGGACACGACATAGCAGATTGTTGAGACTACACTCACCGCTCCCAGCAGGAACCCCTTAGGGACAGAAACAAATCGCCCCAGGGGAACAAGCCCTCGCCAAGGTACAATAACTGACCTGGGCGTGAAAAGGCCGCTCCACGTCAAAGGGATGTCTCTCCGTGATAAAGGGAGCGTGATGTAGAAAGACCCAGGGAAGGGCGCAGACATCGAAAAAATCGACAAACTTAGGATGAGGCCCCTATCCACGAGGTGAATACCATTTTTGGATGCCCTTATGTAGGCGGTGAAACGCGAAACGCCAAAAGGAATTATACCCGTGAGGCCAAGCGTTCCTCGCTTACTAGCTATATTGTGGGCCACAGCTCCCGAAGGGATTAATTTCCACCTATTGTCTTCACCCAGGAGGACACTGAAGGGGTTCACTACCCCCATTGAGATGCACTTGTGGTAAGAGCAGTCATAGCCCGGAATGGGCTCAAACGAATGCTAGTTGACAATGGTAGCTCCATCAACATTCTATTCGAATCCACCTTTGACAAGATGATACTGGACCATGAGTTAACATCCACCACCACTCATTTGTACGAATTTACCGGAGATAGCATTACTCCGAGAGGAAAAATCACACTCGCGATAGAGATGGGAGAGTCTCCCCAAACCACAATAAACTTCATGGAATTCCTTGTTGTCTTCAGTCGATCGGCCTACCACGGAGTATTAGGTAGGCCATCCCTAAAAGAATTGGGAGCCGTCACCTCCATCCACCACCTATGCATGAAGTTCCCGATCGAAAATGGGGTGGCAACGGTGAGAGGCTCAAGAGAATGTTATTTAAGCTCCATCAGAAAGGTAGAACCCCGGGACGTCCACGTAATTATTGTCGACGTAGTCATGGCTGATGCCCCAGGTGATGCTCCCGTTGAACCGGAAGATGTCGAAATGATTCATGCACTACCCAATCCGGAAGTATTGGTCATAGATAAGATTGATCCCCGCATAATTGAACATGAACCTCAAGTATCCCCAGTTGAGGAATTTGAGAGCTTCTCGGTGGACCCCCAAGACCTATCCAAATTGTTGAAGGTGGGCAAGGGCTTATCCAGCACTGTGAAAGAAAAGCTCAAGGATTTCCTAAGTAGGAACCTCGATATCTTTGCTTGGAAGCATGAGGAAATGGTAGCCATAAACCCCAAGGTCAGTTGCGATCACCTGAAAATTGATCCTAAGGTTGCCCCGCATAGATAAAAAAGGAGAGCCCTCAACCCTGAGAGGTACGAGGCCCTGAAGGAAGAAGTTCAGAAGCTCATCCAGACTGGCTTCATCAGAGAGGCCACCTATCCGAGGTGGATATCCAATCCAGTTTTGGTGAAGAAACACAACGGCAAGTGAAGGGTGTGCATCGATTTCACTAACCTCAACAGAGCTTGCCCGAAGGACAGCTTTTCACTTCCAAGGATTGACCAACTAGTAGACTCCATAGCCGGGCACAAGTTATTGAGCTTCATGGACGCATACTCCAGCTACAATCAAATCCCTAAGCACCTGACCGATGATGAACACACATCTTTCATCACAGACCGAGGCCTTTACTGCTACAAGATGATGCCATTCGAGTTAAAAAACCCCAGAACAACATATCAAAGGCTCGTTTAAAAAATGTTTGTGGACCTCATCGGCAAGACAATGGAAATCTACATAGACGATGTGCTGGTAAAGAGTTTGGAAGCTGGGGACCACATAACGCACCTCAACAGCACCTTCCAAATCTTGAGAAGATATAGGATGAGGCTCAACCCCCTCAAGTGCGTATTCGGAGTGGCCTCAGGCAAATTCTTAGGATACATGGTCAATCAACGTGGTATTGAAGCCAACCTTGAGAAGATTGAGGCCCTATGCAAGATGAGGTCCCCCCAAGAGCCAATGGAGGTGCAAAGCTTGACTGGACGAGTAGCCGCGCTTAGCCACTTCGTCTCCAAAGCTATGGACAAATGCCTCCCATTTTACAAAGTGCTAAAAGCTGGGAAGAAGTTCCAGTAGAATGAGGAATGTGAAGAGGCCTTCCAAGGCCTGAAAAGGCACCTAGGGCAGGCCTCCTCCTCTCCAAACCGAAACCCGATGAAATCCTACAGCTGTATCTAGCCGTCTCCAATGAGGCTATCAGTGCGGTTCTAATCCGAGAAGAGGAAAACACCCAACTCCCCATTTACTACACAAGTAAAGCACTCCTATCGTCGGAAACTCGCTACCCCGATATGGAGAAGCTCGCTTTGGCCTTGATCATGGCCTTCAGGAAGTTGAGGCCCTATTTCCAAACCCACACCATCCATGTACTGACAAACTTTTCCCCAATGTAGGTACTCCAGAAGCCCGATGCCTCAGGTAGATTATTGAAAGGGCGGTGGAGCTAAGTAAATTTGACCTCATGTTCAAGGCTATGGCAGCCATCAAGTGCCAAGCCTTAGCTGACTTTGTGGCACAATTCGCCAACTTACCCGAGGTAGATGAAATCATGGAACAAGCTGAGCCCCCTACGTGGAACCTATTCGTCGATGGGTCGACTGGGGACGCAGACTCTGGTGCCGGAGTTGTCCTCATCAGCCCAGAAAGTCACAAACTGAACTTGACGGTGAGGTTCGGGTTCAAGGCCACCAACAATGTAGCAGAATAAGAGGCACTTCTCGCAGGCCTCAGGCTAGCCAAAGAAATGCAAGTAAATAGGCTACTCATCAGTAGTGACTCCCAGCTGGTCGTTAGCCAGGTCAACAGTAACTTCTCAGCTAGGGACAAAACAATAACCTCCTACTTGAAAATGGTGATGAACCTCATCCCATCCTTTAAAAAGTTTGAGTTGATCCAAATCCCCCGCACCGATAACGAACATGCGGATGCACTCTCCAAACTTGCAAGTAGCAAGGATTCCGAACTACTCATAGTAATCCCATAGAGCACCTCCTCATGTCGTCAATCGAGGCCCCAATGTAATGTGGGTCACTGGGAATCCTACCTGGATGGAGTCCATCATGGCATACCTCAAGGACCAGGTACTTCCCTCTGACAAGCATGAGGCCTACAAGCTAAGGAGGAGATCAACCCATTTCCTCTTCATTGATGATGTACTTTATAAGAGGAGCTTCTCCTCTCCACTCTTACGATGCGTCGGAGGAGAAGAGGCTACCTACATCTTAAGAGAAGTCCATGAGGGTGTGTGTGGCAACCACTCTGGGGGTCTATCTTTGGCACAAAAAATACTGAGGCAGGGGTACTACTGGCCTACCTTGAAAAGGAACGCCCTCGAGTTTGTACGAAAATGTGACAAATGCCAACGATTCTCTCCTATCCAAAGACAACCATCGCAAGATTTGACTGCGGTCTCCAGCCCTTGGCCTTTCTTGAAGTGGGGTGTGGACCTCATAGGTCCTCTAGCAAAAGGTAGAGGAGGTGTGAGCTTAGCAATTGTGGCCATTGATTACTTCACGATGTGGATTGAAGCTGAACCCCTGGCAAAAATTACAGAAGCTAACACTTCCAAATTCTTATGGAAGAATATCATATGTCGGTTCGGAATTCCCTACTCGATCGTCTCAGACCGTGGTAGACAATTTGACAACAAGAAGGTCAGAAGCATATGTGAAGAACTTGGCATCAAGAAACACTTCTCCATGCCTCACCACCCACAAGCAAATGGTCAGGTTGAAGCTATGAACAAGACCATCAAACACGTCCTGAAAAGGAAGCTTGATGTGTCAAAAGGGGCCTAGGTAGATGAGCTACCACATGTTCTTTGGGCAATCCGAACCACTGCGAGGACCCTAATGGGGAAAATACCTTTCCTCATAGCATATGGGACTGAGGCGATGAGCCCCGTCGAGGTTGGACTTCCATCTCCACGACGTCTGCATTTCAGTGAGATAACAAACGACAAGCTTCAAAGGTGCGACCTCGACTTCATTGAGGAAAGGAGAGATGATGCCCAGCTGAAGCTCGACACATATCAAAGAAAGATGATGAAGTACTTCAACTCAAAGGTAAAGAAGAGGTCATTTCGAATCAACGACTTGGTCTTTAGGAGAGTCTTCCTTTCCTCGAAGGAACTTGGCACCGGTCCCCTAGGCCCGAACTAGGAAGGTCCATATAAAATCAAAGAGGAGATCCGACACAGTACCTACTGGATTGAAGACATGAACGGCAAGGCACAACCCCGTCCATGGAACATTGAGCAACTCCAAATCTATTATCAATGAATGTACTACCTCGCTCGACGATTTTCCCAGCTTATGTAACATTTCCATGATCCAATAAAATTATCCATTATTGAATTCATGTGTTGCATAGCGTCATCACCTCAGAGGAGAGGCCAGCGTCCCATCTTTGGGCCACCTCGTTTGAAGTCTGAGGTGCATGAACTCGCCTCCCTTTGATGAGACTGAACGCCACTGGGAGAAGCCTCAGCATGGCTAAACCATCCACCAAGTTGGTAAGCGTCATCATCTCGTAGGAGAGGTCAGTGTCCCATCTTTGGACCACCTCGTTTGAACTCTAAGGCACATGAACTTGCCTCTCTTTGGCGAGGCTGAACGCCACTGGGAGAAGCCTCAGCATGGCTGAACCATCCACCATGTTGCGAAGTGTTGTCACCTCGGAGGAGAGGTCAGCGTCCCATCTTTGGGCCACCTCGTTTGAACTCCGAGGCGTATGAACTTGCCTCCTTTTGGAGAGGCTGAACGCCACGGGGAGAAGTCTCAGCATGGCTGAACCATCCACCATGTTGAAAAGCATCGTCACCTAGAAGAAGAGGTCAGCGTCCCATCTTTGGGCCACCTCGTTTGAACTCTAAGGCGCATGAACTTGCCTCCCTTTGACGAGGTTGAATGCCATAGGGAGAAGCCTCGGTATGGCTGAACCATCCACCATGTTAGGAAGCGTCGTCACCTCGGAAGAGAGGTCAACATCCCATCTTTGGGCCACCTCGTTTGAACTCCGAGGCGCATGCACTTACCTCCCTTTGGCGAGGCTGAACGCCACGGGGAGAAGTCTAAGCATGGCTGAACCATCCACCATGTTGGGAAGCGTCCTCACCTTGGAAGAGAGGCAAGCGTCCCATCTATAGGCCACCTCGTTCGAACTCCGACGCGCGTACACTTTTACACCTATTTAGACATAAGGCTCAACCACTACTAGCTTCACGCATCTACCTTTCGAATCAGATAGTATTCCCAGTTCAGCTGAAACACGGTCCAGTCAGGATCCATTCAAGTTACAATTATTAAGTTTAAGTACAATTCATTTGCTTAAGTCCAATATTGTTCATGGCTCATGAGGCTTGCGTACAATTTACTCGCTCAAGTGATTGGAGTTAGGATACTAAGTTAAAGTCATTTAGTTCTTCAATCAACATTAAGTTCAATTGCTTGACGAGACCAATACACTTGGGAGAAAAAACATTGAATGAAAAAATATATTACATTGATTTTCAATCAAGATTACAAAGGGAGGGGGGATCTGAGGCCAGTACATCAGAAATAACTGAAAAGAAAATTATCCTAAGCCTGGGACAACGATGGAGGTGCCTCGACAGCCGAGGCCTCCGCAGCTTGAGCATCAGAACTTCCTTCTTCTACCTCCACTACTTCATCTTCAACGGCTTCATCAACTGGGGTTTGAGGCACTTCATCCACAAACTCCAACCTCAGCTGTGACAGGTCTTGATTTGGGTAAAGCTCCTCAACCCTCTCCATTATCTCGGCATAAGCAAAATTTCTCCAATAAGTGTTGAAGCTCTTGTACTCTTCGGTATTGTGGAAGTTGGCGATGTGGTCTTTCACCGCTTCTTCCCTCGCCTCATGGGCCTCCTCCCTTGCCTTAGTCACATCATCAACGTACCACTTTATCTAGCCCTCCAAGAACTTGTACGCATCTTGGGCCCCTGCTAGCTCTATGTTTGCCTTCTCCAAGGCTTCAGCAGTCATCCTCTGGTGGTCATTGGAAACCTCCACTTTCTTAGTGAAGGAGGCTACCTCGCACTGGGACTCATACACCTCCTTCGTCAATGCCTCGATCTGAGCCAAGGCAGACTCCAGCTTGGCCGCATCTTCAAGTTTTTGGGCCCTCGCTTCCTCCTCCTCGGCTCTAGCCCCCTTCAGCTCCTCTGTAAGGGAGGTCATTTTCTTCTTCGAGGACTGAGTCCTCGTTTGAAAGTCGGTAAGGGCCTCCCTGCACTCCAGTGCAAGGTCAAAGGTCCTCACACTTTGGCTTACGAGGGCACTTGTCAAGTCTGTGGCATCACATGAGGAGGCATACAACTGTCACCGATCCGTCCAGAAATTGTAGAAACTTTCTGTAGCACTTCGGATCTTAGGTGGCAGAGCCTCCACCAATGCTGGAGCCAGAAACTCCTCCCTTCCGGCAAGGAAGCTCAGAGTCTTCCCTTGCACCCTCACGGCCTCTGTTTGGCGGCCTCCTCCTCCGTCGCCTCAGCTACCCTTCTTACAGCCTCTTCCTTAGCCTCATCAGCCTTGGCTCGTCGAACCATTTCAATCTTTACTGCTTTTGAGGCAGCTGCAAGGAGCTTCGACTGAGTGGTTTCTTTGCCTTAATGGGACACAGAGGTCCCGAACTTTCCTGATGAGCTGGTGACATGCACCAGCTTCCTCTTATTTGGCTCCTCGAGGACCTTCTCCTTCCCTCGAGGCTCCTTGGCCATCTCCAATCTCTGAGGTGCCCCCTCTTCTGGAGCCCTTGAATTATCGTCCTTAGAGAGGTGCTCGACCCTGCCCCGAACCTCTTTGGCACCACTGGACCCCGGCTTTAGGGGCCTCGCTTTCACAGTAGATGTGGCCTTAAGTATAGAGGTAATATCAGGGGCTGGGTATTCCCTCCTCTTGAACTTGTCTGCAGAACATGTCAACGCATCAGCATCAAAACAAAAGGCAAGAAATACACCAAATATAGGAGCTTCTTACCCTTCGAGGACATCAGTTTGAAATCGAGAAAGTAGCAACTTCGGTTGATGAGGTGGTCGAAGTGGCGAAACTTGAGAGGTCTCTTATAAATGTCCTCTATCACTTCGAACTCCTCCTTGTTGAGCTCAAACCTCGTACTGCTATCTGCAAATGAAGCCTCAACAGTTAGAGAAAAAAGAAATTCGAATACAAAATGCAAACTACTTAGGCTGGGAGACTCACGAGTTTCGTAGTACTGGGTCGGTACTGTGCAAGCCAAGGCTGCGTCTCCCTCCACCGCTCCTTCCACCCATTAATGGAAGAAGGCAGCCCCACCACAAATGGTACATGAGCCCCCCAAGGAGTTAAGTAATACCAGCCCCTTGACTCCTTACCTATTAACCTAGGCTGGAATAGGGTCATGAAGACATGGAGAGGCATGTCCTCCCCAAGTGACACTTCCTTCCATAGGAAGTACGAACCAACCAATTGGCTTCACCCATTTGGCAGAACATGGGTCGGCGACAACATGAAGTTCCTCAACACCGCCCTGAAAAAGGGGTGCAGAGGAAGACGCATACCTGCCTTAAACAGGTACTCGCTCACCGCCACGCACCCAGGCCTCGGATAGCAGGCCCGCTCATGGACCTCAGGTACTAACATCTCTACATAATGAGTACACAGTACCTCTCCCTAATCTCCCCCAGCCTCTTTCCTATCATATTCCAAGGGACCCTAGACGTCCCTACTCTACACTATAGTCTACTGCCTCCTCGATCATAGCATACTGCTCAACCTCAAAGTCCCCCTGTAACTAGTCCCCTGACTGAATGACGCGACAGTGACCAACTCCCTACCCGAGGTGGACTCCATTTCAGAAAATGACTAAGAATGCAATACAAGGGATTTTCTGTGAAAATACCTACGAGGATAACTACGCTGACGGAATGGTGTCGAAAAATCAGGGAACAAACAGGTTCAATGCTGGAAAACTTAAGCTTTGGAAAAAAATCGGATTGCAAAGAGTAGAAAATCCAAGACAATAGGGGTCTCTCGCCTTTTATAAAGGGCCAGGACGAACCCCAACCGTCTGTTCAAAGCCCATCCAATCTGGACCCTTCATTCTTAATCAAATTCGAGGTGTAGAATTCAAATTATTTTTGAAACCTACACCTCAGATTTAAGCGTGTCTCCCAGGCACCTCCTCCAACACGTCTGCTTCTAGAAGCTCTAGCTGTTCTCATGATTACGATTTTAATTCGACGGTAGCAGGTGCCTTGTAAGTTGTAACGGTTCAGCCACCTTTCCTCGAAAATACGAGTAAAACATCAAATCATTGGCACAACTTTAGAGGAACAAGTATTGTCAATGTGCCTCAGAATTCAGCCATCAAGCCTCATAGGTTCGATTTCTTAACCACCTCGGCATTCTCAACAGAATTCAGTCATCAAGCCTCGTAGGTTCGGTTTCTCAACCACCTCGGCATTCTCATCAGAATTTAGTCATTAAGCCTCGTAGGTTCGGTTTCTCAACCACCTCGACTTCTTCATCGGAATTTAGCCATCAAGCTTCGAAGGTTCGATTTTCTCAATCACCTCGGCTTCTTCATCATAATTCAGCCATCAAGCCTCGTAAGTTCGGTTTCTCAACCACCTCGACTCCCTCTTCATCACTCAGCCACCAAACCTCATAGGTTCGATTTTTCGACCACCTCAGCTTCATCATTCTCATCACTACTCAGACAATAGCAAATCTCTAACGCCAACCATGATACAAATATCTATACTTAGACTTGGGGGACTATTATTTAGGGTACAAAAATTTCAAATATTTCTTTCAACTTAACTAACTGGCTTTACTTCATCAAAGTCCTCGCATTACATGACTATGCTTGGACTTGGGGGACTATTGTTACGTGTTCGCACACTTGGACAAGTGGACAACCCACCGGGGCCCACAGCCAACTCATGCCGAACCACGTGGTACTCAATCTGAGGTGATTTGCATAGTCGAGGCCCTGTTTGCCGAAGCTCTGTAGCCGATGTGACAGCCTCCAAAGCACAAAGCAACATCTTCCATGGACACCTCTCCCAAGAGATCTTCTGCACAAAGATCTTACTTGAATGATTGATAGGACGTTTGACATGAGTGTAAATGTTAAGTCTTGTCACTAGTAGAGGCGGCTCTGCCAATCAATAAATGTATAACATGCTAGATGCAGCTGGTACCTACAATTTGACATGTAACTCAACCGGATGAGGCCACGTGTACCCCAAACCAAAGGTCACGATCTAAATAGTGACACTATAAATACTCCACCATGTACCCCATACAAAGGCTAATGCAAGAATCAATACCAAAAAATCATAATTTACTCAACTCTCTCTTTCTTATTATCTTGCAACATAAACGAGTTCATACATATTTAGATACACATTAGCAAACATCGATTGGTAATTATTGTACAATCGGTCTACGATCATCTCGTCGGATTCCGAACGTTCTCGTATCGCGTCGTTGAGCTTCTCCCACGCCATTGATCTGTCCTTTTTAGACCGTTCACGTGTCTTTACGTGTTGGACTTTCGCTTACGTAAGCGCGAGTGGGTCCGGTATCTGTTGGCAACATTTATTGGGGTCAACAGCCAGTAACCAAATATGGAGAATGGTGCAATGACAAGGTAGAATGTGCATGAACGACATGCACTACTAATTAGACAGATTGTTAATTTAGCCCATGTTTGATGGTCATTACTTTGAGAAAATGGAGTTTTGAATAGTGATTTTTTGAAAAATGTGTTGTTAAAAAGTCGAAAAAGTTTTAGATTTACGTGTAAAATATTTTATTGTTTAAATGTGTGATTGAAAATAAGAATAAAAGTTTTATTAAAAAAAAAAAATAATGATTGTCAAATAGAAGCTCAACTATATGATTGTACCTTGAAATTTTAGTCAATACTCAATAGCTATTTTTATTGTGAGAAAATTCAATTTTCACATGAAATAAAAAAGAAAAATGGTAATTTGGGTGCATAAGGTGGCTGTTTATCAGACATCTCCATTTAAGGGAATAAATCGTTTTTATAAATTATCAAAATTCATTTTCAGTCATACATCTCAACGAATCTATAGACACTATTTAGTATTTACATATCTATCATTCACTTTTATTTAGTTATAAATTAAAACATTTATAAATTCTTCCCAAAAAGAGCTACACTCACTACTTGGACGTTTTTCCACCTAGAACTATCATTAATTACACAAGTGAAAAAATTCCTTTAACAAAGGACTTATTTGACAGGAATTCTACAACTTCTACTTTAATAGAAGATCTTTTTGAGAAAGTCATCTTTAATTAATTTTCTAGAGAAATTTGGCTTACATCATTTGTACATCCCACTCCAAAATATATTAAATTGTTGCACCACCTTCGAAGAAGGCCAAACGTTCCTAATGGTTCGGTCAAGTGTGCATCAGAAAGGCTAGGTGGATGTTAATGGAGTTGGACTCCGGTGGTCACGTCATTTGTTAAGTAAGGCCATGCATATAATATAGGTAACTGCGTACATTTCAAGAAATGAAATGTGAGGGTGAAATCACTCAGAGACTGCTAATTTATAGCAATATAAATGTCCCACGCAAGACCATATCTGCTATAAACAGCAAAGTTAGTGGAGATTGATGATTTTTCCGTAGGATTGATGAAAAAATTTGAGCATGGGAATATCTTCCATATTTGGGAAGGGTAGAATTTCTTGACTCATTCCATTTTCAAAGGGGTTTTCCCCACATCCACTCATTCAAAGTCCAAAAGATTTATCAACTAATCAAGAATAAGGACATGATTTGATATAGAAATTAACAGTTCGCTTTAATTTTTCTATTCTTAATTTATTTAGTAGTTTGAGAAGGACCTAAATGTGCTGTCAATTATATTGTTTAGCAATATTTATTAGTCAAGTAGGATTTTCTAAGGAAAATGCTTCTTCCACTAAACTTCTTAGGGGTTTGCTATTTTAATTTTAAATATTACTTATCTGTGTAGATATATTTCTTATTGACAATCATAATCTTAACAAGCATTTCCTGCTTCTTCTTTTTTATTTGTATTTTTTATTATTTTTTTTTTGCTCTGATCAAGTGTTATCAGTAGGTGAAAAATCAACAATATTGCTTGCCCAATTCAAGAAAATAGAAAATTGATTTTAGAAAGAAGGAAAACCTTTTTATAACTCTCTCTAACACAAATGTTATCCGGGCTACCCATATGCAAGGTAGGTTTCAAATGTGTGCGTATATGATGCTTTTGCCTTTCTGTAGAAAACTTTGATCGTGGCATAGACGACATTAAGTCCTTGTTTAAGCCTCATTCTTTAAAAACATTTTTTTTTAAAAATTTATTTTCAACCACACATTCTTTCACTAAAATAATTTTACACATAAATTTAAATAATTTTTCTAATTTTAAATATGCATTTTTCATAATCATTATTACAAAATTTGTTCTCTTAAGAAATGGAGCTCAAACAAAACCTGTGATTTATAAGAATGAAAAGTAACTTCTGTGTTGTCCATACTCCTACCTTTTAGTTTTGAATTGTATGGAAATGTGTAGGTTCTGCTTGATGGGCCTTGTCACTCTAGGGAGCGCCACAGGCAGTTGCCCAGCTAATAAGGGGCACCACACGCGCCACTTATTCGTCCAAGGCCATGCAAAGGACAGAAGTGATGTTATCTCATGCCTTGCTGACAGTCGCAGTATGGGGGTTCGATTCCTGAAACATGAAATTGGACTCCTTGTAGGCGCAATGTATAGGTAGCTCTTGTTTCCTGACTTACAAGATCACTTCATTGTGAAAAGTGGAAACCCTGAGTCCCTAGAGGCCAATCCGTTTACTAGACATATTTTTCAAATGTTTATCTGATACACCTCACTCATTATAGTCAAAATTAAGAAATTAACTAGTCAAAGTCAAAAATCCAAGTGATCAAAGTCACAGTAATAAGGACTTAAGTTGAACAATTTTTTTCATGGGACTTAAATTGTAATTACAAGTACTTGAGGGCTAGAAATGATATAATAAATGAATCTAGGGATTTGGTTTCTATTATTGAAAGTTTAAGGACTAAATATTATGTTGTGTGAAGAAATGTGATTGACTTGCAGTTATTCAATAGTTATCTATTAATTTTTAAATATACTAGTCACAAGTAAACGTGAGCTGCTCATTATTTTGAGATGGTTTATTATTGATGTAAAAGTAAGTGCACACAAACTTGAAGAATTAATTTGCACCGTTTTGATCTAAATATGATAGAAATCCAAGCCCCTAAAATTAAATGTTAATTTTTATAAGTGCACATAAATATTGAAATGATTAATTGAATGTTAAATACCTATTGGAAAACCAAAAATAAGGTATTATTGTTTATTGAAAATAATTTTTATATATGTGATCTTCAAAATTAATTTAGACAAAAGAGTGTATTTGTAAATGAGAAGAATAAATTTATATCATAGATTAAATGAATAACCTTGAATATAAATAAGTGTACATTAACATAAATAGTTTATTCACTCCTAGAGTAAATGAATAGCCAAGTGTACATGAACTTGAAGAGTTAATTTGTTCTCTTTTAATGTAAATTTAAGAGAAATGCAAGACCCTGAAAATAAATTAAGGAACCAAAATTCAAGTGAGGAATTGTGCCAATTGATTATGGGTTTGGTAGAATTAATTTACTTGTGCAAAATTTATGCACAAATTAAGAATTGATAAGATTTAGACCATTGATTTTAAAAACTGTTTTTGAAATGATTGGCCTAAATGTTGTCAATACATAATTTGTAAACTAAATTTGTCAATCTAATTTCTACAAATAGCTTGATTTGGGTTTGGTATATATATGTACTGTGGCTGAAATTTTTAAGGTGGGACTTACCTAATTAGATAGCTTTATGCAAGTGTGGGAAAAGATGAATTTGGTTTATTAAAACAAATGGGTAGCTACGCACATACTAATACATTTTTCAACAGTGATTTCACATCATTTCAACCACACATTTTTCAATAAAATAATATTATAAGCAAATCAAAAACTTTTCCTTTTTTTTAACCACATATTTCCCTTCAATACACTATATTCAAAAATTCATTTTCTTCACAAAAATGGGGCCCAAACGAGGGCAATATGGCTGGTTCTAATAAATGGATTGGGTTTAATTGGAATTAAAGAAGAAATATATTTACATGTTTTTGGAGTCTTTGAGCCTCAGCAATCCGAAAACAAATAAATTGGGAAAATAAAGAAAAATTGGATTTGAGGATTTTATTCCATTGGTGACTTTAGACTGAATTTGCCAAGTTCAAGTATTGATTCAGAATATTTCATTGTTATTTCAGGGACTGATGTGAATATTGGAACACCTACCAGCCGAATTAATTATCAGAACATAGTTCGGTGAGTAGAAAATTTAAATATTTTCAAGTATCGATAAATTAATTATACTATTACATTACGTACAATTATATGAATTATTGTCAGATTATATGATTATTATGAAAAGTTCTTTTCAATACGAGAATATTGATTATATGATTATTATGATTATATGATTATTATGAAGCATTAATTAATTTTGTTAAATTTCGTTTATTTAAGGAAAAAATGCCTCATCATAGAAGTGTTTTCATATGGATGAAATTGCAGCATAAATATTTTGTCTTTACGAAATTTTAGGAAGTTTTGTCTCATGAATATTCTGTAATGACACAAATAAAAGGGGAAATTTTTCATAGCTACGAAATTTAAGCAGGTTTTCATATGCTTTCAGTAGGGATGAAAATCAATTGAAAATTTCGTTCAGAGGAAATCTAAAATCATGGGATTCGTAGTTTGCTGGTTCTGTGAAAGCGAAGAATAATTTTGATACTTATTTGGGCGAGAATCGGCGATTATTAAAAATTTGACGGTAGTTGAGTAGACTTTTAGTTTTTGCTCTTTTGTCTTCAAATTGAGATGTGAAACATGTTTATTTTAGTCGAGTTGTATAATCATTTAAGGTTTCACATTACGGTCCAACCTTAACCTTAGGTACATTAAAATGAAAATAGTCGGTTTCGCTTTGTGGTCCAACCATATCGTCCTAAGATACACTAAAATGAAAAAATTCGGTTTCACTTAGTGGTCCATGATAGATTTTAATCCAGATTTGAAAGGAACTAATAGCCCAATTTTAATATTTTCATCAATTGATCCACGTTGAAATCAAAGAGAACAAGAAAGCGGAAGCATACCTTGATCCATAGATTAACAGTGATTTTGAACGTGTTACAATCTTCCAATTGATTCGAGATTTCCCTTGAAATTCTTGAAAAACTCTCTGTTGATGGGGATGCAGAGGTTATAGAAAATCACGTCAATTGGGGACCATGACCCCATGATAAATAACTGCTAGGCAGTTATCATCTTTTATTTGTTTTAAATTGGTCCTTCATCAATTTTAAAAAACTACA
>NC_036244.1:5094691-5116379 GCF_002742605.1 Olea europaea var. sylvestris | reverse complement strand
TATATATATATATATATATATATATATACACACACACAATCATATCCATGAATATTTTAGATAAACTATCCAACGATCAAGTGGAATTTATTTTTTCACACAATCATGTTATAAAATTAAACTCAACACGTGGTTCATTCAATACATTTTAAGTATACTAGTATCATCATTAAACTATTTTTAACCAAAATAGTGAAATAATTCACATTACAATGTTTCAATACAAGGTGTTAATCCTTATAGATTTGTTGTGAACAATTTTATTTATTACAACAAAACTACACTATAAAGGCATACTACCCAATAAATGTATACTTCTTCACTTGTACGTTGAATTCATTATTTTCATCGAACACCTAGCGTGTATAATTTTCAAAAAATAGGTGACAATATGATTTGAACCGACAGAGTATTTGTGCTGTGTACACTCATCTAAAACATAACATTAGCTTTTATTGGATTACAATAAGCACTTGAAATTTATGTTTTAGAAGTTTATGGGTGATGTTAAGTAGCTTATACACTTATTTAGGTCCTAAAATGAGTCATTTAAATTAATCCTGAATGCAGGTAACCAGATTCATCTGTGGTGGATTTGCTTTGGGAATCCAGTTGAACCACACTATGGCGGATGGTTATGGGATAATGCAATTTCTAAATGCTATTTCTGAATTAGTGAAAGGCGCATCTTCACCTTCTATTCCACCTGTATGGCAAAGAGAACAACATTTGAATGCAAGATCACCCCCAAGAATTACATGCATACACAATGAATATGAACAAATACCACAATCCACAGACATTTTGGATTCTGACAAGCTAATTCGGGCTGCCATTTTCTTTTCTCCTGAAGATATACAGGCACTTTATAATCATCTATCCTCGTCGGGAAGTTTTCATAGTTGTTCAAGATTTGATCTGATAGCAGCGTGCTTATGGAAATGTCGTACGAATGCACTGAATCCATCTGATCCAGACGAGACTGTTCATCTTTCAGTCGTTACCAATGTGCGTGGTAAGCGAATCCTGAATATACCGACTGGATACTACGGCAATGTTTTCTTCTGTCCAGCAGCAGTATCCACTGCCAGAATTTTATGCACTGCTCCATTATCATATGTAGTTTATTTAGTTCAAAATGCAAAGGCTCAAATGAGTGAAGAATACATTAAATCTGTGGCAGATCTTATGGTGATCAAGAAACGACCCAAATTCGCAGCAGGTTGGAATTTTATTGTTTCAGACATAACCCGTTTAGGTTTTGATAAGGTTGATTTTGGATGGGGCAATGCAGTGTATGGTGGAATTCCTTGGGCCACTTCAAATATTAGCGTTTTTACGAATTTCAAGAACAGTAAGGGAGAAGATGGAGTTGTGGTACCAATATGCTTGCCGCCATTGGCTATGGAAAAATTCAAACATGAGCTTGAAAAGATGACTTGCGAACGACTCTGCAGAATGTAATTTTCATAAGAAGTTTGAATTATATTATTCACCTATTCAAAAATAAGGCTGAATAGCGCATTACCCCTTACCTCACCAATTGTGAGAATTCCCCCACCTTCTAAAATTGGTGAAAAACATCCCTCTATGAAACTTGAAGTGTTAATTTGAATATATTTAGTTTGGCTTTTGTTCTTTGAGGTTCTTGTTGTCTAGTGCATGGCACGTGCGACTACTATGGACTTAGATCCTTTTGACCTAAAGATTAAACTTACTTTTCATCGAAAACTACGAAAACAGGAAGAGAACATATATCATGGAACATCCTCCTAAAAAACCATTGCAATTTTTATCCCTTAGACTGTTGTTGGAGCTCAATCTAGCATAGCTCCAAGGGGATAGAAGAAAATAATTTTGAAACAAAAAAATTTGGACAATTGGTACACTTCAAACTCACTTGCAATTCTCAGGTCTTTCTCACAGAGATTCCCATGATAACTGGCACAATTTCTGGGGGCTTGCAATACGTTAAACATCAATGGAATATCCAATGTTCTATTCTCAATCTCATTAAGGGACATAGCAAAGATTTGGCTACATTCATAACCTCCTTGGACACTAACTACATGGAACGATTTATTCAAATAATTATTGATGAAATATTTTTGTCCTACACAGTCTCTAAAATTGAGGAATGAAATCAATTAAACTACAAGAAATTTGTACTTTCCCTACAAAATTTTGGGAGACAAATTGAAACTTGTGGGCGGAATTCACCTTTCCCCACAAAAAAAGACATTTTGTAGGGCTATAATTTGTTTCAAAATTTTAAATAGTCCAAAGAGTTATGCCCACAAAATTTTGTATTTTTACTAGACAAAAAATTTGACAGGCAAAATATATCTTTTACCTACAGAAATATCTTACATGTTTGTAGGCTAATAATTAGCGGGAAAATTTTCGATTTTTATTTGTATTTTTTATCCCTACAAAATGAATATTTGAAGTGAATTTCCCTTTCTTTTCTTTTTTTTTTCCTTTCCTTTCCTTTTCTTCTATTTTCCTTTTCTTTTCTTCCCACGTTTTCTGTCCAATTTCCTTTCTTTTCATCTTTTTCTTCTATCTTCCTTTTCCTCTTTCTTTCTCCTTCCACGTCTCATTTCTTCTTCTCCCTTCAATTTTCTTCTTCTCCCATAACCTTGAATAAGCCATCAGCCGTCAAGCCCAGTAACCTAAAGATCCAAGTCAGCGCCAGGGACAGCTTAGAGGTATCATTATTGATTTTTATTTGTCGGGTTGTTATCGATTTTGTTGGAACATATTGTGAAATGCAAATTAGGTTATTCGATTGTTATAAATTCGTTTATTGGGTTTCTATCAATTCATTTATTGGTTTACAGTGGAATATATGAGATCTACAATAAAGTGAGGGTTTAAACTCCATTGAAAATGTTATGGATTCAAAATTATCATAATATTTTGTGTCCCGAACTTCTGATTAATATTGTGCTTCAACCAATTTATGAGATGCAATTGTTGTTCTGTAACTTCATTTTGTCTTTGTTCTGTGTATCCCTTTTGGCTCTGGTTTCCATTGAACCTTATTCTGTCACATTATCTTTATGGCACGTACTATAAAATGCTTATTCAACTATTTTAACTTACTACTTTATTGATCAAAACTCTGCAATAAAGAAACTGTCTCAATTCTCATTCAGCCCGAATCCCGCTGTTAGTTTTTACTTATAAAGATAATATAACCAAAACTCTTCATAAAGCAATGTTTAGTCAGGGAAATTATATGCAAAAATTGACTTACTAGTACTGTTCTTGCCGCAGCACTTCACTTAGTTAAGGATAGTTAATTGAGTTTGAAAAGTGAAAATTCAATTATCAATTTTGTCATGTTAAATAAAGGGCATGATGAGTCTTTCTGTAATTCCATTGATTTGACATTATTTGAATACCAAAAGCTAAAGAATTGCTTTATAGTTGCAACTTAACTTCTACATATATGCCCTCTCCTTTACAGTTAGGCCAGTGCCCATGAGAACTCTGTACCTTGTGGTCCCAGATAATTGGAAGCCAGAGTCAACCAATTACTGTTGGTTTTTCCAAAAGTGCTTATTTCTTGTTACATGAACGAGTAATAACAAAATTATTAAGGAAAACTATATTGCAAATACACGTATAATTGGGCTTGCTTGAGTTAATAAGGATCACGCGGTCGATAGAACTTCGAGAAGTCAAGCTAGAGTTGAAGAACTATGGGAATCAGTTTAGTCTTGAGGCATCACTCACGTCGATAGAACTACGAGAAGTGAAGCTTGAGTCTTATTTTACTAAAGTGTTAGATCCATGTACAAATTCATATTTGGCTTTTCATTTAATCTAGTTAGATTGACCATCTAGTTATTCCATTAAGGCATTGATGCAAAATTTTCAGCAATTTTGGTTTGTTTTTGTACTATATATTTATTTTTCATTTTTTTTTTTTTTTTTTTTTTTTTTTTTTTTTTGCACTCTGTCTTCCCCCCATATTTTAATTCCGAATGAAGTTCTTCGATTGGAAATCTCTGTAGAAAAGAATAGGGATTTTAACTATTATAGTTTCAAATCCTCATCGAAATTGAAAATATATTGCAAAGTTAGAAAAAAAATAAGATTTTTAAATTGGGTGAAAGGATTTTATTTATTTTTTATCTGTCCCCTCTCCCTTCTCCCTCCTCCATTATTTTTTGGGTCTTATTATCAGTCTACTTCCATTTTTAATCTTTATAGGGAAAACACCAGATTGGGAAGACTTTGTTGGGATTATTACTCTTCTGGTCATTAACTCAACCATCAGTTTCATAGAGGAGAGAAATGCTTTTAATGACTTTCCTTGTCTGCTATTTGTTATTGTTGAGCAGGGAGAATTAATTTTAGTTAATTATGATTTGAATTCAAAGAGTTGCTGGAGTTTGTGATTTAAGTTAATATTGATTTAGTGTTTCTCTTGTCCTTTTTGTTGGTTAGTTATATATTTGGTTCCTGATTCATAATTTTGTGATCTCTGAATACATTCTGTTTTTTAACTTTATTTGCTAGAGGGACAAGGAAGACAATAAATTCTCAGCTATGGCATGCTTGTGCTGGTCCATTGGTTTCCTTTCCTCAGGTTGGTAGTCTCGTACACTATTTGATAAGGAGCACCAATTTGGTGAAGATCAGCTGCATATCTAATTCACGAGAATGTAGAGATGTATTTTTTAGGTGCATAATAATAGATATAGAGCATTTGCTATACTATTTTTAAGTTTAGATGTAATTATATTTGGTGAATGATTTTTATTTGTGTTTTGATGAAATATTTTGGATTCAATGTTATATTGACAATTCTTAATTAATTTATTGTTTTTTTGTATCTTTATATTATTTTGAATAAAGTAGTATAGTTTAATTTTTCCATACGAATTATTTCATAATAGCCCACGCTTTCCCTACAAAAAATTATTTGTAGCGAAAAGCAAGGTTTAGTCCACAAAATAATTTGTACCATATTGTCACAAATTTTTAATTGTAGGAAAAAATGTGTATATCTTAGCCCACAAATATCCTTTTCACACAAAATTTATTTGTAGGGAAAAGTGAAACATTTTTGTGGGCAAAATTAACTTTTGTAGACGAACGATTTTGTCGGGGAAAATCTTACGTAATGTATTGTATTCGTCTCTAAAGGCTTCGTAGGGAAAATATTTAGCCTACAAATTTTGAAAATTTGTTATCTTTTACCTATCCCTTCGATATTTGCCCCACAAATGTGCCTACAAATGTATTTCTTCTACAAAAGTTTTTTCCCACAAAGAACCTTTTCCAACAATTTTTTTTTTAGGGAAAACATAAAATTCTTGTAGTTTAGCTAGGGGTACAATGAGACCTTTTACAATGCATGGGAGAGGTACAATGATCTAGGCTAACTATGTGCTGAATTTATAAGCAGGCTAGTTATGCGTAGAATTTCCAACTCCGGGAAAACAACTCAAATTTCAATACATAAAATTTGGGCTGGAAAAACCTGTTGGTTCCGGGGTTTATGTGAGCGGTATGATTTAACCTGCAGGAGCGTGATCAAACTATCGATATATGAACTTGAAAGTGTAGTACAAAATTACAAAATCAAGGTATCAAAATGAAACAAGAAAATGAGAAGAAAAAGAAATGAAATCCAAGGCAAGTGATGACACTTTCTCCTTAAGACAATATTGCCCTGATATGGTGCTCACGGTTGACAGTACTTGTCTCCCAAGATACAACGGAGGTTTAATCTTGTGGTAGTAGCACTTCACACCACAAGAACCGACGAGCCGACGGAATTTCCCCCTCTACAAAGGGATTTTATGCAAGAAAAAGAGAGAGAGATTTTGCAAGAGAAGAAGAGTGCTCAATGCAAAATATGAGTTGGTGTGTCCTTAGGGACATCCAAGAGGTCCTATTTATAGAGGAGAAAAGGGTGTGGATGAAGTGGTGCGGGCCAAATTGTGCAATCTTTCAAATAGTTGCAACATTCCATCTTCGCTAGCTTTTCGCTCGAGCTGCGCTTCAAAAATCCGAGCAGAGCATACTTCGCTCACTCTTGGCTCAAATTTCGATCGAGCGAACGAGACTGTCATTCGAGCGAACATAGAGCGACAGCAACACTGTCGCTCGAGCGAACATCGAGCAACAGTGTATTTTAGCCCTTTTCCACCGTATTTTCCTCCAATCTTTGGATCGCAATTTCTCATTCACCCGAAATTGGTTTCTAATGTCCAAATATACTACGATCATTTACTCGATGATTAGAACAAGTTGGACTTTTTACTTTTGTAATTTGACCATCGGATCAAGTCTGAATATTCAGCCGAAGTTGACATATTAGTCACACTTTCCGATTTCAATTTTTACTTAACTAATTTCCGATCTTTCATGTTAATTTGGAAACCAATTTCCAACAATCCCCCACATTAATGGAAATTCGAGTATGCAAATGATATGTGACACGATACATGCAATTGTAGAGAGACAGCGGAGAAATATTGCATCGGGCAAGGTAGCTTCCAGATTTGAACCTTCCCTAGTGAAATATTATTGAGCTTACTTGGCTAGTTGGTGAACGTGATGTCTTGAACCGACCAGCCGTTAGTGTAAGCCAAGACAACAATACTCACACAATGTCTTCCCTAATTCCGTTCTTGGTTCTCATGACTTGGTTCATTTTGGCCCTGAACCCCTCTTGGTTCTGCAAGTATTTTAGAGAATTTAAACCTTGAATAATTCTCATTGAAACAGCCTCACTTCACACTTACATAGGTGACCTCCTATTAAGAGTATTCTGCCGTACTCCACTTGATTTAATCAAGATATAGGAATCATTAAAAGATTATCTTAACCTCTTCCAATTCTGTAGAAAGCACTTTGGTATCATAGGAATGAGTTAGGAAATTATTTCCTAAGTGCTTCATGGAATTCTCATAACTTAGTCGTCCATTTGAACCAAGATCTTGGGATCTCCAGTTAACAAGGTAGGGTTACCATTACAAAGACTCTAACGTAGGAGGTTTTAATCTCATTCCTCTCGATAGGCAACGTATTTGATCTCTTGGCAAACCTTTCGTAAGCGGATCCGCAACATTCTTCTTTGATTTTCCATAATCTATGGAGATGACGCCCATTGAGATCAATTGCTTAATGGTAATATGTCTCGGATGTATATGTTTAGACTTACCATTGTACATGCTACTTTTAGCCCTTTCAATAGCCGATTGATTATCGCAGTGTATGCTTATGGCAGGTACCAGCTTAGGTCAACATGGAATATCTTCTAAAAAATTTCGAAGCCATTCTGCTTCTTCACCAGCTTTGTCTAAAGCAATAAACTCTGATTCCATAGTTGATCAAGCTATACACGTTTGCTTTGAAGATTTCCATGAAATAGTAGCTCCACCAAGTGTAAACACATAACCACTTGTTGATTTGGAATCCTTCATATCGGATATCCAATTCGCGTCACAATATCCTTCTAATACCGTAATCCATAGGTCATGGTATACTTCAAGTACCTAAGGACCCTTATCAATGCCACCCAATGATCATGGCTTGGATTGCTTGTGAATCTACTAAGTTTATTCACCACAAATACAATGTCCGATCGAGTGCAGTTTGTAACATACATTAGACTGCCAATTATTTGTTAATATCTTAGTTGTGACACGATTTCTCCCTTATTTTTGACCAAGTGTAGACTTGTGTCAATAGGAGTCTTTGTAGGACTTTCCTCAAATACTTCAAACTTCTTAAGTATTTTCTCAACATAATGAGATTGGGAAAGTACGATTCCTTCCGATATTCTAGAGATCTTTATCCCTAGTATTACATCTGTCACACCCATGTCTTTCATGTCAAAATGCCTTGTTAGCATTTTCTTGGTGTTTGTCAACATTTCGTGACTATTGTCTATTATCAACATATCGTGTACATATAGACATACTATCACATAGACATTCGGTGTATTTTTCACATATACACACTTGTCACATTCATTTATTTTAAATCCATTTGACAACATTGTTTTGTCAAACTTTTGGTGTCATTGCTTAGGAGATTGTTTTAAGCCATATAAGGACTTGACAAATTTACATACTTTATGGCTTTCATTTGGAGACACGAACCATTCAGGTTGTTTCATATATATCTCCTCTTCTAAATCACCATTTAGGAATGCCATTTTTTACATCCACTTGATGAATCTCAAGATTATGTAATGCGACATAGCAATTAACTACCTTATCAAAGTAATTCAAGTTATGGGTGAGTAGGTATAAAAAAAAACTTTAGTCCTTCCTTTTATCTATATCTATTGACAACCAATCTAGCCTTATATTTATCAATAGAACCATCCAATTTTAGTTTCTTTTCAAAAATCCATTTATACCCTAAAAGCTTGTTTCCAGGAAGTAAATCAATTAACTCCCTAGCATAATTTTGCATTATAGAATCTATTTCAGTATTGATAGCTTATTTTCAATGTGGTACTTCTGGTGTAGATAATGCTTCATTGAAAGTCTTTAGATCATTCTCTACCATACAGGTTAGAAAAATATGGGATAAACAAAGTAGATATTCTAGCCCTTTTACTACGCATTGGTTCTTCCTCATTTGAAGTACCACTTGTAAATTCATAGATTCTTTTATTTGAACATGTATTTTCTTATCTTTTCATGGAAAAACATTCTCGAAGAATGATGCATTTCTTGATTCAATTATGATTCCTTCATGTACATCTTGAATTTTAAATTTATGTACTAGGAAACAAAATGCACTACTACTTTTAGTGTATCCAATATATATATAATCAAAAGAAAACCCCCCCCCCCCCCCACAAGTTCTGAGGTAAACTCGAACTTATTAACATCACATTCATCATCTTTTTAAGAGTTCGATTTTTGCGTTCAGCAATTCCATTCGATTGAAGAGAGTATGAAGCCGTTGTTTGATGAATGATTCCATGTTCGGAACAGAATTCTTCAAATGATGCCCCATATTCACCTCCTCGATTACTACGAATATTTTTAATTTGTTTGTTAAGTTGCATTTCAACTTCAGCCTTATATTGTTTAAATGCATTTAAGGCTTCATCTTTGCTTCTTAAAAGAAAGACATAACAATACTTTGTACAATCATCGATAAAAGTTACAAAGTATTTCTTACTCCCTCTAGTTTGAATGAATTTCAAATCACATTTATCACTATGGATTAATTCTAGAGGTACCGTGTTCCTTTAAATTGAATGGAACGGTGTTTTAGCCAATTTTGCTTCAACACATATTTCGCATTTGTGATTAGGATCAATTTCAAGCGTCGGAATTAAACTTTGATTCATAAGTTTGCGCAACGAATTACAATTCGCATGTCCTAATCGATTATGCCATGAACAAGACTCAAGTAAGTAAATAGAATTCGTTACTTTATTCATAATGCCTTGTTTTGGTACAACGGTTAGAATGTTCATCTTGAACATTCTGTCACACGTGTCTTTTTCCTACATATATCTCATTCTTAGACAACACAAATTTATCGAATACAAATACAAGTTTGAAACCATTTTTACTAAGAAGAGATTCGGATACAAGATTTTTTCAAATATCCAGCACATGTAGGACGTTGTTGAGGACTAACTCTTTTTCAGATGTCATCTTTAAAGTGACTTTGCCTTGTCCTTCAATTTTGGAACTTGCAGCGTTCCCCATGAATAGTTGTTCCCCTTTCAGTTCTTGATAGTTAGAGAGCATTGCTCTATCAGCACACACATGACGGGTTGTACCGGTATCTACCCTTCATTCCCTTGTGTTTCCAACCATGTTGCATTTAGACACAACTGCAGATAGACTCATCTCCTGCATTCCTTCGAAAAGGTTGTCCTTCTCAATCATGCTGGCTTGAGCAGGTTTCCTAGGCTTTCGACATTCATTTGAACGATGTCCAGCCTTTCCACAATTATAGCATTTCCTTTGAACTTTTTCGCCTTCTTGGAGTTATCTCTACACGGTACATCGTTTGAGATCTTTCATTTCTTGTTCAAAGACCTTTGTTCTATTTCAACAAAGTTTGCTTCAAGTTGGTCAATAGGTTTCCTTTCATTTTTCCTATTGTCTTTTTCAATTCTCAAGCGGATGATCAATTCTTCCAAATTCATCTCCTTACATTTGTGCTTGAGATAGTTCTTGAAATCTCTCCGCATAGGAGAGAGTTTCTCGATGATGGCAACCACTTGAAAGGATTTACTTAGTTCCATCTTTTCGGCATATATGTCGTGCAAGAGGACTTGAATTTCTTGCACTTAGCTTATCACAGTTTTGGTATCTACCATTTTGTAGTCCAAAAACTTGCCCACAATGAACTTCTTAGTACCGGCATCCTTCGTCTTGTATTTATTTTTCAAAGAATCCCACAATTCCTTTGCCGAGTTTTTAGAACTATACATCCCATATAGTGTATTGTCCAACCCATTCAAAATGTAGCTTTTACATAGAAAGTCTGACTGCTTCCATGCATCCAACATAATAATCGACTCACGATTATATTCTTCCTCTTGTATGGATAGCGCGATCTCTTTTAAAAACTTTGCCAAATTGAGGATAGTGAGATAGAATAACATCTTTTATTGTCATCTCTTAAAATTCACGCCACTAAATTTTTTCGATTTTTCACCATGCGGGATTGAAGTGTTTATAGCCATAGGCGTAACCATAGTTGTACCGTTTTGACTTGAAGCCTCCACAGTACTCATTTCTGTTACAAAAACAGAAGATTATCACAACACAAAGTAAGGGAAAGGAACAGTGTACAAAGACTATTCCAAAATGAAGAACAAAGTATGGGTTAAACCAAAACAACCACCTACAAATATTATCTTAAGATTTTTGGTTCCAAGGTTTATGTGAGCGGTAGATGGTTGTTGATATTTGTATCAAAATAAATTAATGTTTAACCCGCAGGAGCGTGATCAAACTATCGATATGTGAACTTGAAAGTGTAGTACAAAATCACAAAATCAAGGTATCAAAATAAAACAAAAAAAATGAGAAGAAAAAGAAATGAAATCCGAGGCAAGTGATGGCACTTTCTCCTTAAGACAATGTTGTCCCGCTATAGTGCTCACAGTTGACGGTACTTGTCTCCCAAGATACAACGAATGTTTAATCTTGTGATAGCGGCACTTCACACCACAAGAACGGCGAACCGACAGAATTTTCCCCTCTACAAAGGGATTTTATGCAAGAAAAAGAGAGAAAGATTTTGCTAGAGAAGAAGAGTGCTCAATGCAAAATATGAGTTGGTGCGTCCTTAGGGACATCCAAGGGGTCCTATTTATAGAGGAGGAAGGGTGTGCATGAAGTGGTGTGGGCCAAATCGTGCAATCTTTCAAATAGTTACAATATTTCATCTTCGCTAGCTTTTCGCTCGAGCAGGGCTTCAAAAATCTGAGCAAAACATACTTCGCTCGCTTTTTGTTCGAATTTCACTCGTGTGAACATTGAGTGACAATGTATTTTAGCCCTTTTCCACCATATTTTCCTCCAATCTTTGGACCACAATTTCTCATTCACCCAAAATTGATTTCCAATGTCCAAATATACTACGATCATCTACTCGATGAGTAGAACAAGTTGGCATTTTTTACTTTTGTAATTTGACCATCAGATCAAGTCCGAATATTCGACCGAAGTTGGCAGTTAGTCACACTTTCCGATTTCAATTTTCACTTAACCAAGTTCCGATCTTTCATGTTAATTTGGAAACCAATTTCCAACAAAACCATCCCAACTTCTCATGGGGTGGCAATAAAAAAAATGTAAAGACACAAACTGGTTTCAAAATCAAGAAAGAAGCCATCATGGAATGAAGCACTTGCGAAATTCAAAGAAACGATAGATACAAATTTCGAGAGTCAGGAAGCCTAAATTAAAATTCTCGAGAACCAAATAGATCAATTGGCTACAATGACGCGGGAGAGACGGTTTCATACCTTGTCAAGTAACACTAAAACAAATACTAAGGAGCAGTACAAGCCATCACTACTAGAAGTGGACTCTAATTGCCGAAAATCACAGTTAGGAGACTAGTAGCAAAAGAAAAAGAGTTGCCTACCATTAACATAGAATCTATGGACCAATATGAACTAGCAGAAGTAGTAGTACACATGGAAATGTCAGAACGTCCACATATGAAGGCCACTTTTAAAAGCTAATGTGGATAAATTTATCTTCCCAATTGTCTCTATTGCTTTGGATGTGGAAAGGAGATTGGGAAATCCCATTTATCTTGAGGAGATGATTTTTGGTTAAGCCCTCATTAATTTAGAGCAGGGATAATTGATCTTATGGGTTGAGGATGATCATGGAATTAATTTTTCCAATTGTCTCTAAATTTAGTTCCATATCTTTGATTGGTCACTGATGTATAAAATGTCGAGTTTTGATCACTGAACTTAGGTCCATGTCTTCCGTTGCTTAGTGAAGTTTAAAATGTTGAGTTTTGGTCACTGAACTTTGAAAAATGTTGTACGTTACTCTCTAATATAAATATTTTGAAAAATGTCGAGCTTACAGTGAGTAATGTATCACATTTTTCAAAGTTCAGTGACTAAAACTCGACATTTTAAACTTCAATGAGCAATCGAAAACATTGACCTAAGTTCAGTGATCGAAACTAGACATTTTAAACTTCAATGACCAATCAAAAACATAAGTTCAGTGATCAATGGAACAATTAATTCATAAGCATGTTACCTTTAATATACTTAAGGCGATAAAATATTTGGGTGAGCCATCTACTCGCCCAGTGATCATATCAGACTCTTTAAGTGAAAAAGTTGTTTAAGAGTACTCTGGGGAAGGAAAAAACTATTGGATGGTCCACTGTTAAAAGTATTAATTCTTCTTTGTGTATTGTTCAACAAAATCTCGCAAGCGTACAGGTTCATTGTACTAGTAGTAATTGTGATGAGAGTTATCATCTCACGAGGAATAAGGCCCAACTCTAGTTTATTTGATATATTTAAATTTGTGATTGTAACAAAAGACAAATGGTGTCTAATTACGTGTTATAACTGTGAAATCAATGAAAATTGGATTAGAAATCAAATGTGGGTGAATGTATTGGATTTTTAGCTCCACTGATCAACTCTTAATTTTAATTCTCAACCAGTGATAATCAACTCAATTCATGCAATTGAAACGATCAATAATTCCAATTTAATTTACTATTCTTTCCCAAAATATAATAAATCTATGATTACCACGAGACGATAATATTCCTAGTCCAAATTCATATGACAATTATCTTATTCCTATTCCCAATATTTATTGTTCATGTATTTCATAAACAGTGTTCTACCTACTGTGAATTTTTCAACACTATGAATAAACAATTTATTGTACTTATGGTGTGTAAACATTAAAACAATGTAATAATGCATATTAATAGAATCACAACGCAAGAAATAAGATAAAAACACAAAATCTCAAATTAAAACCTAAGAATCAAAAAGTTTTGTCATACATCTAATACAAAGAATTTTAGCCTAGCATATTAATGTAAGAAATACAAGAAAAATAAAATAAAGTCATCACCCGAATCATTAAACTATGAAGAAAATTTAGAAATCTTCAATAACGCCTTCAAATTCGAATCCAAGCGATGAATTCTTCATTCTTCGATGTATATTCTCTTCTTTTTCTCTCGAAAGTTGGCTCTTAATGATAAAAATTAGGTCTCCAACGTTTTTAACGGATTATGGTATTTAAAGGATTGCCCAAAAGATTGTTACCAAAGTATAGTTTCAATTGGAAAACAAAACAAAATCTCGCCTCGAAAAAGTATTATAAGATCACATAGTACAAATGGAAGCAGTCGCATAGAAGAAATCATTGCTGGTCCCGTGAGCTCTGGAGGCATAGATGGGGTCGCATTAAATTAACCCTATGCGACAGCATAGGTATAACTTTTTTCCGCCGAACAACTTTCAGTATTTTAGTTATATCTCTCTCTCTCTTGTTATTCGATTGAAGTAATTTAGAATGCGTTGAAAAGATGACTCAAAGGGCTGTAATTCTGGAGGCACCATTTTTCCAATTCCAATGTTTCCTATGCCAAAAATGAGTTTTAAATAGAGACTGAAAATTCGACTGAAAATTGATGTATGATAATGCCTTGATTATATTTTATCCATTTGACTTCTTTCTTCATTTGATTGACCTCTAAACTCTTGAGTCTTCATCAAAAGGTTCCGCACAAGTTTAGAGTAATTGCACTTTAATCCTCGAACTTTGAATTTGCTTTATTTCAGCCATTTTTCTTATAATCTTGTTCCTTTATCTTCCAATTGTATCCACTTAAATCCTTGACATCTTCGATCGTCACTTCGTCGCCCATCTCATCTATGGATTGTTTACAATTTAGTTCCCGAATTTCAGATTTAATCCCTTTTTCAATATTTTTCCATTCTTTTCTCAAATTTATCATCAAACATCGAGTTTTACCTGTAAAGTGTAATATAACATGATTTGGGTAGTATTTTATCCAAAAAACAGTAAAATATCAACTTTAAGGACCTAGTATAAGTGTAGAAACTATATTTATCATTTATTCACAAGATTTTAATGGAACAAAAGTTTAAACCAATGGTGGAGAATCGACACAAATTGAACCCCAATTTGAAGGATGTGTTAAAAGTTGATATCTTGAAATTATTGAACTAAGGTATCATCTGTAGTCCATGGATCAATCTTGTAAGTGGTGCCAAAGAAAGTATGTATTGTTATGTACGAGTATTATTATTGTCCACCTAGATATCAAGTAAACCATGAAAAGGATCTCATCCCATGTGTCATGAAATTGATATTTATGCCCCAATAGCTAAGGCCTGTAATACCAAAAGAATACCTTGATCACCGAATCTTACCTGAGCAGAAGAACGTCTCAGTTGTCGAAGCCCACCGAGTAAAAGAATCTAGACTTTATTATTTGATCGAAAATATAGTCCAAGTCCTTGGCTTGAGACATAATTAAGGCCTAGAATAGCCTCAAACATGGACAGAAACCTTATTGCGAAATCTAGCAAATTCACATTGATGTTAGTGCCCCAAGTCCTTGCGTGCATGCAGGCTAATTTTGAACTAGTGTTCCAAAAACAAAAACATCAAAAAGCTTTGAATATGGAACTTAATCACAACTTTCAATAAAATATTAGAAAATTATTAAAATGCCCTTATAACCACGTATAAATAGACAATTGCATGATAAAAAAATATTTGAATTGTAAACAAAAAATTCAGGATCAAAAGAATATCTCTTATAAAAAGACTCAAATTGAAAGCGAAATCCGGGTCGAATATCTTGAAATTTGAAAGAATATCTCGAATCAATGAACATTTCTGACATAATAAATGTCAAAATATCAATCTCTCTCAAACAAAAGATTGACTTTAAAGACATAAAAAATCTCAAAAAGAGGGAAACCCTTGCCAAGATAGAGACGGAAAAGCATACGTTACTTTAAAAATTACTATAACTTTTTTAGTCAACAATTTGATACTTTATGTGATAATTTTTATCAAAATTACGAGAATAAAACACGTGAGTTAAAAGAAAAGTCAAGAAATAAGAGTGAAAACTAATCAAACATCAGTAGAAAAAAAATCAAGGGAAAGCAAACAAGACAGTCCTACCGTTTCAGTATGAAATACGTAACTCATTTTAGTAGAAAACAATCGGAGAAGAAGAAAATGAAGACCATCAAGAATAGTATAGAGGTTAATTTGAAGACTAGCCAACATAGCTACCAACATTTAGCATTTTGCTATGAGAATGTCGCCATTAGACAGTGTTTCATGCATTATAAAGAAAAATGTATGAAAATCAAATCCTATTCAATTTTTTGTCCATTTAGTTCCGATCATTTTTTTTTTTTGGTAAATAGATTTCAATTGTTTAGTGTACTTATGTGGAGTATATTTTGAGGATGGAAATAGTAGGGAGTGATTTAATACAACAAGATAGTCGATGGAGGAAATATTATTTATTGAAAATAGTTGTAGAAAATGGGCTTTGTTTTACAATGCAAGAGGTTGAAATTTCTTTCCGGTTGGTTACAATATTTGAAACCAAACCTACCTATTTGTAGGCACATAATTCGGCCGAAAGATTTCTAAAATTTTTTGACCTTTTCAATTATTTAATTATGTTTTTGTTTTCTTACTCCTTAAGAATTTCTAGAAAAAACTAATTTACTTACTAAGTAAATCTAAAGAGATCCAAAATTTGCAGCAATAATTAATACTCATCCTTGGTGCATATTTTGGTGGCTCCAATCTTGTCTTGTAGTTCTTCGAAGTTAGCTCTTGATAGTACCTTTGTAAATATGTCTGCCAATTGTTTTTCAGTTTTTCAATGTTTGAGTTTTATCTCTTTATTTGCGTCAGCTTCTCTAAAGAAGTGGTACTTAATGACAACGTGTTTGGTTCTGGTGTGGAATACAGGATTCTTGGCCCTTGCCATTGCAAACTTATCGTCGTAGAAATTCTCTGTAGCTTCATCTTGTGATTCTCCCATATCTTCAAGTATGCGCTTTAGTCATAAAGCTTGACTTGTTGCCATTGCTACTGCAATATACTTCGCTTCAGCAGACGACTGTGCAACCGTTGCTTATTTCTTTGATGCCCAAGAAAATATTTCAGAGCCTGGTGTAAACGCGTATCCTGATGTGCCTTTCATATAATCTACTAATCTTGCCCAATCACTATCAGTATACCCAAGTAGTCTTGAGTTATGCTTAGTCTGATACCATACTCCATAGTCCTTTGTTTCTTGGATGTATCTAAGTATCCACTTTACTGCTCCATAGTGAACTTGACTTGGATTTTGCATGAATGATGAAAGTAGATTGGTTGCATACTTTATGACTAGCCTTGTAGCTGTGAGATAGAGTAAACTTCCAATTAGGCATCAAAATTGTGAGTTGTCTAATTTTGGAGTTCCGTCTTCTATCTGAGTGATTTATTGCTATCTAGGAGTGTTTTTACTGTCTTGCAACCTTCCATCTTGAACTTCTTTAATAGACTAGTGGCATAATTCTCTGAGCAATGAAGATCCCATCTTCATATTAAGTTATCTCAATCCCAAGAAAATAGTACATTAATCCCAAATCAGTTATCTCAAATGTTTTCGTCACATCTTCCTTGAATTTCTTAATCACCTTTTTATCGTTCCCGGTGTTCAACAACATATAGAGATATAATGAGTGTACTGTTTGTACGTTGATTTTTGATGAATAGAGTCGATTTACTTTGGTTTCTCTTGAATCATTGTTCTGTGAAGTAGTTGTCTATTATGCTATCTCATTGTCATGGAGCTTATTTTAATCCATATAGTGTCTTCTTCAGTTTGAGAACTTTATCTCATTTACCTTGTATTACGTATCCTTGAGGTTGCTCTACATAAATTTTCTCTTCAAGGTAGTCATTGAAAAATGTTGATTTCATGTATAGTTGATATATCTTCCACTTCTTCTATGTTCCTAATGCAATTAGCTCCCTTATAGTATCAAGTCGAGTCACTAGAGTAACTGTCTCATTTTAGTCGATGCCAAATTGCTATGAGTATCATTTGGGGGCTAGTCTTGCTTTATATTTTTGGATTGAGCCATCACCATTAAGCTTTGTCTTGTAGATTCACTTAACTCGTATAACTTCTTTGTCTTGAGGAAGATCTATAGGCTCCCAAGTGTAATTTTTCTTGATCTTTTTATTTCTTCATCTATAGATTTTATCCATTCCGATTTCTTTGAAGATGTTTCATAGTTTTCAAGTTTTACAATCATCAAGTTGTAGCTTTGGTATATTTATGATAATCTTTGTGTTTTTCTTGGTAACGATTTTAGTGAGTGTTCTTCTATCGTTGCTTTTCATGGGGACTCTGATAGATTATTCTCCTCAATGTCACCCTCATTTTTTGTTGTTGTGTTAGGATGATGATAGGTTTCCTTTCAACTTGACCAGTCTCCCATTGTAGGTGGCATCTTCATCAAACTTAACATCCTGACTTATAATTAGCTTTTTTGTTTTCAAATTATAGACTCAATAGCCTTTTGATTGAGTATTATAACTTAAGAAGATTCTTTTCTATGTCTTTTCATCTAGCTTATCTTTTCTCTTGTGAAATATGTGAGTAGCAAATATAGCCAAAAACTCTAACATACTTTGCTGATGATTTTCGTCAACTCCATGCTTTTACTGGTTTTTTATCTTGCATAGCTTTGGTCGGATATCGATTTAGTAGGTAGACTATGATGTTTACTGCTTCTGTCCATAATGTTTTTGGAAGACCTTTTTCCATTAGCATAGTTCTAGCTATCTCAATTACTATTCCATTCTTTCTTTTTGATACATCATTTTGGTCTGGTGTGTGTCCAACAGTGAGTTGGTGTTCTATTCCTTCATCTTCATAAAACTTGTAGAATTCATTTGATGTGTATTCTTTGCCTCTTTCGCTTCTGATAGTTTTGATATTGCAGCCACTTTGCTTTTTGACATAGTGTTTGAACCTTTTAAAAATCTCAAATACTTGGAATTTCTTATACAAAAAATATACCCATATTATTCTAGTGTAGTCGTCTCTGAAGAAAATGAAGTACCTATTTTGCTCATGTAACGTAGTACACATCGGACTGCATACATCTATATATATCAGCTCTAATCACTTTTTGGCACTCCAAGATTTTCCCGACGGAAATTATTGATGATGTTGTTTCTCAAGCAAACATCCTTCGCAAATTTCATTAATCTCCTTTATGGCTTTCAAGTCTATCATTATACTCTTTTGCGTGTAAGTGAAAATATCTAAATCATTTGTGCTACCGACATGACTCATCTACTTGCAACTGTCATGGTTGCATTGTTTGTGTATCTACATTGAATTGGAAAGCATATATTCTCCTATTTTTTTACTTTTGTAATTACGAGGAATTTATCTTTCTTGTCATAAATCGTGTAAGAAACTCCTTTAAAATGTAAAGTGTATCCTTTCTCCATCATCTCACCTACGCTTAGGAAGTTTTGATACATTGTATGGACCAAGAAAACTCCATTGATGTATCTCTTAATCTTCCTTTTTTGTCAACAACAATATTTTCTTTGTCTATCGTCTCTATAAAATTTTCATTGCCAATTTTTATTTTTACCTTAGTTTTATCGAGACTATAGAAAATACTTTCATCTTTCGTCATATGGTTACTAAAGCCACTGTCTAGATACCACGTATCCAATTTGTCTTCAAATGCATCCTTGTTAGAGGCATAAAAATGACTTCCTTCTATGTTGTTTTCTTCAGAGAAATTAGTCTAATGATTTTGTGTAGAACAATAATTTTTTTCTTCGTGACCTAATTTTTTACAACTACGGCATTGTGGTTCTCTTTTAACCAACAATCCTTTTTCCAAATGAACTTTTTCTTTTATAAATACCACGTGAAAGATACTTGCTGTTTTTATCAATTTCTTTTCCTTGAATTTCTTTGTTTTTAGAATTATCTTTAAACTTTCTCCCATTTTCTTTAGATTTCTAAAACCGCATATTAACTTTAGATTGAAAAGCATTTTCCGTAACATTTTCATAACGCATTTCTAATATTTTGTTCATGTACATCTAGTGAACCCATTAATTCTGTAGCTGTTAATTTATCTATATCTTTAGACTCCTCTATAGCTACCATAATTGGATCATATTTTTCTATGCAAGTAATTAAATTTTTTTCAACTACTTTCTTTTCAAGAACATCTATTCCATAAGATCTTATTAGATTTACTATTTCATCTATTCTTTGAATAATAATCTTCCGCAAAATCTTTCATTTTTATATTTTCAAAATTCATCCTTAAAGTTTGAAGACAGCAAGTGCATACATTGTCACTGCCATAGAACTCTTCCTTCAGTTTATCTCAAGTTTTTTTTTTCCATTTTGGCTCCCATGATCCTTGAAAAATAAGTATCGTCAAGCTCATTTGTAGAGCAAGTAGTGCTGGAGAATCTTTTTGTTGATTCTCTTTAAGTTCCTTTTTTGTATGACAGTTAAAGTGGAAATGTCATTTGGGTTAGTGTTGACGACATCCCATAAATTTTGCACATAAAAGTAGGTCTTCATTTTGATATACTAAAAATCATAGTTGTCTCCATTAAATATTGGGATAAGAGTTGATAAGCAAAAGCGTCTGCCATAGTATACGTTTCCACCTAATATGTATCGAATGTTGCTCTAATACCACTGATGAATTTTTATTTTTATTTTTTAGTGAATAGATTTAGATTGTTTAGCATATTTATATGGAGTATATTTTGTATATGGAAATAGTAGGGAATGGTTTGATTTATACAAGGTTGAAGGAGGAAATATTATTTATAGAAAATAGTTGTACAAAATGGGGTTTGTTTTACAGTACAAGAGGTTGAAATTTCTTTCCGATTGGTTACAATACTTGAAACCAGACCTACCTATTTATTGGCATAAAAGTTAGCTGAAACATTTCTAGAATTTTATTATTTTTTCCATTATTTAATTATGTTTTTGGTTTTCTTACTCCTTAAGAATTTCTAGAAAGAAATCTAAAGAGATCCAAAATTTGCAGCAATAATTAATAATTTCTAATATCCACATTTTCACTCTCAGATAAATAATTTAATCATTTAAGTGCAGACAGCTATCGAATCTCTCCTGAAACATATGTATTTGTACGCCATTAATAGTGTCAAAGTGTACAAGTAACACAGAGATAAGCAAGAAGTGACAATGAATCTATTAACATTTGGTCTAGTTAAGATTTAAGGTCAACAACTCTAGTAAAAACTAAAGGAAAAGAATAAAGCCTCTATCCCGGCTTGGGGACAGGGGGGCACCATGTGCCCCTGTTTTCAACCATGTCCCCAAGTTGGGACAGGGAGAGGCTTGAAAGGAAAATGTGTATAATGTTAACATATTTATAAAATGTGAAATATAAAGTGTAAATAGCTTATATATATGTCTATGTTTGGCCTTTAGTTTTTCAAAAACTCATTTTTGTCAAAATTTATTTTCAATTACACATTTTCCTATAAAATATTTTTACAGTAAACTCAAAACTTTCATATTTAATAACCATGGATTCTCCAAAATATCAATATTCCAACGTACATTTTCATCTCAAAAATAGGTGTCAAATAGAGGGGAAAGTGTATTTTCTAAAAAATAATGTTATCTAATCTTGTTGTGTTTAACGTCCGTCTAGATGATAGTATGTGACATAATAATATATTCGGTGTAAGGAGAAAATTTTAATTTTATCGTGTGTTACTATTCAGACTAGTGTTTAACCGGTCCAAATAGCATTAGTAAATTTCCATAAATACATGACACTTGCTGTGTCCATTATATTGCACCGTTGTTTGGGCTGTGACAAGAAAAATAAATCAAATAGCATTCAAAACCCTCTCTCTCTCTCTCTCTCTCTCTCTCTCTCTCTCTCTCTCTGAGACTTGACAAAAATGGTGAAGATTGGAAGTGTTGAAGAAGGGGAAAAAACTGGATCGAGCTCCTTTTCAGCTGGTCAAATGGAAGTCCTTACTGCTTTATGTGACACCTTTTTGCCCTCCATTGATGTTTCTCAACTCCCTGTTGATGATCTTTCCGCCATTAAATT
>NC_036244.1:5089977-5091597 GCF_002742605.1 Olea europaea var. sylvestris | reverse complement strand
TTTTTTTTTTTTTTTTTTTTTTTTTGCAATGGAAACAAATTTTATCCATTATTGTAAAAAAAAAAAATCTATTCATTTAATTGACAATTTTTATGAAAATCAAAATCAAACAAAAATCAAAATATCTAAATTTCAACATTTTTTAGGTAGTTTTATCAATCAAACACATTTAATTGACAATTCTCAATAAAACAAATTTTAGTTAATTCAATTCCTTGTGATTCACTGTCTTTCCATTCAAATTTTATTTTTGCAATCAAACGGATTCTAAGAGTGAGTTGCCTCACCAAATATGAATATTTTATAATATTTTTATGACGTGAGCGGAGTTAGCCGGATGATATTAAAGAATGCAATCATGATTTTGTTTATTATATTATTCAATTTTGTGATATTACGTATAACCGCTAGCCTTGAGTTTAAGATACACTGGTCCAAGGTGTAAACTCTAGAATTTAGTCACTGTAAGGTGGATACCTGGATATCAAAAAAAAAAAAAATACACTGGTCCAAACTTTAAAGACTTGGACATTTGCGTAGGTATATGCTGGGGCTATGGTGATTGATGTGAGAGCTTGAATTTCTACTTCTCTTCTATGAATTAATGATTGTGGTCAGGTATAGTCAATATCGAAAATGTTAGGTGTAAATGTTGGTAGCATTCATCTCTCCTTAAAATGTTTAAATAACATGTTTGGTTGTACTTAAAAAGCGAGTTTTGTAACGAAGAAAAGTACTTAATTTTAAGCACAGATCAATGAATTCATGAATATGGTTGATGCGGACATCATGACATCATCCTTCATCGGGCCATTTGTTTGGGTCATTTTATCTTCCATTTATTTATATTTTATGTCCATTTATTTATGCTATATAAGTTTGGCACAAACCCTCGATTACGTTTATTATTTTGTTATAAATATGATTGTAATGGGATTCAAAATCAGTTGATGAATGAAAATTATTTGTGTTGTTGCCCACCTTCCGTGTCTTCCCTCATTCTCTCCCTCTTTTCCCTCTATGTAATCCCTCATTCTTGCTTCTTCTCTTCTTCCTTTGATTACTACCTTCTTCTACCGCTGCCTTCTACTGTTTCTCAATTGATTCAACATCAGTGGTCAAGTATACTCAACGTCGATGACGTTGGATGTAAATGTGGTAACATTCATCTCTCTTTAAAAATGTTTAAATAACATGTTTGGCAGTACTTGAAAAACGAGTTTTGTTAATGAAAAAAAAGTACTCACTTTTAAGCACGTCCAAACTTGCTTGTACTTACGTGAGGATTGCCAAGGGAAGCAATAACAAATGGGATTTTCCCTTGTACAAAGGAAATATTCACAGAGTCAATACAAGGGTACAGTTAGCTTTCCAACCTTTACAACCACAAATATATAAAACTATACACATATAAGGTAGGATTAGGGTTGTTTAGTCTAGGTCTTCCGTCTCTCGAGTATAGGAAAATGGAGTCTTGATCGAGTACAAATGTGTATGTTTAATATCAGGTGTATTGTTGCATATATATAACTAATTGTCTTATTATTTATTTTAAGAGTTCCATCTTTAAATTTCATTGTGCCTCTTAAATGTTAATTACAGTAGTGCTTCACACTTCTT
>NC_036244.1:5087508-5088740 GCF_002742605.1 Olea europaea var. sylvestris | reverse complement strand
AAAAAAAAAAAAAAAAAAAAAAAGAACTGGTAAGAGATACAAAATCTCAAATTGTATGTTACAAGTGTGACAAATTTGGTCATTTTGCATGGGAGTATAGGAGTAATAACATGGAGCAATACAACTATATAACAAAGACAAAGGAGAAAGGAGAAAGAACTTTACCCTATACAAGGCACAAGAAGAGGAATAAAGACATTGGAGCGAGACAGCGAGTAATCATATATGTGGAGACAAATCTATCTTCATAAAAATTGAATAATTAAATGGCCACGTTATATTTGGAGATGATTCTCTTTGGGCAAAATATGACACCTCAAGAAGCGTGGATGGATTCAAGTCAAGTATATTACATCTCCGAGTATTCGGAAGCATTGCTTCCTCTCATGATCCAAAAGAGAAAGGACTAAACTAGACGACAAAAGTAAGAAATATATCTTTATTGATTATGATTCAAGATAAAATGCTACAAGCTCTACGACCAATGAATAAGATTAAGATTACTAATAGGGATGTTGCGTTTGACGAATAAGGTATTGGCAAAATCAATAACAAGAAAATTATATTACTTCCCTTTTGATGATGATGAAGAACAAGTTGATGTCATTCTTCCTCAACTAACAGCACCATCAACTCCACCACCAGGGACGGACCCACATGAGGTCATGTGTGGTCAAATGACCCCACAATTTTATTTTATTTTTATTTTTTTTGTCTCAGCATTTGCATCGCTTAGCACCACTATATATATTGGTTGTATGTATTGTATGCATGATTGTGTGATAGAGAAAGAGAAAATAAGGGTCCAGCCTTACAGGCGCAAGTGAGAGAAAGAGTGCATAGAAAGAAGTCAAAGTGTGAGTGAATTGGAAAAATCTACAGTCTATTAAGTGATTTTATTATATTATTTAATCAATTAAGTGGTCTGTATCAAAATTGTATAAATTCAAATTTTGTTCAACAATTTAATATGGGCATATAAACTATGTCATTTTAGTATTGTCCTAATATTGTTTTATATTTTTGCCATCATTAAATTCATGGTCGAACTCTAGTTGAGATTGAATATTTTATTTTATTTATTTGTTTACTGAGCTTTGAGTTTATAGATTAGTTAAGAAAAATATTAATGCATATTGCATACTATAATTTAATGGCCCAAATTTAATATACGTTTCAAGCCAAAACTCCAACCTTGATTAAATTTCATCCGCACTGAACAATATTTTAGG
>NC_036244.1:4932608-5081942 GCF_002742605.1 Olea europaea var. sylvestris | reverse complement strand
AGCAACAACCTGATATTCATCAAGTCGTTCCTTTGGATTTGGAATACGTTTCAGTGGAGAGGCAAGAACTTCTGTTTTATCATAGGTAAATGAAATATCTTGTAGAGGAGGATAAATTAATTGGAAAGTATTTCCATCAGGAGCTTTCCAAGGTTTTGATGGAGTTTTTGTAGCAAAAACTTGAGGTTTTTCTGGTGATTTACCAAAAACTTTAATTTGAATCCAATCATAAAAACTTAATTCTGTAGAAGATTCAAAGTAATCTTCCCAAAATTGTTCTTTTTCTTTTGAAGAAAATTGATGTCTAAAAATTTTTCGAAAATTTTTTACTTGAATATCTTGATCATGTTTGAATTCTTTTCTTCTATTAATCTCAGAAGAAATAACATTACATTGATGATGGAGATCAGAATTTGAAAGAGGAACCATATCAGAAAAGGTAGGGGACTCTGGTTGATCAGCGTCTTCTTCTTTTTCTTTAGGTTGATAAAAAAGATTTGGAACAGTAGGAGTGAAATCAACTCCTTTAAAGGATGTTGAAGTAGAGTTTCTTGAAGGTTGAAAATAATTCTTAGTTCTTTCTTCAGACCTAGTAGATCTTGAAGAATAAGATCTATGAATTCTAGATGAAGATCCTTGAAAGATAACTTTAGCTTTTCCATCGAAAAAAGTTAAAATCTCGTTTGGAGTAGAATTTGTTTGAGCTGGGACTGGAGCTTGAATATTTTCAAAATTCCATTCTAAACCTTTGGATTGAAGATTCCAGGGAATTCTTTTTGGAATTTCGACACTTGAATGAAAAGGGTTAACTTTTGGAGAAGATCTAAGAGCACCAATATTGAGTTGAGTATTCATGAGTTTGTAATATATCCTGTATATTACAGCAAAAGCATTTGATTGACTATCAAACTCGAGGTTTTTAGTCTGAATATGAAGATTTAGAGCATTAAGGACTGCTCCATCTGAAAGTTTTATTGAAAAGTTTGGATAACAATTTGAAAAAACTGGTCCACTTTCAAGATTTGATTCAAGAAGTGAAAGTAGAGAGTTTTTGAAATTGAGATGTCTCTTATCTCTAAGAGCAATAAGAATTGGAATGTCAAGACCAAGTCTAAACAATGGTTTGACAGCAATTTGGACCAAGCCAACATGAAGATATTTGAACCTCTTCCTGTGAGATTCAATTGATTCTTTTGAAAAAAGATTGATAAAAGCATTTGAGCTATTAATTGAAATTGTTTGTTCAAAAGTTTTGATAACATAATTTTGAGTAAAATCAAATTTTCCTATTTCGTGGATAGAATGTTTATCTATCTTTGGAATAGTCCAATTTTGAAGTTGTTGTTCAATTTTGACAATTTGAAATTCATTTGAAGTAAAATCATTTAATGCAGATGCGGATGAATTTGATGCATTGTCAACTTCTTCTTCATTTTGAAAAACATTTGATCTATTTTCATTTTGATTTTGTTGTCTATTTCTAGACTTAGATCTCCTTAGCCAATTTGAAACCGAAGACATAATTGAAAAAATGAAATCAAAATAATTTCACACAATAAAAACATTAAAATAGGATAAACTGGGTTCTTACCAAGCCTACAAACGGGACCACCTACACGGCTGACCAACGTCTATTCAGCAGACATCCAGGTTTAAACCAAACTCACCTATTTTGAATAGTGCCTATCGTGTAAGATTAAACTAATCTCACTTGTTCACTTATGGCTCTGATACCATCAAAGACCCTGGGGAATAGGAAATGAAATAGAAGAACAGAAATTTATGAAAATAGAAGATTATATTGAAATTGAAGAAGATTTAAATATTACAATGAGAAATTGAAAAATATTTGAGAGAACAAATTACAAAGAAAGAAAAACTTCTTCTTGCTGAATTCACTCTGCCTTGAAATGAAATCTTGAGCTCTTCTTATAATGAAGTCCGGACTTAAAATTTCTTTCATTTGAGAGAAAGAATCTTGAAAAGGTGAGTGGACGACATCATAATGAAGCATCTTGAAAAGTGATACCAACTTTTGTCAAAGTTTTCCAATTTTTTTTGACTTCCTTTAATAAAGATAATATTTTTCTTTATTAAAGTAAATATTGATGTCTGACACAAAGTTGATGGGAATCTCAACAAATGTTACACCACCGCTTTTGAATTGGACAAAGATTGAGTAGAATTTCTCTTGATTTATGGACCCTTGAGTTTCTCAATTCATCAAGGAAATTGGGTCCATATAGTCATTTTGTAGTTTTCTTTAAAACTTTTGCAGCTTTCTCTTGAGCAAGATACTCAGTATAGTCATCACCTAGATCAACTAAGTCATCACCATTATCAGTCTCTTGCGAAAATTGAGACTCTTCATCTTGATCGTCTTCAGAAACTTTTGAAGATCCTTGTTTAGAAATTTGTTCGTAAATTTCTAGTAATTCTTTAGGATCTTTACATTTTGATAACATTGAAATGATTTTTTGTTTTTCAGTCAAAAAATCAGCTTGTTCTTCTTGTTCCTTTTTTGAAAATTTAGGTACACCTAAATTTCTTTGTTCTTGGATCCATGATTGAACTGCTTTAGGACAACAGTTTGTCTCTTTGAACTTTGCCCACCATTTAATCTTGAATCTTCTTGTAATTTGTTGACAAGAATAATCATCCTTGAAATTTTGATATTGAAAGAAATCCCAGCAGAAGATCCAGGAGACTTTCGTATTGAATGCGAACTGAAACAAAAGATTTTCTTGAAACTTCAGAAAAGGTTTTGCTTCTTTTTTGAAGTATTCATATCCTTGAAGAACAAGACTGGGCAAAATTTGCTCTTCAAGTCCATGATACTGAAACCATGTTTGAAACCAACTCGGAAAATGAGGGTTACAATTTTGATTAAAAATAATGAACCAAAAATGGGTAACAGGTCTAAAAAGAAGAACCTTATACCAAGCATTCTGGTAGTCAAAATAATTGAAAGTTTCTTGACAGGTAAAATCTGTTTTTGAGAGACGAAGTCTCTTTTCTTCCCAAGGATTTTGTCCCCAGTCTTCATAAGACAAAACTCTTGTAATTGAAATTTTTGAAAACATGATTTTTGATTTATCTCTTGGTTCAGGAGTATGAGATATTATAGCAGAACCAGTCAAAAGAAGAATGGTCTCATAATAATCTCTGATTTTTCGAATATTTGAAGGCATGAACCAAAAGTTTTGAGGAAGGATGCTGTCAAGGCAATCATCAAGGCCTTGATATCTATTGAGCCAAGAGTTTTCCATAATTAGGATAGTGTCTTGAATACTCTTGGTAAAATATTTGAAGGAATTTGGAGGGTTAATTTGAGGAAATTTGTCAGAACTTTGGACGGCTTTTTTGAAGTTTGAAGGGGTTGAAGACTAAGCTTTTTGCTTGAGTTTATTTTGATCGGATTTTTTGAAAAGAGTTGAAAGGGTGTTTGAGGAAGATGAAGCTTCCTTTTGATCCTTTGAGAGATCTTCGAAGAAAGGGATTGAACTTTTCTTTTTTCTTGAAATTTTTCTTTGAAAAGGATTTTGAGAATCCTCTTCTTCTTCTACTTGCTTAGCCCAACTCATTCTCACTCTTTTGAATAAACTATCTTGTGAGGAAGTCTGCCAAGAAATTTGATTTTCCTTGAATATAAAGAATTTCGAAATCAAAACAAGACAAAATTGCCTGCGAGAGATCTTCGAAGAAAGGGATTGAACTTTTCTTTTTTCTTGAAATTTTTCTTTGAAAAGGATTTTGAGAATCCTCTTCTTCTACTTGCTTAGCCCAACTCATTCTCACTCTTTTGAATAAACTATCTTGTGAGGAAGTCTGTCAAGAAAATCTTGAAATTTTGAAATACAGAGAACTATTGAAAGAATCTCTTTTTTGATAGTGGAATAATTCTTTTGAGGACCAGACCAGACTCCACTATGAAATCTGACTAACTGTTCTTTTGACGATTCTAGAGGTAATTGCTTTAACACACCACCGAATCATATGTTTGAGGCATCTGTCTCGACGATAATTGAGGCTGTGGAAAATTTTTTATTGATCAAATCATCTTGAAATTTTGAGATACAGAGAACTATTGAAAGAATCTCCTTTTTGATAGTGGAATAATTTTTTTGAGGACCAGACCAGACTCCACTATGAAATCTGACTAACTGTTCTTTTGACGATTCTAGAGGTAATTGCTTTAACACACCACCGAATCATATGTTTGAGGCATCTGTCTCGACGATAATTGAGGCTGTGGGGTCAAGAATTAACAGACAGAGAATATTTTTGACTATCTTTTTCACCTTTTGAACCGCATGCGTACACTCATGACTCCATGGGTCAGGGTTGTTTTGTAGTCTTTTGAATAATGGGGCACAGATTTGACGAATATCTTTGACAAAATCGGCCACATAATTGACACAACTTAAAAAGCGTTGCAAGCTTGTTTTATCTTTAATTTCATCTGAAAATTTGTCAGTGAAATCAAGACTTCTTTGAATTGGAAAAATTGTAGAATTTTGAATAATATGACCAAGAAAACGAATTTTTGTTTGAAATAAAACGATCTTTTTAGTAGAAACTGCTAAACCATTTTTCTTGATAACATGTATGAATGTATGAATATGCTTGAAATGTTGTTCAATATTTTTTTGAATAAATGAGAACATCATCAATGTAAACAATGATAAATTCTGAAAATGGATTGAAAATATCATTCATGATTTTTTGAAATTCGGAAGGGACATTTTTTAGACCAAAAGGCATAACATTCCATTCGTATTGTCCGAAAGGAACATTGAATGCAGTCTTGTATCTATCTTCTTCTTTAATTTGAACTTGCCAAAATCCTGACTTCATATCAAATTTTGAGAAGATGATAGCCTTTGAAAGACGATTCAAAAGATCTTTCTTTTGAGGAATAGGATAACGAATCCATTGAAAAGCAGAATTGAGAGGTTTGTAATTGACAACTAAACGAGGAACTCCTCGTTCGTTGAATAAATGAGAACATCATCAATGTAAACAATGATAAATTCTGAAAATGGATTGAAAATATCATTCATGATTTTTTGAAATTTAGAAGGGACATTTTTTAGACCAAAAGGCATAACATTCCATTCGTATTGTCCGAAAGGAACATTGAATGCAGTCTTGTATCTATCTTCTTCTTTAATTTGAACTTGTCAAAATCCTGACTTCATATCAAATTTTAAGAAGATGATAGCCTTTGAAAGACGATTCAAAATATCTTTCTTTTGAGGAATAGGATAACGAATCCATTGAAAAGCAGAATTGAGAGGTTTGTAATTGACAACTAAACGAGGAACTCCTCGTTCTATTTCAAAAGAGTTATTGACATAAAATGCCGAACAACTCCATGAAGATTTACTTGGACGAATTAAATTCTTCTTAAGTAGATCATTGACTTCCTTGATACAAAAAATCAAGCATATTTGAGAGAACAAATTACAAAGAAAGAAAAACTTCTTCTTGCTGAATTCGCTCTGCCTTGAAATGAAATCTTGTCCATAAATCAAGAGAAATTCTACTCAATCTTTGTCCAATTCAAAAGCGGTGGTGTAACACTTGTCAAGATTCCCATCAACTTTGTATCAGACATCAATATTTACTTTAATAAAGAAAATTATCTCAACTAGTTTAAAAAACAATATTAATACTTCAAAAATGTCATGCATATTATTCGTTTGATACATAAGACAAGCAAAACATGTGCTTACTACTAATAATTCTAAAAGTCATAATCTTTCATATGAAAAGTCACATCTTTTCAACCAAATGGTTCTAGAATATTCCATATTCTACATAATTTTATTAAAAGGAATGAATAAAAAGAAACTTTTGAATACCAATTTTATTCTTACATATTCAGCTATTTGCCCAATATAGCCTTATTTAATCTTAGTTCTGTTAATAGTTAATTAATAACATTAGCTCAATTTATTCAACGTGAAATTAAAAAATCTCTTTTCTTTTTTCATTTGTCAATCATTTTTACATTAATTTTTATTAACAGCTTTAAATCAATTTATATACATAGGTATATATCCAATATACAATTATTTAATTTTAATTTTGTTAATAATTGATTAATAACATTAATTTAGTTTATTCAACATGAAATTAAAAATATTTTTTTGTTGATAGTCTTGACAGTACAGGAAAAATCTTTTCATATCGTACTGGCAAAAGTTCAACCTCAAAAGATTATAACACTTGCAAAAGCAACAGCTTCAAGTGTGGCAGTTTCAATAATGCTAGGACTTAGAACTGTCCATTGAAGATTTAATATTCCATTCTAGACTAATGAATCAACACTGTGTAGCATATCAAAGTAAAGTACTACGGCAGAATTGATTCGCCGAAAAAGCTCATAATATGGGATAAAGCACAAATGGTCAACAAAAAACACAATAGAAATTATTGATAGAATTTTAAGTGATATCTTCGACGATTCAAAAATATTTGGTGGAAAGGTTTTTTTATTTGGAAGAGATTTTCGTCAAATACTGCCCGATGTTCCAAGTGCAACGAGGTAACGAAAAATTAATCAAAGTTTGGTTAGATCGTATCTTTGGGGAAAATGGAAAATTTGTAACTAATTTGATCCCCATTTTTTGAGAAAATGAATTCTTCAATAGTGTTTTGACATAATTTCAACCACACATTTTTCAATAAAATAATATTACACGCAAATCCAAAACTTTTTCTTTTTTTTTAACCACACATTTCACATCAATACACTATTCAAAAATTCATTTTCCCTATCAAAATGGGGCTCAAACAAGGGTTAAATCAAAACATTTGTACTCAAAACTACAATTGATTTGCACAATACTTAATCCAAATTGGCAAAGGAACCATACGTTATATAAACAATGACCTCATCAATTTACCAAAGAAGATAGTTATCGCATGTGATGATTGCTGAAACTTCGGAGTTACACAAAATCAATGTGGTATTCCTAGGTTCAATAGAAAATGTAGCTTCTTTTGATTATATGACATAACGTGGAATTCTTTCAACCAAAAATGAGTATATTAACTACCTCAATGACAAACCAATTGGGTTATTTCCTTGAGAAAAGTGAAGAATTTGTCGGCTTTGACGAAGAAATATATAATACAAATTAATTTTATCAATAGGAGTTTCAAAATATATTGTTGCCAAATGGTATCCTGCCACATAAGTTAATTTTGAAAAGAAATCGTCCAGTGACACTGTTGAGGAACTTGGACCCATCCAATGGTCTTTACAATTGAATAAGAATGATTTGTTGTGATTTCAAGAGACATATTATCCATGCAGAAATAATCGTTAAACAAAAAGTTGAAAAACAAATGTTCCTTGCATGTATCACATTAACTCTAGCAAAATTATGAAGGATATTCATTTAAATTCAAGAAAAAATAATTTTCAATAAATCTATTCTTTGTAATACTCATTAACAATGCTCAAAAATAAATAGTGCCTACTGTTGGAATATGCCTTCCTAAACATATATTTTCTCATGGATAACTATGTCTTGCACTTTTCATGAAGTTTCCATGTAAACAACAAAAATCTTGATAAAAACATAATATACAATTTTAATTTTTCCTTTAACAATATCAATTATCTCAACTACTTAAAAAAAAAAAAAAAAGTAATAGTACTTCAAAAGCACCAAGCATATCATTCATCCGATATATAAAACATGCAACGCACATTCTTACCACTAGTAATTTTAAAGTCATGAACTTTCATATAAAGTCACATCCTTTCAACTAAACGATTCTAGAATATTTCATAATATTCTACATAATTCTTGAATAATTTACGTATTTAAATGACTTAAATTGACTTAATTTCTCATTCAGCAACTAAAAGCTTCCAATTAAATAATCAATACAAAATTTCCAACACTTCAACATATACAAGGCCAGATATTTTGTTTGGAATTGGTCTTGTTAGTCAATACATGGATCTTCTAACAATTATACATTTAAAAGATAATGTGAAATGAATTTTGCGATACATCAAAAGTATTATTCATCATGATTTGTTTGGATAATTTCAAACTTCTTGTTATAACGATAGTGATTGGGACGGAGAAAATGATGATCGAAAAAATATAAGTAGACATGTATTCTTTATGGAACATACTACTTTTACATGGTCGTTTAAAATAATAATAATAATAATAATAAGGGGCAATCTACTCAATTGAATTAACTTTTGCACAGATTTTTCAATAAGTCTCTTATTTAATATTTGTCTTTTTTTAAAATTATTCCAAAAACACAGTAAATTCATTCTTCAAATTTCCTTTACTACTCGGAAACCAAAAGCCCCACTATTTCTCATGTTTCCTTGCTTTAGTATTTCACCTACTCTTTGGTCACAGACTCACAGTCGTCTCCAATCTGCCATCTAAGAAATTCCTTGGATCCAATGATCAGTACTTTTTATTCAAGGGAAAAAATGGTAACTGCCATCATTTAAGATTACATTTTGATAAATATCAACAGTTGGTAAAAATTTTAGAAATAGGGTCATAATTTAGATAATTGAAAATATATATATATATATAAAGATAATGAGATTCTCTAATATTATATATGGATTGTGACGGGATGTAATTTATAAGAAACAAATATAATATATCTACAGATATTTTCTCTCTCACCATAAGTTATCCTATACTTCGACGAGTTATTTGTTCTCTCCCCGAATCATCTATGCGATCGATATATCTACACAATTGTGATCGGACAAGTTGTTAGGTTTCTTGACATTGTTCCAAATATAACATTGTAAAATTTTGGTTATTTCATTCTTTTTATGATTTTTTTTTTATAAACTTAATAAATATTTGTGTCGCATTTCTAAACGTGTTGCCACTAGTGTGATTGTAACTCTATATGTCCAATGTAAACATGTGGTGACTGGTGTAAGCAAGTTCCGAATGGTGTGATTCACTTAATAGGAAATTTTGCAATACATTTAACGTGATAGGTACCAGTATGTTGTGATCGATGTTAATATTCTGTCTCGTGTGACCCATAAAGGTAAAATGTGACTAACATCGAGAGTATGACGTGCACCCTGTAAAGGGCACTTGTGACCTTATGAATGATATGGAATATTGTGTGGCCTAACCTGGGATGAATATCATGTCATATTGTGGGAATTTGATCTGTATTTGTGACCTAATGATATAGGGTATTATGTGACATCTGGTGTGAGAAGTGTGACCTTATATGTAACTGGTAACAATGATTGGTGACAAAATGTTACTTGTTAAATTAATGTGGATGGTTGTGTGACTACCATTAATTAATGTGACATTTGATCTCTATTGTATGGCTTGATAATCTTTTCTTCCTTTAACGTTATTGTGAACGTGTGCCCTATTTTGCACTCATGCAAATCCTAAAAAGTGGGTTATTTCCTTAGTTGTGACCTTGAACTTATTATTCCTTTTTGCAGCAATGGGGAGATTTTAGCCTTTTCTTGTGTTGTGGAGGCAAGTGGGATGAAAAATGGAAGATATACTGGTACCAATATGATTGAAATTAGTCTCCAAAAATTGCATATACAATCAACTCATTGATAATGTAATTTCCGAGATGATGTTCGATACTACAAGTGTGATAAATTGAATGAAAATCTACCTCGAGTAAGAACTTTGAGCAAAACAATATACTGTTCTATTTGAACAAACGGACATGCATTTGCATGATGTTTCAAGTCGATAAAACCTTATGTACACACACATTGGCTATTATCTCATGTTTGCACGAATTAGCTATTATTGCAACATTGAAGATCGATGCATACCGTTATTGCTCAAATTATCAAAAAATACGAAGACCCAAATTCTCTATGGGGAATCGTGCAGACTAGGCAATTAACAGTACCTGGCCCATTGGCTAGAAAATGGTTGAAATTAGGATATAGAGTGGTATATCCAGGAAAAAAATCCCACATGGGCTAATACCCAAAAATAAAATAAAAATAAAAACTTAAATTTTTTTTATTAAAATTTGGATTGGGGGGACTGACTGTAGCATAGTCCGGTCTGTTCTTAAATCCACCCCTGATATGGTGATTTGTTTCTCTCTACATTAGGATTTTTTCTCTTTGAGAAATATAATTTTTTTCTTTGTAAATTGTTCGTTTTTCTCATTTGGTAATTACTAATGTAAATAGCTCATTTTCGGAATTGTAAATCGGTTATTTTAAAATAAATACTGATAATCAATTTATTCGAAATTCCTAAAGTTCTTGATTTGACACGTCTCAAAAGAATTAGTTAGCGCTAAGGTTTGAGCCTTGTTTAAACAAAAGGCAAACTTTATTGGGCCAATAGTTCACGGGTCAAAAGAACCCAACACAATGGATATTTTTCAAGTAGAAATTACAAATTCTAATAGATTAAAAATTTACATTTTAAAAATAAGATGTCATGTTTAATATTTCACAAATCAGAATTTTTTTAATTAATTAATATATTTAAAAATTAATCTAATAAATAATAATTTCATAACTAATTTATTCATTTTCTACCTTTCTCTTTCTAACCCCAATTCTCTCTCTCACCTTACTTGCCCCCACCCCCGATTCTCTCTCTCTCTCTCTCTCTCTCTCCAGCTGTCACAGACATAGCGACGGCAGATGCAGTAGATCTGAGACAAAATTTAGCATATCCAGTAGATGACGACGACGGTGGATGACGATACGCTGATCTGTACGATTTTGTAGCGGAGGTGGATATTCATATCGCGGCAGCGGATATGCAGATGACGATTTGTGGATATGGCAGATCGTGTGAGGCGGCTGGGTGGTGTGCGTTCGCTGGGTGTGGGTGTGTATGCAGAATGACGGTGGCGTGGTGTGCATTCGGCTGCAGCATCAAGACGTTGATGTGGGTGTGGTGTGAGTGCGTGGGTCTGGTGGCATGTGCGATATCGGTAATGGTGTCTGGCGATCTGCAGATCGTGGATCTGTTGTGGATCTGTGGTGTTGGTGTGTGGCGACGACGATAGCAACGATGATTTGGGACGATTGCGGTGCTTGCAGACTGTGACTCCCAATTGTGGTGTTGGTTTGTGGCAGCGACCAGCCATGATTTGGGGCGGTTGCGGTGGTTATGGACTATGACTTGCAATTGTGGTGTTGGTGTGTGGCAGCGACGGTGGTGTCAATGAAAATTGTGACTGTGATTGTGTCTGTGACTCACAATTAGATACGTGACCTGAAAATCATGACTGTGACTCACAATCAATTAATTTGTAACAAAAAAATTAATCGTGACCTAAAAAATTAATAATTTGTGACTGTTTAATAAGTTGTGACCAACAATGTTTGTGATATGTAACCTATAAATTCTTTTACTCGTGACCTATAAAATTTTCGATCTGTGACCGAAAAATAAGTTGTGACCAATAATTTGATAAGTTATGACTAAAGATTAATTTGTGACCAATTAATTTTTTGATTTGTGACCAATGAACAAACTACGACCTACAAAATTTTCGAATTGTGATAGTAAAATAATTTGTGACATAAATTTTTTGAGTTGTTACTACTTAAATTGTTAATTTGTGACCAAATTCTATAAATATGTGACCTAAATATATTTAATTAGTAAAATAATTAATTAATTAATTAAATCATAAATATATCTTAATAAAAATCTGATTTTTGAAATTTGAAACTTGTTTTCTTATTTTTGAAATGTGTCATAATTAATCTCTTACTTATGAAATTTTCCCATTTTTCAATGGAGTCGAACTTGTTCAACTAATTTTAAAATAACATTTTATCAGTTAGAATTATATATAATACAGACTAATGCTTTTCAACTAATTTGTTAATAATAATTAATTAGTATCAATTATAAATCATTTGATTTCATTTATACGTCTCTCTAATTTTAGTGAATAAATTAATAGAGAAGTTTGTATTTGATATCTAACAGAGATTCTAATTAAAAATAAATAAAAAATAAAACATTCAATGCCCTTAGATAGTAGGGAAGTGCTACATGTACATAATTGTCTACATAATAGTATCCATAATTACATGTGGCACTGGATCGAACCTTTAATTCAAATCTTACACTGTATATCAACAATCGGATGATTGCCACATCACATTCTGGACACTATTATGTGCAATAATTATATACAAGTAAAATTTTCGTAGATAGTATTGAATTTACCCGTATATATTTCTGGAAAATGCGAAATATTTTAGTGTAAAAAAAATATTAATTTTCTAGTTTTTTGGGGACTTTAAATTTAAAAATTTATAGGTCAACATATATCGTGTTTATTTCTCTAATTCGGTGGAGAATGGTCCTAGTCAAATGAATAATGACAAAACATAAACACTTATTTACCAACTTTTTTGACTTTTAAATAAGCTACAACCCAAAACCCACTTCAAGTTTAGGAAATTACTTGGAAACTTCCTTAGAGAAGAGAGAGAGAGAGAGAGCTTGTTAAAGCTCCATTCTTTTGAGGGGGAAAAAAATATTTTAAATAATATTTTGACATTATTTCAATCATATATTTTTCAATAAAATAATATTACATTTAAATTCAAAAAAAATTCTTATTTTTTAACCACACATCATCGATATACTATTTAAAAATACATTTTTCCCCCAGAATGAGGCAATTTTATAATATTCAACATATTCGCCCATCGAGAATCGTTTTGACTTGAGAATCAAGATTATTTTGTAATAAACTAAGATTATTAATATTTAGCTTTATTTTAACTTGATTATGGGGATGACGAAGGGATTGACTGACGCAGCTAATACTATTCACATCTCGGAATTTTCAGGAGGCGGCGAAAATTAAAAACTCCTCATTTAACTAATTATTTATTTTTACATTTTAAATATTATTTTGGCATAGTGATTTTTTGGAATGTCTGGTTAAAACGTAAGGAAAAAGTTTGGATCTGTGTATAAAATTATTTTATTTGAAAATGTAGTTGAAAATAAATTTTGAAAATATGAAAGAGACTCAAACAAGGACTAAAAATGTGAAAGTGAGTTTTATGAAAAATAAAATAAAAATTATCAAGCGACGAGGTGGCTCGATTGACTTCATCAAAAGGACGAACCAAGTCTAAATTTCTTGAAGCAAGTAGGCTCGCGCTCAATCTGTCCCATAGTCGAGCTTGCTTACTCGTGTGATGAGTTAAGTCGAGCGAGATAATAAACAAATTGAATAAATGATAATGTGTTCAATCCATCTAACGTCCCTAATATTACGAAGATGGACGCGAGCCCACATAAAACCTATGGAAAATCCTTTAATTTTAATATTCTCTCACTTCCCACTCTTCCCCCAACCTCACCCCATCCCCTACGAAGCCACGGCCACCATTGAAGAGTTGACCACCCTAATATCCAGTGATCTGAAAACTGTCTAAATACAATCAAGAAATGATAAAATTCTATTGAATGGAACCAAACAATTCTTTCCTATGCTTTGAGTAAACTCCAATCCTCCTCCTCCTCCTCCTTCTTCTCTTCTTATTCTTGCCTGAAAATCACTCATTCATGGAAAGATTAAACCAGTACAACAATTTTGTCTTACTTTTCTCTCTTATAATCACCCTTGGCCTTGTCTCCTTCTCTTTATGCCTTGCTGCAGAATTCAACAAATCGAAGGTAATTTCTAAATCAATTTTTATGTTCAATGCTTCCAAATTTGCATAATCTAAATAAGATTAATTCAATTTTTGTATAGAAAAAGGATCTGAGGTTTGATGACGAGCTTTGTTATTTGCCCGGAAGCCCGGCTTTTGGATTCGGAATAGCAGCTTTAATCTGCCTTTTCGCCGGTCAGCTTATCGGAAACTTGTTCGTCTGCACAAAGTTTAGTGCGAGAGTTCATCGGAGTAGTTGTGATGATAAATTACAAAGGCCTATTATTGCTACCATTTTCTTGGTTTTTTCATGGTAAGTAAATTTTTATTTCCATTACGTGAGATACAGTAATATTGGCCGTTCTAAAGATGAAATTGGTTTATTTCTCTATCCAACACCTACCCTTTTTTTTCCCTCCACTCACTCAATCTTTGGTACTCATTTTTTCTCAAACTAAGTCCGTGTTTGGCCTCAATATTTTAAAATTATTTTTTTTTCTTAAACTTATTTTCAATTATATGTTTTATGGTACCCACATCGTCTATCAATTTCCCAATCATATATTTCATTAACTTTTATCAAAAGTTAATGATAAAACTTATTTTTAGCCAAACCAAACAGGGGCTAGTTTTCAATCACAAATTCTCTCAATTAAAAAAAAAAAAATGAAGGACACAAATTTTACATGGAACTCATAATATTTTTCTACTTTTTAATAATACCATTTTCAAAATTATCATTTTCTATAAAATCTATTTCTATAAAATCCGCATCAACCACGTTATTCAGTCGAGTTTTGTCTAGTTGATATGTCGAATCCTAATTAATGTAATTAGTAATGCTATTTAGTTCCACTAATGTTAAAACACTAGTCTAGGTGATATTAACATGCCATTAAATGAGATATACAATCAAATAAATTACTTAATTTTTCTTTTTATTGAGTCTATCACTTAGGGTCCGTTTGATTGTAAAGATGGAATTTGGATGGAAAGAAAACGAATTTCAAGGAATTGAATTGCCTAAAACTCATTTTTACTGGGGAATTAACAATTAAATGTGTTCGATTGGTATAATTTTTCACCTGAAAATGTTGAAATTTTTTATCTTTTGGTGTTCATTTCACTTTATTTTTCATGAAAAATTGTCAACTAAAGGGACAAAATTTGTTACAATTGAGGATAAAATTTGTTCCAATTGCCCCAAAAAAGAAAAAGGTTGGCTGGAAATTCAATTCTCACCATTTCAAAACCATGGAATTGACACGTGTGAAGTGAAGTTGGAAAACAAATTCCCATGAAAATTTTTAACAATCAAACAATACAAATTGAGAGGAAATAGAAAACATTTTCCATTTTTCATGGAAAATCAAGGCTATCGAACATGGCCTTAACGTCGTCTACACTGGCACCACATAACAGTGTAACTATGACATCTCGACCAATTTTTCAATATTCCTATTTCCTAGTTGCTTAATGGGGCAGGGTGGACTCCACTTTTAGTCACTTATTCTAGTAGAATTTATTTTGTGCCAAATTCCTAGTGGAAGAACCTTCTAACGTGGACAACTGGGATTGTCGTAATTTCCTAGTCAAATCTGAATATACAATGTTCTAATAATTAGTAGAGGTATTTTAAAAAATGTTTAATTTTATAGTTGTTAATTGAAAAATGCTTATTTTTTAAATTTAGCACTAAATTATCTATTATGCCCTTTATGAAAAAAGAAACAATTTATTTATTTTTTCAATTTGTTGCATATTTCGAGAAGTAGCTTCCATGAGAAGTTACATTAAAATGATGTTCTCGACATTTCAAATGTCATTCTCGAAATTGAATCTCGTTTATATTTTAAAAGTACACATGTCAAATCACAATATTAAATGTTCTCGACATTTCAAACGTTATTTTCAACATTTTAAATCTTTAGAATGACATTTTATTCCGAACATGACAATTCTCTACACTTAAAATGTAATTTTCGACGTTTCTATGTCAATGAGAAAAATAGTATTAATCGTGATTTGACATATGCACTTTTGAAATAAATACGACAAGTTATGTATTAAAAATTTATTAGCCAATAAGATTTTTGCAAAAATGTCTATTTCTTGTCTTTGTATGGAACCATAAATTGATCACATGGATATTTTGGTCCAAAATATTTCAAAATGGACATTTTTGCAAATGGACGCGTGAAAGTGGACATTTCAACCAATTTCCTCTAATTAATATTAAAATATGTAACAGGATCAGCTTTGGAGTTTGTGTAATTCTAATCAGTACAGCCACCAGCATGAGCCGAAGTCAGTCCTTTGGGGAAGGGTGGTTAGATGGTGAGTGCTACATAGTCAAATCTGGAGTCTATATTGGCTCGGGTATATTGGCTGTGCTTGCTCTTGGTTTAACCCTAGGGTCTGACATTGCAACGACAAGGCAAAGGCGAGTCGAAGAAGACATGAAAGTGCACGCACAAGTTGAATGAGTTTAAACTCGTGCATCGAATGGATGTAAACGCACAAATGTGTTGATAAAGTTTTTAATATCCTATTAGCCTACGTCACGATATATATATACACACACACAAATATAGAGTTAGATTGATGGAAAAGGTTTTAATAAATGATTGTGGGATGTTACAGAAAAAGGTGTATAGGCTTTGGCCTCGACTAACTCAGAGAACTTCAAAATATTTGTTTTGCTTATACGTTTCAAAATATTTGTTTTGCTTATACGTTCTTCCACGAATGAAATACCCAAGAACGGTTTTCTATTCAAGTGACAATATTTGCTCATTTTTTGTTTAATTTATTACCATGTTCACTAAAAGATCTAAAATAATCAAGCTTTTGATATGAATAATGTTGTTAATAGTCAACAACTGCAATAATCATCTTACGTAACATTTTTGTTATTTAAGAGAATTGAATTACAAAAAACTAAAGTCTTAAATAACAAGTTATCGCATAAAATGACTACAATAATTATTGAATATGAATAGCATTATTCTTTTAATTTAATTTTAAATGTTAATAAAAATTTAAGTTAAAATCAACAATTAATTTTAACAACTCATAAAAACCAGAACTTTTATCAAAAATTATAAACTTGATTTTAAGCAAAATCAAGCAAGGGCTAAGGGCCCGTTTGGCATGGCTCTAAAAAATCAAAAACTACACTTGAACATGTTCAATTAATTTTATAAAAACAACTCCTTATAGCTAAAAGAGTTTTTCGGCTTCCTCTAAAAGCTTTTCAAAAAAAGAAATCTCTTTCAAATATTAGTTTTCAAACACAAGAAACGAAATCAGAACAAAACCCTTGCCCAATGTGCAATAATATATGTATATCCTTTTGATGAAACACGTCTTTTCAATAAGGATAGTTTCTTGAAAGCTACATAGAGTAAACGAAGTGACACGGACCTAATACTTGCAACAATGACGTACTACCATCTAAACAAGTTAAAAACTCAAAGTCTTATCCTCTAATGATGGCACACAATGCCAAAGAAAGTTTAGTAGAAAGTAGCAAGTAGAACCTCTCATAAAAGGAAAAAAAAAAAAGTAAAATAAAAAATTGAGAACAACTCCTTGTCCATGACGTAAAACATGGAATATAGTGGTTAAAAACTAGTATCTTGACATACAAGTTCATGGGCTAAAAAATATTCTGAACCCAACATAACTTTGCCATCGCGCACAGAATTATAGTAACACTTCTCCGGAGATCATTCTTGAAAAGATCGGATAATAAGATTTCATACTAAGAAGTTAAAACTGCAGCTGATGTACCTCTGGATCGTGAATATTCCATGTCATCTCCTCGAGTAACTTCCTTGGCCTTGTCCAGTGGGGTTACCCCACTCATATGGACCACGATAGTCACCATATTGACCAGCATAGCCGCCACTATAACCTGAATGAGTTTTCTGTTGAAAATTGCCAAAGGTCTGCATAGACCCCAAAGAAGAGAAAATGGTAAGAATCAGCAGGACCGGCATTATGCTAGTTTTTTATACAAAAAACTAGTGTATAACAATACTGGCAAACCTCAGGGTCCTGTTTCATTCGCCCTGAAAATTGGCTGTGTCTGTTCCTAGCTCCATGATTAAATCGGTTACAAGATATTGTATCGAAGAAATCATCTTTGTTATATGCAGGCTGCATACAGAGGCATCTAATTATTACAATCTATGAAGTGAAGTCGGAGATCTAATGAATGCATAGTTTAAAACTAAAGGTTATGTTGTCTGAGTTACAACATGCAAAAAGGAATACAGAACTTTGAATTCACCGCACCTTGGGATCACCAATGGGGACCAAACCAGAATGATATTCATCCCCTGGATTTTGTTCATTTACCACATTATGTTGGATCCCCTCTATGTTGTCTCTCTGCTTCGCTTTTCCAAGATAACCCCAAACCTCATCTTTTTTAAACTTCTCATTCATGGCTTCAAAATCAAATTCTTCAGTGAATTGGGAAAGGTGATGTGACTGAAAACAATCCAAAACAAACTTTTACAACACAAATATACTAGTACAACTGACTTTAATCTTACAAAAAAGGGTATCCAGGAAACAAAAACCAAAAGCAAGTGAACAGACTAAATTTCAATCTTAAAATGCATCAAGTGATGAATTTACTGTTCAAATTATCTACCGGGAAGATTAAAAATCAATTTACGGAAAGCACGACTTACACAATCATAGTCAAATTTTACTAAAAAAAAAACCTAGATAACGAGAAAATTTCAAGCCTTCGAGTGGGCAAGAGATAAGGACCTATTGATGCATTTCATGGTTTTGCTACTTTACTGTTGGCTTTATCCTACCAATAACCGATCTTGCATGGTACAATCAGTATTTAAGTAATGGGCAACCTGACTTGATAAAGCAATTAAAATGACACTGACAGCCAGTTGAAGAAACCTGTATTAAGCTGAGCGAAAGAATAAGATATGCAAGGGGCACATGGAAGGATGAGAATTTGTAGTCCAAGTGTTTCAAAGAATGAATATAAAGCTATAAGGGAACCAATCCTCCAATATTTTCTCGTCGTCAATAGATAATAACTCCAGTATATAGGAAACGGAACGGCAAAGGGAAGTAAAAATAAATAATTGGAAATGCCAATTGACACCTTAATAAGCAGAAGAATAAAGTAAATTACTTGATCTGGAATTTGAACATACATATATAAATATAACACAAGAAAATGAGAACTTCACTGAACCTGTTGGTCAGAGGGCGGCAATGGTAACAGACGACGTTGAACTGCTGGAGTAGTGACAGAGGATAAGGAATTCAAAGAAATTGAACCCATAATGCCGACATCTCTCTGATCTGGGTATAACTTCGGCATCTCAGAAATTTCAGATAGTCTGGGCTGTGACGATTGATTTGGAGTTAACAGAGGTGGTGTTTGCTTTAACAAGGGGTCTGATGTTGAATCTAGAACAGAAGACGTGGAAGGCAGCAAACCTTGAATTGGAAGCAATGTTACAGGTTCAGGAACTACATTATAACCGAGTGAAGCTTCCGTGTTACTCACATGTTGGGAAGCTAGGGAAAATGAAGGCATGGTCAATCTATTTGAATTCAAACCTGCAGTTTGATGGGAAGGCAGTGATGACTCGGGGGGCAACGATGAAAGTAAATTGGAAGGAGATGTAGGATGTTGCACAGAAGTAAGAGCGGGCTTGAAATTTGAATATATAGAATTTGATGCAGCAAATGAAGGACCAAGAGAAACATTATCGTATACTTTTGTTGCTGCCATGGTTGTAGACGACGCGGAACCAGTAGCCTCCAATAAATTCTGCACTGGATATGGTATTCTGGCGGATGAAACAGAATGCTGCTGAGCATAAGGAGTACTTCCTGCTGCTCCATTATATCCTTGCCAGTGAGTTCGCAAATCATAAGGCGTCATACCAAAACTTTGAGTGGCCTGAGGACCCTGTAGCCCCATCTGAATTCCAGAAGGATTTGGAGATCTGCTGAGGTCAGAAATTGTGTTCAAAACCGAGGGTTCATTGTAAGAGCTGGCTTCTACCATAGATCCACTAGAATATGATACTGGTCTCGACAAGTTTGAAGCTCCAACAGCATATTTTGACTGACTTAAAAATAAAGATATGATTAATGTTGTTCAGGTTATGAAAGCATTCATATCATTATTCCTTTTTACAGTGCTAAATACCTGAATAATTGCTGGGTCACTGTGTAATGGCTCCTGTACTTCAGCTGGTTGAGAGGCCTTCACTTGCAAATCCTGATATTGGACATAAAACACTCAGATATGCAAGAAATTATATGAATGAAGCAAATTCAAGGTACTCCTATTTTACAGATAATGTTTGGGATATGGAGACTGTCATACATAGAGATATAGCAAGGAGAAAAAAAAAACTAGTGTTAGATGGGTGGTTGCCGCTAGCCATCTAAAAGAATCGTTAACCAATGTAGATAAAATCCAGGTAAAAATCTTCTTGTATTCAAAAAAAGACGTAAAACTGAGGACTCTTGCCCACAAATATGGGTTGCTACACATATTCTCTGTTGGTCCAAAATATTTATAAATGTCATCCAATAGCAATTCCCAGTCTTAAATTGACTTGGAATGTCCAAAACACAGCATTGCCCCTTAAAAAATAAATTATGACGACCTTAAATAGTTCACTTTGAACAAGCTTTTCTCGAACGGAAACCAAGCAAAATTTGCACAGCTAGATTTTTTATGGTCTTACATTTATGAGCTTATGAAGCCGAGCTCAAAAATTAAAAATTTCAATTTCAACTGATTATCTAACGACTCACATAAAGAAACAATTCAAGTTTAATCATGTATTATCAGGACAGATATTAAAATGCCATTGTAGAATGTGCAGCCCAACGACTAAATCTCTCTACATATTAGTATAACCTATGTTTTAGGAATTTAAATTTTGTAAAGAAAAGGATGGTGATCTAAATACTTGTCAAAAACAATTAAAATTAAAAATATCCAGTCCTGGTTAACAGGCTCTACTCAATCACATCTTCCCTATGCTGTTGCTAGGTCAGCCAATAGTTCACTGTTTCAACCGATTAAAACATGGATCTCCATAAAGGATGCCAAGCAATATAATGTCAGACTCTGAAATTTAGCCTTAAGACGTACTGTTGTTAATCAAGTCATCCAATCATTTGAACTCGAGGAGAGTTGTTTTCCTTTGAATTCACTAGTACAAATAGGTTAACAGTTTAACAAAAATTAGCTCTCCCAACTACCACTCTCCATATTTTAACAATCAAAATCTCAAAAGATTTTAGCACTGAAGTGAAAATTCTTACATGTGCTGCAGGCACTAATATATATTTCCATTCAAGATCACGATTGTTTCCAAAATTTTAGGTCTCACCCTTAAGCCTCTTAATCCTTCTTAAAAGATTTTGAACACTTTCTTAGATACATTCTTTAATGTAGTCCCATGAATAAACGGAATTAATCATGAACTACTGCCCCACTTAACATACATGGTTTCTTATCTTCAGGGTTCATTACTGACAGAAATATGCAATAAGTTTTCAACTTATCAAGGGGGAAATAAAGAGACGAATCTTGAAAGATAAGTAATGAGCATGATCCTAACTATGATATCATTTTAGAACATCAAAATGAATCTAGTTTATAGCGTCATAGTGTACAACAAAATTTAATGTCCTCCCTCAAATTCAAGAAAACGAAAGAAAGAAAAGGAGAGGAGAGGAAGATGGAAAACAGGCATGAAACATAACATAGAGTTCAAGATGGATGCAAGAAACATCAAAATACCAATAATATCTTAGTCCAGTTAGAATGGAATACAAAAGGGTGAGTATGAGCAAACAGGATAATATCAAGAAACGACCATAAGATAAGCAGATTTGTGACCAAAAGAATTGAGATAATAAACACTGTATAAGCATCAGACCTTAGACGACCATTTGATAGGAGAGCTATTTTGTGTAATCAATTTGACTCTAGTTTAGAAATTTACCTTAATATCGCTTCCACGAAACAAAATGTATTCATAGATTTTGTCACTCGGAGGAACTTGAGGACCATCTTTCTTTCTTCCCTCAGTTCCATAAGACCTCACTGCAAGTGATCAACCAAACACAACCAGAAGTCAATCATACAATTAACAAAAAGTACGAAAGCTTATAAAAAATATAACAAACCATAGGGTGAAAAAGGTTCATAAAACTGCAGAAACATTTTAGTTCGTCGGCTCAAACCAATAACATGTATATAAATTTGACCTTTAAATGTGTAAATAAGACCATTATATCATTATATTTTCCAGTCTGAGTTGCATAAACGGCCAGTGAAGACTAACAGTCTAACATTTCATTACTAGGAGACAAACTGACTGGTTGCTGTAGGGATTTAGATTTAAACTTTACAATACCTTTGAATTGAGAGTTTTAAATAGTCCTATACTTACCTTTCCCTTTTTTTTAACTGAGATGCTTGAAAAAGGGAATACATGAGTGCCTGACTGCCTGGTTTCAGCCCCAGGCATACTATGTGGCTAGGAAAAGCATCTGAATTAGAATGTATTACTGAGATTGTTTAAAAGGAATATGATTTTACAATTTTTATTTTCTAGTTAATGGTAAAAAAAGCTTTAGAATTTTAATCAATTGAATCCAAAAATACAGACACACAGCCAAAACTTCGAAATTTAGTGCACAAGGAAGAAATAGGCGTAAACTCAAACATTTGAAAATAAAAATAGTATTTTTGGGAAGAAAACAATGTAGACAAAGAACTCAATAATGCAACAAATTACAAATGAAATGCTGAAACTTAAACATTTGAAGGACCTCCAATTATGCAACCAATAAACTAGAATTTCAATATCGGTAACTCAATTAATTTTGAGAAAATAAAACCACGTCACATCCAATAGATGTAGAAAATAAAGTATCCACTGAAATACCCATAAACAGTATGCTTCGAACATTAATATCACATAAGTATATAAACGATGAACAAATTATTGAGAAACAAAAACGAGTAAAGAGGTACCGTTTTTTAGGCCGAGGGTGGAGTCTTGAGGGTTGAGGTGGTAGAGAACACCCTCGTATCGGATCTCAAACTTCGAAATCAGGCTAATAAAACTTCCAATGTACGAGTCCGCCTGAGAGGCCGTCGTTCCGTTGCCGCTGTCGATTCTAGAGGATTCATTCGCCATCAAAAACCTTGAATCGAAACCGATGAAAATGAAAAGTGAGAAATTACAGGAAGATTGAAATCCCTTGAGTATAGTGTGCGTTTAGTACATTTTTATGGTACGCATGGGGTCATATAGAATGACGTGGACGAAAAATATTTTAAATTGATAAATAATAAAGTGATAGATTACATTATTTAGTTCATTATATAAAGTTTGATGTACATGTAACGAGATCCAATATTAAAATGACAATTGTGGGTTCCTCTATTTTGGCCTTGGACCTTAGTAGGTGTAACATAATGTCCCCATGACATTATATTATTTATCAATTTAAAACTCAGTCAATTTTTTAAGTCAATCTTTTTTTTCATTTCATTTTCGTTAATTGTTTATGTACTATTTTTATGTATAATTAGCAAAATCCTTTTGTTCTTAATTTTTAGATAATTAGCAAGTAACGTCTTTTCCTTTCAATATAATTGTGAAAAATGTAGTTATCTTTTGTTGTTTGATATTTTCGCCCTTATTTTTACCTTTCATTGCATAAAATGACCATTTCATTCATTTTCTAAATTAAAAGATATAAATAACAAATATATCAATCTATTTAAATTAAAATAATAATAATAATAATAATAATTGTAATTATAGTCACAAAAGTTTTTTTAAAAGTGGAAGTAAGTTCTAGATAAAATATTAAAAGGGTAATTTGAACATAATGTCCCCATCTTTCACTATTATTGTGAAAACATCCCTATCTTTTAGTTTTTGGCATTTTCACCCTTAATTTACTTTTAATTGCACAAACCATCATTTCTATCCATTTCCATCCAATTTCTCAATAAAGTTGTGAAATTACAAATATATCCTCCTATTTTAAAAAATTAATTACCTTTACTTTCTAATTTTTTTAATAATTTATATGGGGCTCATTCACACTTTTTTAAAAAATTAATTTTTTATTTTTTAATAATTTATTTAGGACTCGTTTGTACTTTTTTCTAAAAAAATAATTTTTAGTTTTTTAATAATTTATTTGAAAATCATTTGGCACTTTTTTCAAAAAAGGGGGGGGACTATGATTGCAATGAAATATGATGTTATATTAGTCATTTTACACTTTTTATTGAGAAATTGGATGAAAATGGATGGTTTACACAATCAAATGTATAATTAAGGGAAAATTGTCAAAAAGAAAAAAAGAAAAAAAGAAAGAAAGATATAGAAGTTTTCACAATAATAGTGAAAGTAGGGATATTATGTGCTAATTACCCTTTTACTAATTTATTTGGAACTTGTTTGTGTTTTTTTAAATTTTTTGGTACTATGGTTGCAATTAGCTATATATATATATATAGAAGATTATATTTATCATTTCATAGCTCTTAATTGAAAAAAGAGATCAAAATGACATTTTACGCAATAAAGGGTGGAAATAAGAGTGAAAATATCAAAAAATAAAAAGGTGATGATGTTTTCCATAATAATAGTAAAAGGTATGGACGTTATATATTAATTACCTTTAATTTTTTTGGGGGCAATTTGAGTCACCAACTTTTTATTTTAATTCATATTCACCCTTCGTGATTCAATTTTCAATTCAAAATGTATTAAGCTAGTTGTACACCCTTTGAGGTGTCAAAATAGAGTTCATTGATTCGAATAAGTATCGTTAAAATTAATGATAATATTGTATATCAAGTCCAAGAGTACAAAACAATGTTGTCAATCATAATATAAATGTAGCAAAATTGATCCAAAATAGGTATATAATTTGTTGAAATGACAAATATTCAATGTCAAACCTAAATAAATATTCATCGTCCTTTTTTTTCTAACCCATGATTCTATAAAGCTTTTTCAAATCCACCCAATTGCACTTTGGTGTAGTTGTGTCAACAAATTGAATTGAGTCGAGTCGGCTCCAGAGCCGAAACTCGAGGATAGGGCTTGACTTGAGTAAAATGTTTCGAACTTTTTTGCAAGCCTGAGCCGAGCTTTTGCTCAACCAAGAAATCAAGGCTCGGTCCAAATTTTCAGTTCGGGCCTTATAGAGTCGAGCCAAGTAGAGCGGGCTCGATTTTTTTTTAATAAAGGCAACACTCAAATGCCTAAAAAATTGCTGCCTTTTTAAGACAGTTGCCGCTGCTTTAAAAGCCTTAAAATAGGTAGCAACCGCGGCCTTTTAATTTTATTTTATTTTATTTTTTTAAATTAGGCCCGTGAGCCCGAGTAGGCGAGCCAGCTCGGCTTGACACCCTAAGGTAGGGCTCGACCTGAGCCTTGAGTGAAGCCGGTTCAGGCTGTTTCAGACCGACCCACTGGTGGTTCGAGCCGACGAACCCGATTGTCATCCCTACCTTCTTGTGTGTATAAGTTTTTATTGGCATGGATTATAGTTCCGTGTATTGCATAAATTCTTTAATTTCTTTCCAAAAGTAGATGACTTTTTCTCGCTTTTCGTGAATAGTCGAGATATTGATGAATCTCCAGAAAGACATTTCAAGAATAAATTTGATTCTATCTATGTTCTTTTCATTTGAAGAAATGAATTGTCTTAAACAGTCGATCTTTTCTTTTAAATGTTGAATCTCTCTTTGATTGATCAATATAAGCCTCATTTATTAATAAAAGATTTAACATGAAATTTGTGCACAATAGAGGTTGTAAGCGAGCCTGACTATACCATGCCTTTAGGTTGCATTAAGATAGCGTATAACAGCCAATCCTTTTAAAAACGAACATAATAGAGTGTGCTATTAGTTTTTTGTTGTTAGCGCCGTTGATTTAATCGACATTAATTAAATGTAGGGATATGATTCCCATTTATGATGGTAATTTAATTAGCATCACCTAGCAGTCATCTAAATAAATAGTATTACTTTGGATTGTGGCCGGTTTTAGTGGGGTTTAATCACATTTTAAATTTACATAATTTAATCTGCGATGTTTACGAAAAGGCTGCATTGGTTTTCGATTACTTCAAATTCAAGCTAAAATAATTCAGGAAAATGTTTGGTGTACAGAAAAGATTCTTACAGAAAATTTACAAATATCTCACAAAGTGTGGACCCCACATGAATAAATAATGTCAAAAAACCCACACACGCACCCACGCCGTCCATGTGAGGTATCTGTAGGGGTTCTGCATGATACACCAATCACTGCCCAATAATTCCTACTTCAATCCTAAAATAAAATATAGCTAGATCTTACAATTATTAAATAATGATAATAATAAATGTATAACCATATCTTGCAATCAGGTGGACACAATCACTGAAAACTATTTATTTTTAATTGATCACAAATTCATTTAAAAATACTCGGCCCGTGTTTGGACTCCATGAAAAGGCTTAGTTCCTATTCGAGTTTCATTTTAATGTGATTTTGGGAGAATATATATTTTAAAATAGTGATTTTTTGAAAGGAAAAAGCTACTATGACAAGGAATTGGAACATCTTTTAAATTCAGGTGCTGCGTGGCAGCACGTGACTGGGTACTTTTTTTTAAACTAGCCAACCAGATGTTGACATGTGGCACCTAGATTTAAATTCTGCTTCATTCCCTATTTTTGTAGCAAATTGTTTTTTTTTTTTTTAATGTGTGGTTAAAAGATAATAAAATGTTTTGAGAAAAAAATTGTTTTGAAATAATGATTTGAGTCAAATTGGGTGTACAAAACTCCAGCTCACTGACCTCTTACAAAGATCTCACACATGGGTGGGGTCGAAATTTTTTTCTCATTTTTTATTACATCGGGTTCCGCAGTGAGGCCGACCCTTTTGTGAGACTTCTAGTTTTCTTCTGTAAGAACAAGTCTGTACTAATGAATTTTTTGAGAAAGTGTGGATTAAGAACAAAGCCATACATAAAGGCCTTGTTGACGAGGGTTTTATAGGGATTTAGGAAAAGTTGACGTGTGAATGGTAAAAGAAAAACAAATTAAAAAATGAAGGAAATGAAAATGAATAACTCGGTCCGTTTGAAAGGGAAAAACATTTATATAAATTCATTAAATTTCTTATTCTTGTCTCAATTTTGAGGATCATTTTGGGATGTCAAATAAAATCAAAATATTGTATTTTTAATATCATTTCGAAACACTCATAAATTAATTTTTCATGCTGGTAGCAAATGTTATAGCGCATCAAATAAGTCATTTCAAACTAATATTTTGAGAACTTCAATTCCATACTAAATTTAAAAACACTTCGACGATCATACACTAATCGAATCAATAAACCATTTACGTTAGCTCAAAGCTAGTTTCGAGAATTACATCATAGATACATTGAAACATCTAAATGAAGATCAAAAATAGTTAAACGTTCGTCAAACATTTGTGTTAAAAAGAGACATATAACTTGTTTTTTCTTTAAATTTTTTCAAATATTTCATTAATGTTTATTATTTTTACATAAAAAAATTCTCAATATAAGTTACATCATCTTATTAGAAAAATTTATATAGGGTATGACGTCAAAAAAGAAATCGGATGTAAAATTACGTCATTTAAAAAGTAAATTTTTAAAAATTTCTTAAATGATCAAGAGACATCATTTAAAAATTTATTAGGAAATGACGTTAAAAAATTTATTAGAAAAATTATTTAATTATTTAAAATCTTTATTCTTGAAATGATCGAGAGGAAAACTAACATTAATGTAATAAAAAAAATCTTTAAAATGATTGATTTTTAATTTTTTTTAAGGAATTTTTATGATTTAAAAATAATTGAGAGGATCAAAGTAGTATAACAATTCATACTCCATATAAAGTAATAAAAATTTTATAATGAATTTTTACATACGAATTTTTCTTTTACATCATACCCCATATAAAGTTTTTTATAAAATGATATAAATTATATTGAAAAATTTGTAGCCCAAAAATAATAAACATTAATAAAATAACTGAAAAAATTTAAAGAAAATACGAATTATACGCCTCTTTTTAACACACACGTTTGACGTACATTTAACTATTTTTGATATTTATTTAGATTATTCGATATGTCATGATGTAATACTCGAAACAAGTTTTGAGATGACGTAGCAATCTGTTGATTCGACTAGTGTATGATTGTTGAAGAATTTTTTTAAGTTAGCATGTTATTGAAATTCTCGAAATATAAGTTTGAAACTCTCTACTTTGACGTATTGTAATATTTGCTATTGATCGTTTTGCGCGTTATTAATGACGTGAAAAATACTAAATCGTGAGTGCTTCAAAACAGTATCAATAATATAATATTTCAACTTTGTTTAACATTCTGTAACGATCTTGAAAATTGAGACAACAATAAAAAAATTTAATGAATTTATAAACCCCTTTACCTCTTATTCATTCCCTGCCTTACATTTTTCTTTTAAACAAGTGACATTTCTCTGTATAGCCCCTATAAAGCAAACCCTTTAAGTGTAGATTGATTGGTGGTTTGAAATTAAATAAAAATTTTGAATTTATGTGTAATATTATTTTATTAAAAAATATGTTATTGAAAATAAAAAAAGGAAAATGTTTTTTAACGAAATTGGATATTTTGAAGGTTTTTGCAGTTTTTAATGGAAAAGTAGGAATGTTAATTTGGGAAAATTAGGGGTTTGCTTTTCAATCTTTCAAGTAGCGTGAAAATGGTCCCATAACCTTCAAAAATGAGGTCTCAACTTTTAACTTCTAAGAGTACCTCCAAAAGATTCTTTGAACACGAGATATTCATTATTTTAAAAAGTTAACATTCAAAATCACATTTTAAGAAACTCCTTAAATTAACACTCGCTATAATTAAGTACATTCAAAGCGTTTCAATTTTCAATGTAGAAAAATAATAAAATAATTTAAAGAAAAGCTAGTTAAATAAAAGTAGAGAAAATTAATAAATATTTTTTTGGAGTAGTAAAATTAAGTAGGCCTCTGGGTGAGTCGGTTCAGTTCGATTTTAAAGAGAATCGAACCGAATCAAAAAAATTCGAGTATTTAGTAAATGGAATCGTTGGATCCAAATATAATTATGGAACCGTTCGGATTCGATCGGTTCCGTGCTATAATTAAATATTTTAACATTTATAACAACACTACATAAATACAACTAATGACGAATTCAATCGTAATTTTACAAATTAACATAGTCCAATTTAATAACATGTAACTAATAATTTGTATATTATATACAACCACGAGTCTGCAAGGCCAGTCTTGTCCCTTTTGGGCAGTTTGGCTTAGTTGTTAATATTGAACTAATAATTGGGCCACAAATCAAAATAAAAAGTTGGATTTAGAAATTTGATTGGGTTGGGCTAGCTAGGCATAAACTTGGGAGTTGGAGCATTAATTAAAAAATTAGTTAATTTGCTAATTTATTTAGAAAAATTTAAAATAATTTGACTTATCTAATATAAAAAATTTAAAAATTTAAAAAGATTCGGTTCTTCGTCTAGAATCGAGAACCAAATCAAAATCGTCGGTTCTCGATTCAGATATCCATTTTGGTATTTAACTTAAGAAAAAATTGCACGATTCGGTTCGGTTCAAATATTTTGCCCAGCTCTAAAATTAAGTGTTAAATATAAGGACCATGCTACATGTATATCAAACTTTATATAATGTGATACATATCATATCATTTGTCAGTTTAAAACACGGTCAACTTTTTTATCTAGAGAGTGTTAGGTAGGGATTAAAATTAAATTTTTTAGTAGATTATGATAAAAAAATTTGAAATGTATGGTTGAAAAGTTGTGAGATCCATGAAATATGTGATTAATATTGATTGTTTGACTTTGACTTGGATTAAAGTTAGATTCAATCACTCCTTAACAAACTGCTAATCTTTTTCTTCCACCTCATTTTATGTAATCTATTATATACCATTTTTATATACAAATAGCAACCTATGAACTTTTTATTCAATAAGAATCTCTTTGTACACTATATTTTTTTGTATGATTAGGAGTATTTGATTTAACTAAAATATTTATAGTTGCTATATCACTTTGGGCATTTAATTGAGATTTCGTGTCCTCATGTATTCATATAGGAAAAAATTTCCTGAATTGTTTTACTTTAAGTTTGAAGACAGTGAATGGAGAAAAAAATATTTTAATAATTGAGTATTAAGATTAAGATTAAGGACGTTTTATGGATAATATAATTATAAAATAAAAAATCATATAGTAAACGTATTACCTCCTTGTCAATTAAGATGAGCCTCAAAATATCAAATTTTACAACCTTGTTGGAATAAGACTCGATCAAACCCTTTCAAACTATTGTTCCTTTGATGGATCATTTATTTTCATATGCGATAAGTCCCTTGTAGCCTTTGAAAAAGAATTTAGACGGAAGGGTGTGTACTCGAACTTGCATAATAAATTTATATCATAGGTTAAATGTAAATGAACTTGAATAATTTATTTACTCCTAGAGCAATTGAATAGCCTCCAAAACACATAAAGTATAATTAATTTGTACCATTTTGATCTAAATATGAAATAAATTTAAAACCCTAAAAATAAATATTAATTATTATACATAAACGTAAATAGTGAAATGAATAATTAAATGTGAAATATTTATTGAAAAATGAAAAGTAATGTATTATTGAAATAATTAAATTGTAGAGTTAAGATTGTCCAAAAATTATTCTCACTTGATGTGATATTTAATATATTATAGGTTATAGATAGATTATAGATGAATTGTGAGGTCCTCTCGTCAAATTTAAATAAATAAATTTATCCATCATCCTTTATTTTCACTCACAATTCTACAAAGCTTTTTCAAATCCACCCAATTTCGCCTTGGTGTGCATAAAAGTTTCTATTGTCTTGGATTATAGTACTGTGTATTGCATGAATTCTTCGATTTCTTCCAAATATAGATGATTTTCTCACTCTTTATTAATAGTTGGGACATTGAGGAATCTCGAAAAATATATTTCAAGAATGGATTTGATTTCATCTATGTTTCTTTCATTTGAAGAAATGAGTGGTCTTAAAGAATCGATCTTTCTTTCAAATTCTTCACAGAAAGTCCCAAACAGCTGTATTCAAATCAATGTCTACAGCAAAAAAGGTAAAATTTCAAATTTACAGGTAAAACCTAGACAAGAATCAGAAACAGATTAAAAATCATTTCAGAAATTATCCATATCAAACTTGAATTGGTATTACTTATGAATTCTACTTCGAAGCCTCCAACTCTGTATTGCCAACGTAGCTTAATTCCATTCAAGGAGCTGGTAATTCAGCAATCAAGTAGCTAATGGTGATAAATCAATCTATAGCTAGTTCATGTTCTATTGTTGCATTTGTGCACATTTTAGCCAAGCAAATAATTTTCATTCCTTGTTTCTGGATCTATCATCAAATAAACTAAGACCAGATTAAAATATTACAAGGAAAAGAACACCTTACAGTTATAATTTAAATACTTGAAACAAATATAATGTGAAAACATGAAAGTGCACCAGCAGATTGTTATAGCATCCTGACTTACAAAGTATGACATCAATTGAGCATGATCAAAAGAAGTTTTCAAACATTATTCTAACAAAAACTTATACTTCTTTAGCTGATAACATTGTTTTAACACCAATGAAAGATAAAAGCATTATGTCATCTGAATATTAATACTGCACATGCTTCGACAAAAGTTAAAAGGAATTATCATCTTCATCTCTTTTACAGTGACTGAGATTGCTCCCATAAAAAGGGCAATATCCCTCTCACAAGGGCAATCGCTAAATCCAGGTTATTCCCAACCTAATAATAGCTTTAATTGCAATGTTATCCTTCTAACCCCACATCTCTTACCCTCTCTTTATTTCTCAGATTACAAGTTTGTATATAAAATCAGAAAAAATAAACAAATGCAAGCACCCCAAACACTGTATGAACTATGGAAATCAAAGAGGCCGAGTAACGTAATCATTCAAATAGAGAATACCTGAAATATAAACAAAAAAAAAAAAAAAACAAATTACCTAACCTACGCTGACCACGAGTTGCGATTGTAAAGTTGAGAGTTAAAAGATTCAATGCAAAGAATTTTTACAGGAATTTTCAAGAACACCTCGGTGAAAATATGAGAAATTTTTACAGGAATTCTCGTCTCTTCACGCAATTTCCCAGTCGATCTGAGGAGCCGAATCGAGGAGACAAATTTTTTTTTTTTTCAAAAATTCATTTTTGAAAACGGAAAGGAGAACGCTTTTCACTATTTTGAAAAATTGAAAATAGAAAATGGCTCGAAAACGACAAAGAAACATACCCTTATAACTCAAAATGATTTTTTTTCCATTTTGAGTGTTATTAGTTAAAAAAAACTCAAAACAAAGAAAACACTCCAAACAAGCCTTTTTTTATGTTGTAATCTGATACAGTTTAGTGAAACATAATAATTTTAAAACTCATAAAACATTTTTCAATTTTCATTATTGTTTTTTATCGTCGATCAAAATTTAGAAGAACTATTATTTCTTTTTTTACTGTCCATGTGACAGCAAAATACATCTAGAAGGATAAAGGACATACTAGCTAATCCCTTTACAACGATTATTATTTTTGGTCTATAAATTTATTATTTACTATTCGATTTTTGTAGCAAAGAAAATAGTAAATTCACTAAATTTAAAATATATATATTATCTGGTAATATATTAACATAAAATTATTATGTCTTACTAAATAATCAAATTGATTGAATAAATGTCATAAAACAATTTCTAAAAATTTCAAACCAAACACATTTTCTGCAATTCCAAAATAGTCCCTCAAAATAGAAAACTAAAAATGAATTCAAAATTGAATATAGAAAATGGATATGCAAACCAAACGCACCCTTAGAGATTTGCTTTTCAACCTTTCAAGTAGTGTGAAAATGGCACCATAACCTTCAAAAATGAGGTTTCAACTCCTAAACCAAAGTAATTATGTGAACTTGAGTTCTCGCTTCAAGGAATCCTTTATAATTTAACATTCAAAAAATCATATTATTTTAAAAAGACTATTATACCCTTATTCTGTATAAGATAAAAAGAAAAGAATGAAACCTGCTAAAATAAGTTAATCAATCCTTAATCCTCTTCCTATCCAATATTGATCGTCGTCGCTGGCTACTACCCTTAAAATATATTTGATACGTAGCCCTTGTTTAAGCTCCATTTTGAAGGGGAAAAAAAACTTTTGAGTATTGATTTTTTTAAAAAATGTGTAGTTAAAAATTAAAATAAAAATGTGTTTGATTTATGTGTATAATTATTTTATTGAAAAATATATAGTTGAAAATAAATTTCAAAAAAAATGAATTTTTGAAAAAATGAGGCTCAAACAATGGCGTAATATTAAAGAGTACAAGAGGGTATAATCAACAATAATTTAAGCCCCGATTTGGCGGGATTAGAATTACATTTTTAAGAGGTTTTGATAAAAGTTAATGAAATATGTGGTTGAAAAATTGTGGATCCCATAAATTATATGATTAAAATTAATTATTAACTTTGATTTATATTAAAATTACTACTAAATGGGGGCTAAATATTTTCTTCTGTAATTGTAACAAAAACTAGTACATATATAGGTCACATGCTTGGTATATAAAGTTTTTATTTTATAAGCACGATACCTATAGTGTGTTTTAGTAGATAAGTTCATGTTTGACACCGATTAAAGTTAAATTTTTAGTAAACTTTAATGAAAATTGATAAAATGTATGGCTATAAAGTAGTGGATCCATGAAATATGCTGTTAAAATTAAGTCCTTGTTTGGTAGGAAATGAAATCTAGATTTTGATCTAAATCAAAATTAATAATTAATTTTAATCATATATTTTATAAGAACCATAATATGTTAATCATACATTTCGTTAATTTTTATAAAAAATTATTAAAACATATATTTAATCTCCACCAGTCAAAAATAACAGTTGAATTTAGTCAAATGAGCGTCATCGACTCATCGTCGTTACTTGCTTATCTGGTTTAGAGCCAATGATTGACTTATCTCTGTCGCCACTAGTCCGTGGTCCCTATTGCTTCTAAAGATAGCTCATTGTCCAGAGACCTCTTTCATAATTTGAGTAAAAGAAGTTTAAAAGTAAGCTGAGTTTTTTCTTTAAAAAAATAAAAATAAATTGAAGTTTGTGTAATTAAAAGTTAAAAAAAAATATATTAAATTAAATTCATGTATAAAATATTTTATTGTGTGACTTTATGATTAAAAATAAATTTGAGAAAAAAATAAATTTAATTTAAATGATGTCAAACTGGGGCTAAATCTTGTTATTGAAAAAAATAACTTATTTATTTAATTTTTGCCTATGAATAATTATTTATTTTAAAACAATACTACAACAAAGTTTGCTTTTTACGGCATACAATGTATGCTGTAAAGTATTAACGGCGTACAACGACATGCTGTATAAAGCAATGCCGTGAAAAGTAAGACCTTTTTTAATGTGTGCATAGTATGACGTACACATAACGCTGTTAATCATTTTACGGCGTACAACTGCACGCCGTATAAAGCAGCCCATTTTTTACGGCGTTCAAATTTATACGCTGTTTATATTCCTTTTACGGCATTCATGCAATGAACGTCATAAACATGACATACTTTTTACAGCATGCAGTTGTACGCCTATAAGGTGTTAAATTCATAACATCTCAGAGTTCTTTATAGTACGCTGTAAAATTCAAGTTCATTTTCACGACATGCCTAAACAGGCCATAAATGAGCATTTAATTTTTTTTAAAAGTATTTATTTATTTCATTACCAGCAAACCTGTAATAATTACAAAACAAAATTTATCTATATATAATCAAGTTTTTCATTGTTTCGATAAATAGAAATATTGAATACGGTTCAACAAGGTAAAATTCATCTCAACAATTCTCAAAAAATTTCGACTACTATTGTGTGTGCCAATTGCCATTCGGCTAATAAGACAGTGTATATTGAGGATTCGTCATAACAAAAAATGATTAACCATATCAAAGTTCAATATCAACTCTTTTTTACTCTCTTTTTTTTTTTTTTTTTTACTTCTTTAAAATAAATTTAGGATCTATTTGATGTAAATTTTTATAAATGAGTTTTTGGAAAATAATTTTTTTAAGAATGTGACTAAAAGTAGGAAAAGATTATGACTCCGGTGCTAAATTATTTTATTGATATAATTTTTAAAAAAATTATACAAAACCATACTTTGTAATTATCAATTAGAAGAAAAGAATATGCGAAAAAGACTCCCAAAATGAATGTAGTCCTTAGTAGACTTAGGGAGTATATTCTATTGAAACTTTTAATAACTTTTTAGGATTTAAAAAAATTAGGGATATTCAATGTAGATTTTTTGAAACTCTCTAAAAGTATAAGTGTATTTAATTGAAACTTTTAAAAAATCTTTAAAAATCACGGTGTATTCAATTAAAACTTTTTAGAAGCCTCTAGAAGTGTTGGGGTATTCAAATTTTAGGGGGTTTGTACTCAGTTGGGATTTTTGAAAACTTTGATGGATTTTTATTAAGTGATAACTTCTGTAGATTTTATAGATCTTTTATAGATTTGTATGGAATTAGTGGAAGTTTTTTGTAGAATTTTTGGACTTTTATTTTAAAATTTTTATAGACTTTAGTAAAATTCAAAAGATTTTTATTTGAAATAGAATTTACGTGGATCTAGTACAGTGGTATGAAATTTTCACATACGAGGTGTTGGTTTCGACACAATTCCACTTTTCCTTTCCATTCTTCTTCCCATATAATAAAAAAAATAAAGAAATAAAAATTTAAGACCTTAATTAAATAAATAATAATCAAAATATATACACACACACATATATAAATCAATATATTTAAATTTAATTATAAATTTTTCATATAAAATCTTATAATTTAATAAAAAAATAGATATTTTTTGCAAAAAATGAATGAAAAAAGGAAAAAAAATGTTACAAGAATCCAATTTAATTTTTTCATAGAAAATAGAGACAGACCATCGGAGAGAGAGAAAAATAAATGGAAATAAATATAATCAATAAAAAAAAATTTTAATCACACCTCTAATGTTCGTAGAAGGAAAAATAAGAGAAAGATTGAAAAAAAAATTGTTAAAGTCTACCAAAATCTCGTGTTTAATGAAAAACAAATTTTGAGATTTTATATAAGTACTTTCTGTTTAATTTATTTTTGTACAAATTTTTTCTTGTGATTCATTTATTTTTGAAAAGCTTTTGATTGAACTTACTTTTGAAAATAATTTCATTTATCAAAGTTTTTCAAACCTAATACTTCTGCTTTATTCATTGTTATTCATTAAAGTATTAGCATACTTCTCTCCTTATACTCAAATTTGAATATATCTTTTATTGTGAGGGAAGTTTTAATTTGTAAACTCTTTATTTTATAAACTTGTGGGTCGTGTTGAGGTCCAGTAAAGCTCAACATTGTCAAAGGATCGATACTCTTTGTTTGTAAGTCACTGAAAGCGTGATAAAGTTTGGATTGCGCCTTAAGTCAATCAAACATAGTGAAAAATGTCTTGTATGTGATAGAGAGTTTGTTAACAAGGGACGTAGATCAATGATTAGATCGAACCTCCATAATTATATCATTTGCATATTCTTTTACCTTTTACTTATTATTTTCTTATTTGTACTCTCTTACTTATACAATTAATTTATTTGTTATTTGTTTGAGATTGCGATTATTTTCGAAAAAGTTTTGAATAACCAATTCACCCCCTCTTGGTTGGCTGTTCTTGAGGGCAAGGTATAATTAAGAATTCTCTTTTATGTAATCTGCATAACTCAAGTACTTGACCGGTGTCATGTTGCTACTTAATGCTTTAATATCCATGTTAACATGTTTTGTATGCATATACAATTTACTTTTCACTTTTGACATTACTCAATTATATTCAATCATAGGATGGTCGCTGAGTGCATGTGATTGAGAGGAACTTAAGCTAACCTGATAAAATTGTTGGTGAGTTGCTACAACTAAGAGGCTATCTTAAATTAGTCGAGTTGGGAATGGATGGCGAGTCCTATATTTTGATTCATCAATCTAAATTCTTTTGGATATTAACTTAGAGTTGCTTTTGACTTATAATTGAATATATCTTAAGACAGATTATGTCATTGGGATTAATTCTCAGCAAGTGTATCGTTATGCAGTTTACAAGGAAAAGAAAATATGCTAGATTGTCCTATCCTTTATAAGAATTCAATTCAAATGTTTTTTACTGAAACTTTCACAGAGGAGATTCATCCAAAGGCTACGTGAAAAGGCTGCATCTCTTTTCAAGTATGATTTTATGTGGTAGAGAGGTCGCTGCAAAAGATAATTGTAGACAAAATTTTGAATCAATATACTACTTCAAGAAAAGGTTCTAATTCTAAATTTCTTTTACAGTGTCTAAATGGAACAAGGAAAGGCGCAATTTGTGGGTTCCCCAAGTAATTACGACCAAAAACTAACAATTAATTATTTCAACTATTTTTACTTCAAAAAATTTATTCAAAACATGAAATCATGTTTCCTATACTCAATGAGATTACATTTTTTGTTATTTGGTAGGTCGATATCATGTCCCATTTTCTTGGTATGGTTATGATCTTGGAGAACAGCAGACTTCACATGTCAATATAATGTCCAAATGTAATGAAGATTCAGAGGCTGATGACTCCCTTGACTTTGCATAGGAAGACAACCAGAATTACCAATAAGAAGAAGAGGATTATCAAGACTATGTTAGAAGCTCTTGAGTGCCAAAAGCTTCTTGATTCTAGATTGATGGAACAAAGGGAGAGACGTAATGAGGGCTTGGCCAAGAAGAGATCTATACTATTTGTAGTCTCAAACATGAATATAATACGTGTAATGCAATATGTGAAATTGATGTTATTACATTTTGTAATCTAATATGTTACATGGACAACAAGTTTGATGTATAATATAATACGTTACATATTATGTGCCTGGTTGGTCCCGCTTCAAACTAGATTAAAAGAAAAATTCACATCGTTGCTTTGTCTTCTGATGTAGAAAAATTCCAAGTCCTGGCAAGTATTCAAAGTTTCCACATTCTCATGTCAGGGCCTTTTTGTCATTTTTGCCATTCAATTGATTACCAAATTGAACACACAAACTCACCTACCACCGTAATCTCCTTCAACCCGAATGCAATCGTCCCAACACCAGAAATTGACATCGATTGGAATTGCCACAGGTACCCGGCCTTAATCAATTGTCTCCCTCACAGAAGTAAAGATTTTAAGTTTCAATCATTGGGACACAAACCTTCCACCACTGAATCGATAGTACCTAAAAATGGACGACCCATCACTTTAGCTGTAGAAGAGAAGTTCCCGTCGACTACCTTCCGATCGACCATGAGAAAGGAACTGTCGCAGCTTGCAGCAAAACTCCAAGGCATCAGCTCTTTCCCACTACCTACAACCTGCAGGCACGCCATTTGTCCAATCTTGCAGCCGACGGTGAGATTTTCAATTCACGCCCATTGACTAAACTTCAATCCATCGCAACTATGACGTTGGTCGAAATTGCTGCACACGAACGTCATCCACAGTCATCATTCCTCTTCACCCGTACGAATTGCCATGGGTCCCATCTACTCTTCAGTACAGTTGATCTCCTATTACAAAGTTTTTTTATTAAACTTATTGTTCTATAGACTCTTTGTACAAATCGTGGTTCACCTATGATATATTCTCAATCTCTTGCCACAGTCATTGAAATACCCGAACTTGTCAACCTCATACGCTCCTCCTGATCAGAGACAGCCGGGAGCCTGTAAGAATGCGCAATGGAATTCTTATGAGACGAAGATATTTATGTCCGCTTGAGATGGCTCATCGTCGAAGGACACCGAAATAGGAAGCGTTTCACAAAACACGGCTGGGAGACACTGGTTCAATTCCAACTCTAGGCATAATTGGACCAAGCAGCAATTAAAAAATTGATGGGATGCTCTTCGCCTGAAACACAAGAGAATTGAGGAGTTGTTGAACTCCAGCGGCATTGTGTATGACCCATCGACCGATAGAATTGATGGACGGAGGAGTGGTGGGCTTGAAAGATCAAGGTACCATCGTTCTGTGACTCATCGACCGTTTCCAGGCTTCTGTATGAGATTTGAATCTCTTGTGGTTGTTTCATTAAATTCATTACGCATGATTTTCTGTTAAATGTCATAAATGCTGGTCATTTTGATTTTCGATGAATGCGTTTGCTTTGTGAGTGACTGGAGTTAGATGTGTCTGCGGTGTAATGAGGACGATTTGAACGAAAGCCATTTCCATATCATCATTCTTGTGTTCATGTATTCACCTGTTTGCTGAGATTTCATTTTTCCATTGGTTCAACCGAGTAGGAATTACATCGGGCTAAACCTAAAAGCATTCTGTTAATGCAATTTTTTCTTGGGAAATTACGATTCAACTCCTTTATGCTTCCATCCATGCATTTCATTCATATGTGTTTGTATAACATATATGATGACACTGTCCGTTTGTACTGGCACATGAGAATTAAGGACAACGATTGTCGCCCGGTGTACTGCTATAAGGCTCTGTTCGAGGACGCATTCAATAGTGATAGGTATGCAGTCACACCGATAAAGCTCTGTCGAACTGGGTTCACGATGTTCAAAGACAATTGATATGAAGAACACCGTGATGAGGTTCCAATTGATATCGAGAGCAGTGGATCAAGTGACGAGCCTGACGCACTAGACGGGGCTGCAGTAAGCATAGATGTGTCCTGCTTGCATAGCAAGGACAAGTGGAATTCTGACACTGGGAAGAAAAAAGGGAAGAAGAAGAAAATTACCGCATACGAACTTTTGTACTACGTCGATTGGGCGACGACAGCCAGTGAAAATGTTGTTGTCAAAATTGACAGCTCTATTGGCCCTACTGTGACCAACCCGAAGACCTGTAAAAAGGAGTTGTTGTCGAAGGTCGACTAGAAAAGAGAGCAGATCTATACTTCTGGACGTGCACTTACCTGTCCCAAACGCACAATAGGGAGATATTGGACATGCAGGACAATGCGAATGAGAAATTTGCGTTGGTCGAGTGGAACTGGAAGGAGTACAGGAGAGCACAACCCTGATGATATTGCAGTGAGTTATCAATTTGTCGTTTTCTCTAACTCTGTGTTATGAAAACATTTGGTCAAACTTCGTTATATATTAACTTTTTATGTCAGACGTACTGTTGCATGCCACGTAAATGCCAGTGACAACAACTTTGGTTATCATACGTCCTTAGTACGCTTGGCTACAAAAAATGTTGATCTCCATATATTCGCACTATGAATGCCTACAAAACAAGCAGTTGGATGTTTGTTAATTTGTTAAATAAGTAATTGAAGCATAACAAGTACACTTCACATCACTAATGTCTTTCACTTTAATTGGTTGGGAATACTTGCAGTAGGTATCACAACTTCCTGTCATTGGAAAACAATTATTAGAGGTATTCGTCTATAAAATAGAACACATACGTACTCATTATTACATACTCTCGAAGATTGAGTTGGGAACAACATATGTTGCTTCTTCGAGGGGTTTCGATAACTTATTCCAAATCAGTGGTATGGCACATTTCAATATCAGTTGCATGTTGTTGCTGGACTCCGATAATGAGGATGAACCTAGGGAAGAGGCATTTATGGTAGAGCTACAAACGGATATCATTGAGTGGTTTCGATAGTGTCATATGAACTCAGTTGCATTGCATAATTACTACAGCCAACAGAGACGTAGGATTTGTAGATTTCCATTCACACGGAACGGTCATATGTTCATGTTAGATGCCATGGCATGTAATCCGCAACAGTGCTATGCAAAGTTCCGTATGTATCCACCAATGCTGCGAATGTTCACGCACATCCTTCGCGACCAGTTCGGGTTGTACACTTTGCAACAAATACATGTGTATGAGCAAGTCAATATGCTTCTTTGCATTTTAGCTCATGGAAAAGGCTATAAACAGGTACAGATGCTATTCAATCATTCGTTAGAACTGTCCGACTCTACTTCAAACTAGTGCGTTGAGCAATCCTACAGTTCTCTAGACTCATAATTCAACCTAATCCTAATATAATCACGGTGCCGAGCATCACGTACCAGATCAAAACAAATATTCGTTGTTTAAGGATTGTATTGGTGCAATAGACGACACGCATGTGAAAGCCATCCTCCCACGAGACCAACGAGTGAATATTATCGGACGAAAGGGATTTCCAACACAAAATGTGCTAGCTACTTGTGATTTTAACTTGTGCTTCACATTTGTTTTGGTGGGTACAGTTGGCAATTATCATGATGCCAGAATCTTGGCTGGGGCAATACACAACCCTGCGATTCACTTCCCACAACTAGCACTTGGAGATTTTTATCTGGTAGACTTGGGGTTCGCTCACAGACTGAGGTACACGACACCTTATAAGGGTTCCGATACATTGTATCATTTCAGCAATTTTACAACGCAGGGACAAGTCGTAGGCGTAAGTTTCGAAATGCATGGGAGAAGTTTAATGTCAGACACTCGTCGTGCAGGAACATAATTAAACTTGCTTTTGGGGTTTGGAAGAATCGTTGGAAAATACTCGATCATATGCCGAGTTATAATTTCAAAGTGCAAACGGCTGTTGTAATCACAAGTATGGGTATCTACAACTTCCTTCGACGGGTGGGGTGGGGTGTGGTAGACGAAGCATTTACTAGAGCGGAGACGGATCCTGAAGTAGCAAAGGTGGAGTTTCCGGACGAAAGGGTTGAAATTGAAGTTGAATTGCATGCACCGGAAGTCGCATGAAATGAGTGGAATTGATTCAGAGATTATTTGGCACAACAATGATTTTGGTTGTTTATGTTTCAATATTTCTATTACTTGAAAACATTTTTCCATAACGAAGAAACAATTTAATTGCAATTTTTCCATTTGTCGAGCATAATTATTTCGCAAGCGACGTTGTGTTTAAATTGATTTTGAATGGATTTGGAAAGACGAATTACGTACACTCAAAGAGAAATGTACATCTCCAAAAAATTGCAATCCTTCTTTTGCGGATTTGTATTTTGGTGGGACCACCAACTTGCAATAATGGTTAGAATTAATGGTGTTGGTTTTGAATGGTCAAACAAAAGAGGCCCTTCACATATTTTTTAAAGTGGGAGGCATGTAATGGTAAAATGGACAAGCAATACATTTACTTTGCATTGAATGACATGTGTGGGCCCGTGACTTGACAGGAGAACCAATTCTCCATTTTGCAAGAAGCAACACCAGACGGTCCCATGATTTTGCTTGATTTTGAAATGTGAAATAGTGTGATGTGTAATGTAACACGTGAAGTATGTGACTTCATATGAGTACACAGTGTAATATGTTACATTACATTGAAAACAAGTTTGATGCATAATATTATATGTTTAGTTTAAGTTTTAAAACATACATTATGATCATAATTGATTTTGAAGTGAGACGTAACATGGTCGAATATATCATGATAGCATTTCGAGGAAGGTTAGGACGGTTAGTAAAGAAGGTGAACAAGGCCATTTAGAAAATCTTTTTATGATATCGAACACCTCTTTTTCACATTATTTATTTGGAACATCTTTCCAGTGCTACTCATGAGTACTTAATAGATGTCACAAGAAGTTAGAAGTTGCGAAACATACAATAATCAAGAAATAATAATATTAATTTTGCTTAATTTTAGAAGAATGTTTAGCAAGTTTTGATTATTTATGGTTCAGCTACAAAAAAAAAAAAAAACTATTTTTCTCTTTCTTTTCTATGATTTATAGTAGTTATAATATACAAATTAATGTATAGTATTTCATGAATTATTTTTGGGTAATTGGCACAAAACGTCCTTACCTTTCAAGTCTATTGTGGAAAACGTCCATACCTTTCATTTTTTGGCATTTTTGCCCTCATTTCAACCTTTCTTTGTGCTGGACGTCCTTCCGTCCATATTCCGTTAGTTTTTCCGTTAATTAAAGGGTAATTGGCACAAAACGTCCATACCTTTCAAGTCTATTGTGGAAAACGTCCCTACCTTTCATTTTTTGGCATTTTTGCCCTCATTTCACCCTTTCTTTGCGCTGGACGTCCGTCCGTCCATATTCCGTCAGTTTTTCCGTTAATTAAATACAAAAATACCTTTTTCTTTCCATAAACAAGGATAAAATTGTCTTCACCCACTTTACCCCTTTTTCCCACCATCAACTTAGTCCATAAGTAACAGTAGCAGCGACATGAATCTGAAAATACTTTAAATGATTAAGTTAAATAAAGAAAAAATATCGTGAACACATTATATTTCACAATTCCACAGTTACTGTTGTTGTCATCTTGTGTCACTGGAAAATTTTAGAAAGACATATTAAATGGGTAGTCAATTTATAATGAGTCAAAATGGTGAATGGCTCTTTTTGGCTCAATGGAGAAGATGAATGGCTCATTTTAAATTGACTCATTATAAATTGACTACCCATTTAATATGTCTTTCTAAATTTTTCCAGTGACACAAGATGACAGCAACAGTAGTTGTGGAATTATGAAATATAATGTGTTCACGATATTTTTTCTTTATTTAACTTAATCATTTAAAGTATTTCAAATTCATGTTGCTGCTACTGTTACTTATGGACTAAGTTGATGGCGGGAAAAAGGGGTGAAGTAGGTGAGGACAATTTTACCCTTGTTTATGAAAAGAAAAAGGTATTTTTGTATTTAATTAACGGAAAAACTGACGGAATATGGACGGAAGGACGTCCAGCGCAAAGAAATGTTGAAATGAGGGCAAAAATGCCAAAAAATGAAAGATAGGGACGTTTTCCACAATAGACTTGAAAGGTAGGGACGTTTTGTGCCAATTACCCGAATGTTTAACGGAAAAACTGACGGAATATTGACGGAAGGACATCCAGCGCAAAGAAAGGTTGAAATGAGGGCAAAAATGCCAAAAAATGAAAGGTAGGGACGTTTTCCACAATATATTTGAAAGGTAGGGACGTTTTGTGCTAATTACCCAATTATTTTTATTCTTTCGATTATAAGTTAATTTTTTGGAAAAATATTTATAAAGCCCAGTTGAAAGGCAGGCCCATGATAGGGTAACCCATGTCTGTCAAGCAAAAGGAGAAGAGACGCTTAGGTTTCTTTCATCACTCTCTCGGCACTAATTGATCTTACGCTGCAGCGATTTCTACTCAACTTCTTCACCCCCAAACTTGGAAGGTAATATAGGATTGTATTAGTGTTAAAACGAGCTTCATACGTTGAAATGGACTCGATCAGTTTGTTGTGAATGATTTAATTTGAACTCAACTCCTTATAATTTATTTTATTTTTCCAGAATTGTTGTTTCTTGATGGCAATCTTTCTCTGGCAGCAGTGGTTTTTTCAGCAATATTTCTCTTGAATTTTTGATGCGGTTGTTTATCGTTTTGCATTGCCTTAAAAACTGGCTGTCCCTCAAGTGTAACAGATGAAATACACTGGACCAAAATCCAGTCCACCCCTGTAATTTTATAACAATCTGATAACAAAGTTGTTTATGTACGTACACGAGTTTGATATTCACTGATTGGACGATACAGTAGTGTTTCTCACGGATGTTGCCAGTTACCAAAGTCTTTTTCGCCAACATGTGTCCAAATACAAGTACAAAACTTTAGCAACCGGTTTGTGTCTGTGTCTAGGTTGGGAAGGGTCTTTCATCTATCATTAATCTGCAATTTTATTTTATTTTATTTTTTTAAATCATTTGCTTCATTAGACACCAACATACCTTTATGTGATGTGCTTGTATATATCAAGTTGAGAATGGTTTGTAATCTATCATTAATCTGCAATTTGTGTGTGTTTTTTCCTAAATCATTTGCATATAACCGTTATGTGTCTAAAGTTGGGAAGGGTCTGTCATCTATCATTAATGTGCAATTTTTTATTTTTTAAATCATTTTCTTCGGTAGACACCAACATACCGTTATGTGCTTGTATATACTAATTTGAGATTCTTTGTTCCTTGTTTCTTCGTGCAGCTGTTGAATTTTGACCAAAAAAATTAAACAGAAGGGCACAGAAAAAAGGTTGTAGATATTCTGTAAGAGAAAATGAGCCATTGTATGCATCACTGCAATACTGCTTTTTGCAAGCTAATTCAAACTAATCATTCTTTACCATGGCCAAACCTTTTTCCTCGGGTTTTTAACCCTACAAAAGTACAATCAAAGAAGAACTCGATAAATTTGGACGTGCAATCTCTGCCTTTGAAGCCAAGTTGTGTGAAATTGCGAAGTGAGCTGGGCAGTGTTAAAACTAGCGAGGATTCGACAAATGGGGTTTTTTCCAGTGTGCAAAAAGTGGGGAAACGAACAGATATCAAAAAGATTTTAATACTAGGAGCCGGTCCAATTGTCATTGGACAGGCTTGCGAGTTTGATTATTCGGGAACACAAGCTTGTAAGGCCCTAAAAGAGGAGGGATATGAAGTTATCCTGATCAATTCGAATCCTGCAACTATAATGACTGACCCCGATATGGCAGATAGGACTTATATTGAGCCAATGACACCGGAATTAGTTGAGCAAGTGCTTAAAAAGGAGAGGCCTGATGCTCTGTTGCCTACAATGGGTGGGCAGACTGCCCTAAATCTGGCAGTGGCTTTGGCTGAAAGTGGTGCGCTGGAGAAGTATGGGGTTGAGTTAATTGGGGCAAAGCTTGGGGCGATCAAGAAAGCAGAGGATAGGGATTTGTTCAAGCAGGCGATGAAGAACATTGGGGTCAAGACACCTCCTTCGGGAATTGGGACAACTCTTGAGGAGTGTATCAACATTGCCAATTCAATTGGGGAGTTCCCCTTGATTATTCGGCCAGCATTCACTCTTGGTGGGACCGGGGGTGGGATTGCTTACAACAAGGAGGAGTTTGAGCTGATTTGCAAGTCAGGGCTTGCAGCTAGTTTGACCTCTCAGGTTTTGGTTGAGAAGTCTCTGTTGGGGTGGAAAGAGTATGAACTTGAAGTTATGAGAGACTTGGCAGACAATGTGGTGATTATTTGCTCCATCGAGAATATTGACCCAATGGGAGTCCATACAGGGGACTCTATCACTGTAGCTCCTGCTCAGACTTTGACTGATAAGGAGTACCAACGGCTTAGGGATTACTCAATTGCTATTATCAGGGAAATTGGAGTTGAATGCGGTGGCTCAAATGTTCAGTTTGCTGTGAATCCAGTAGATGGAGAGGTGATGGTAATTGAGATGAACCCTAGAGTTTCGAGATCATCAGCTTTGGCTTCGAAAGCTACTGGTTTTCCAATTGCTAAGATGGCTGCCAAGTTGTCAGTTGGTTACTCGTTAGATCAGATTCCAAATGATATTACAAAGAAAACACCAGCTAGTTTTGAGCCTTCTATTGATTATGTTGTAACCAAGGTAATATTCATCCTCATTTCACCTTTTGTTTCTAATTATTGTATTTTGATTTAATCTTTTAGATTCAACAGCATATTGTTTACAAAATGTCTGAAAGTCATCATTCTGGTGTTTAGCTATCTGGAATTCATTATTTAAATCGGTCTGTCCCCCATTCCACTGATTTTTTCATGCTGTATTGCTAAAACTGGGAGATGGATGTCTATATTCACCATGAGATCAAAGGAAGTTTTTCTAAATAGAAAATAAGGAGTTCCCATTCCTTTCTTCTGCCAATATACAAACTTTAGTCTGTGGGTTTCTCCCTCTACCGTGAGTTTTTTCCTCTAGACCGACTGTGTGGTTTTTAAATGTGTTGCTTATAGTTGTTTGTTAGTACTTTGTAGTATTGGACCAATGACTTAAAACCTGATCTCTCTTTTCTCATTTTTCCCACTTGTGTATAGGGGCAAGATGAAGATGGTTAGCATAGATATATAGATGGAAAGAGAGAGTGGAAGGGGAAAGGAGGAAGGATTTGGAGGTGGGAAGAGAGATTTCATGAGCAGAAAATCAATACACTTGACAGAGAAAAATAAATTAAGAGTAGAAACATCCACAGGGGTCTTTATGATGGCTAATTTACATGATCTTCTAACGTTTGGTATTACTTCTATAAGGCTTCTTTTCCAAAAAAAAAAAAAAAAGATTGGTAGATTAGGATAACATTTTCTACTTCCGTCAGATATTTTATCATTAGCAATTTGGTGAGTTATTTCTATTAGCCATTAATACAGCTTTATGATTACTTCTATTAGTATCGTTTTGGCTTCTTATTATATTCACATAAGTTTAAGGAATATTTTCTCTCTTTTTCTGGAAATTCTGTAGATACCTCGGTTTGCCTTCGAGAAGTTTCCTGGCTCAGAGCCAATTTTGACTACCCAGATGAAGTCTGTTGGTGAATCCATGGCGGTGGGCCGAACATTCCAGGAATCCTTTCAGAAAGCATTACGCTCTTTGGAATGTGGCTATTCTGGATGGGGTTGTGCACAGGTCAAGGAACTTGATTGGGATTGGGACCAATTAAAATACGGCCTGCGGGTCCCCAGTCCAGATCGCATCCATGCTGTTTATGCTTCAATGAAGAGGGGAATGAAGGTTGATGACATCCATGAGTTGAGTTACATTGACAAATGGTTCCTCACTCAACTTAAAGAACTTGTTGATGTAGAACAGTATCTTTTGGCTAGGAGTTTGTCACAATTGACAAAGGACGACTTCTGGGAAGTAAAAAAGAGAGGGTTCAGTGATAATCAGATAGCTTTTGCTACAAAATCCACAGAGAAACAAGTTCGTTCAAAGAGATTATCTTTAGGTGTTAAACCTGCATATAAAAGAGTTGACACATGCGCTGCCGAGTTTGAGGCTGATACGCCTTACATGTACTCATCCTATGACTTTGAGTGTGAATCAGCTCCCACTGACAGGAAAAAGGTTCTGATTTTAGGTGGAGGGCCAAATAGGATTGGACAGGGAATTGAGTTTGACTATTGCTGCTGCCACACATCCTTTGCTCTTCAGGTTTGAGTTTTCCATTAATTACACATCGATCTATTTTTTGAGCTCGGTGGCTAATGGGTTGATATTTTGATGATATTGGGCATTCATGTCATTTCTGTGCATATTTGAGTAATATTTTACTGAAGATCTACACGAATTAATCAGTGGAACTGTATAAGCTGTGAATCTGCATGAGCGCACTATTGATATTTGGCATAATTGTGGATATTTCAGATGAGTCAATGGAATGAATGTCTAATTTGAAGAAGAAATGAACTTAACTACATACAACTGTAAGTTTAAGATTTTGAGCTTGTCATTTTATATTTTGCTTTTACCAAAGATGATGTTAACAATCCAGCTATCCAGTTGTAGAAGCTCATTCTCGTTTTTGCTCTCAAGCTTCATATTTGTTATTTTCAAGACCTTTTAATGGAGGATATTTAGCTAGCAGATTCTTGTTTGATTAGTTTTACCCATTCTCAATGACCAGCTACCTTCCCAAATAGAAGTCTTGGATGGTGACTTGTGGATTCCATTATCTCAATCAAATGCATTGTACTTCTTAGTTTAATAGTTCAATCATTGCTATGACCATGTTTACTAACCTTTAAGTGGCTTATTTGCCATCTTATTTCTGCTGTAAAGACATGCTTACTCCAAAGCCAGCCAAGAAACCATGCTTATAAGCTTAGTCAAACATGTTGTAGGCCTCATAATCAGTGATTTGATTGCTCTGCCTGGCTTCTGTGATTTAATCCGCACATACTTATTTGTGCAAAGTTAACAATTTGGCTTTTTAAAAAAATTCATTAAAACAGGTGTACTGTCGTATTTGATTTGAGACTGTTTGACTGGTAGTAGACTCAAATCTTCGAAATATAACTTTCACTGAAATTATAAGAGGTTTTATTGATAATATAAATTTATTATTATTTTTGATTTCTCTTTCATTCTTTAGTAGTGAACTAGTGGTATCACAAGCTCATGATGTATTATTCGATGCATAACACAATGTAATGTATTATTTGTTAATCTTTTATCTTATATTTTTTTATGAGCATATGTAATTATAGTGCCCGTTTGGCAAAACTTATAATTGCTTAAAAGCTAGTCAAACTCTTTTTTTATTCACACATCCCTTAGGATCCACAGCTTGTAATCTAATAAAAGCTTTGCCAAACATGCATGTAATATGCAGTTTACTCGTGATGTTATGTAATTTTTTCATCTTTGCATTTTCTATGCCAGACTTTTTAAGTTACTTTTGTGGAAACATTTAAATTATACTCGTACATATGAAGCACAAATGTATTCAATCGGGTATTGTCTGATTCAATTTTTTCCTATGTTGGATAATATCTGTAATTATCAAAAACATGGTTGGGAAAGGAACACCAGATAGCACTCCTAGATAAACTATTTCTGTTTCATTTGTTTATTCTTTTTCTGATTCTAGAGCTATGATTTTATTTGTTGATGTAGGATGCAGGCTATGAAACAATAATGATGAATTCAAATCCTGAGACAGTATCTACAGATTATGACACCAGTGACCGACTCTACTTTGAACCTCTTACAGTTGAGGATGTTCTCAATATTATTGACTTGGAAGGACCTGATGGCATCATTGTGCAATTTGGAGGTCAAACTCCACTTAAACTGTCTCTTCCGATTCAGCAGTTCCTAGATGACAGCAAGCCTAGGTGCAGAAGTGGTAATGGATTTGTTCGTATTTGGGGGACATCACCGGATTCTATTGATGCTGCTGAGGACAGGGAGAGATTCAATGCAATCTTGAATGAATTAGAGATTGAGCAGCCAAAGGGAGGAATTGCGAAGAGTGAAGAAGATGCTCTTGCCATTGCATCAGATATCGGTTACCCAGTTGTTGTCCGGCCTTCCTATGTTTTGGGTGGTCGAGCAATGGAGATTGTTTATAGTGATGACAAGCTTGTAACTTATCTTGAAACTGCTGTTGAGGTGGATCCAGAGCGTCCAGTTTTGATTGATAAATATTTATCTGATGCAATAGAAATTGATATCGACGCACTTGCTGACTCACATGGTAATGTAGTGATTGGTGGAATAATGGAGCATATCGAACAGGCCGGGGTTCATTCAGGTGACTCAGCATGCATGCTTCCCACAAAAACCGTGTCTTCTTCATGCTTGGAAACTATTAGATTGTGGACTACAAAATTGGCTAAGAAGTTGAATGTTTGTGGACTCATGAACTGCCAATATGCCATCACAACTTCTGGGGACGTTTTCTTGCTCGAGGCTAACCCCCGTGCATCCAGGACAGTCCCTTTTGTTTCCAAGGCAATTGGCCACCCACTGGCTAAATATGCTTCCCTCGTCATGTCAGGGAAGTCTCTTAGTGACTTGTCATTCACAGAAGAGATCATACCAAAATATGTATGTGTGAAAGAAGCTGTTCTTCCATTCGAGAAATTTCAAGGGGCAGATGTTCTTCTCGGTCCTGAGATGCGTAGCACAGGTGAGGTTATGGGTATCCATTATGAGTCTTCAATCGCATTTGCAAAGGCACAAATAGCTGCAGGACAGAAGCTACCACTTTCAGGAACCCTCTTTCTTAGCTTAAATGACTTGACCAAGTCACACCTTCCAGCTATCGCCCGAGCCTTTCTGGGAATTGGATTCACAATCGTTGCAACTTCTGGGACAGCTCGTATTCTTGAATTAGAAGGTTTTCCAGTAGAGCGAGTACTGAAGATGCATGAAGGGCGGCCTCATGCTGGTGATATGATCGCTAACGGGCAAATTCAGATTATGGTGATTACTAGTTCAGGTGACAGTCTTGACCAAATTGATGGGCGCAAGTTGAGGAGGATGGCTCTGGCTTACAAGATTCCTGTTATAACCACAGTTGCCGGCGGTTTAGCCACTGCCGAGGCAATAAAGAGCATGAAAAGCAACGAGATTGAGATGACAGCTCTTCAGGACTACTTCAGTCTTGATAAAGAAGCAGAAAGCAATAAAAATTTGCAGTCAATCTCATCCTCTCTTTAAGTTAAAGATATTCAGTCAGGTAATATTTTTCTTTTGTCTCTGTTTAATTTTCTCAAATCAGTTTTTCTTTTTGTAATCTGTCTTTTTCCTTTGCAGTCTCAATTTGCTGTATTAGAAGAAACTAAGGTTGAAGATGGTGCATCATGAAGGTCACAGATCTGGTCAGACGATATAAAACGTCGCTTTGGGTGGCTGTCGAGTAATCGTCTACTACCTGGTTCTGCAACATAATTGCACTATTCATCTTCCCTTCTCCTTCTCTTATGGTTTTCAGTTCTTGATCAGTGTGTAGATGTATTTGATGTCAAAATGTCGCCTAGACTCGATATCGGAAGTATTTGCTGTGGCCATTAGAACTGAAATTAATTTGTTGTACTTTGCTTTTTGCTATTTATGAAGAGGATTGAAAATTATGGATACATGTTGAGAAGATCTGTTATATTTGTAGACCGGGGAAAGATTTGAGAAATTTTCAACGCTAAATTCAGGTTCGTGGCAATCAGTCTTCTTCTACCTTCTAGGTTTGTAGCCCATTAAAAAGTATTGAAATATCTTTATTTTGAATTAAGTAAAATTGAAAGAAAATAGAAAAATATGTGAAAATGAATTACCATTTCATTTGAAAAAAAAAAAATATTTATCTAGTCTTGAAATTAAAATCCTCACACTGAAGTTTGCCCCTTAAATTTGGCCTCATTAGCTACTTAATATTTCATTTAACATATTTAATTTTTTTCTTCAATAAAAGTGGAATGTGAATATAATTTAAATTTGAGCATTAGAAAATATTTTTAGTAAACTTAGCGATGTTCGAGATCTATTGTTTTAGAAGAAATTTTGTAAAAGGTGATTTCTTAAGAATGTGTTATTGAAAATATAAAGAAAAATTGAATTCGTGTGTTAAATTATTTTAATAAAATGATGTGCGGTTGAAAATGAATTTAAATAAAATAAATTTTAAAGAATGGGATTTACTCTACAAAATAAGAATTGAAATAACAATAATTTGGGCAATGTTTACTTATAATAATTATTGGCAAAATTTATTCCATGTGTTTTGAGTTAAAAAATTGATTAAAATTAAAGTTAGAATTAACAATTATTTTTTATATAATTTCATGGAATCATAGTATCATTCGTTAATTTTTATCGAAATTTATTAAATATTTGATTTTTAAGCCCCTGTTTGATTTGGATAAAACATAAAAAAAGAAAGAATTTTAGTAGATTTTAATAAAAATTAATGAAATATATGATTAAAAAATTGATAATAATTATGAATTCCATAAAATGTATCGTTGAAAAATGAATTTGATGTAAAATGAGTTTTAAAAATTGGGCCAAACAGAGCTTTAGTTTTACCTTATCCGACGCAGAACCCATTGCAGTCATACTTCGACATCCCTCAATTAGCCCCTCCGTTTAAACGTGTCTTCTTTCTTCCGATCCAGTCTCTCTCTGTCGTATATACACAGACCCAGATATACACGTTTACATACATGTGAATCTTGTTTCTCTCTCTCTCTCTCTATCTAGGTTTTCATCAACTCGCAGTTCGTCTCCCAGATCTCAATTCAAATCTCATCTCAATATTTCAATCACAAATTCTTACAATCTAGTATCGAATTCTCAACCATCAGTACCCGGCCCGAAGTTGATCCGTACTAATACTTCAATTTTCGGACCGGAAATCCCACCGACTTGAAAGATGGAGCAGCTGAAGACAATCGGCCGAGAGCTCGCAATGAGCTCCCAAGGTGGTTTCGGGCAGTCCAAAGAGTTTCTTGACCTCATCAAATCCATCGGCGAGACCCGATCCAAGGCCGAGGAGGACCGCATTGTTTTGCGCGAAATAGATACCCTCAAAGCCCGATTATCTAGTCCCAATACCCCGAAATTCAAACTCAAGGAGTATCTAATGCGTCTTATTTATGTTGAGATGCTGGGTCACGACGCCTCGTTTGGTTATATTCATGCTGTTAAAATGACCCATGATGAGAGTTTGTCGTTGAAGAGGACTGGTTATTTGGCGGTGACCTTGTTTCTGAATGAGGATCACGATTTGATAATTTTGATTGTGAATACGATACAGAAGGATTTGAAGAGCGATAATTATCTGGTGGTTTGTGCCGCTCTTAATGCCGTGTGTAGGTTGATTAATGAGGAGACAATACCTGCTGTGTTGCCGCAGGTGGTGGAGCTCTTGGGGCATCAGAAAGAGGCGGTGAGGAAGAAGGCAGTGATGGCTCTCCACAGGTTTTATCAGAGGTCTCCAGGGTCGGTCTCCCATCTCATTTCCAATTTCCGTAAGGTGTGCTTTCTCAATGGATGGGCACTTGAGCATTCGAAAATAGTTATTTAGCTGTTTTTTAGAATATGATTGCATATGTAATGCATTAATGTGAACATGAAAATATTAATATCTTGCAACAATGGGCATAGATGAGCAGGTGAATAATGTGGAATGAATTTTTGTTTTATGCAAAAGCAGTATAGCATCATGATGAATATTTAGTATGGTACTAAATAATTTTATTATTATGTGGTAGTAATTTTGCTTAAATTTAGCATAAATTTTCTCTCATATTATTAGATGGATCGGAAATGAGGATATGTGGAGATAAGTGGACAATTTCTGGAAATTACGAATATAAAAACTTGAATTTATTTATTTAGTTTTACTTTTAATGACTTCAAGCAATAATCCGAGGTTGTTAATTTAGTTTTTCATTATAATGATATTATGTCCTGGTGTCATTTAAGAACGCACTTAAATCATGAATGTTTCCTGAAAGATGAGAGTGGTACACTTGTCTGTGTCTATTGTCAGTTTTACAAGGATATTTGCATGCACGGCAATAAAATAGAGTGACATCAACAATGTGTGATTTGCTTGTGCATAAGGAGATAAAATGTTCTCAATTTCCTAGAAGTGATTGTTGTTTTTGTTGTTGCAGAGGCTTTGCGACAATGATCCGGGTGTTATGGCTGCAAGTCTTTGCCCTCTTTTTGATCTTATTGTGATTGATGTTAATTCTTACAAGGATTTGACGGTCAGTTTTGTCAACATTCTTAAGCAAGTAGCCGAACGCAGACTGCCAAAGAGTTATGATTATCATCAGATGCCCGCTCCATTTATTCAGGTATTCCTGAAACAATTTTTTATTTTATTTATTTATTTATTTTAATTTTTGTTTGGGTATGTTCTCATATACTCAACTTTGAATATTTTATAACTGGAGCAGAATCATACTTGATGGTGTTCCTTCGGGGTAAAAAACCAGGAAGTTACTTCCATTGGCTTCAGTAAACTTCCACACTGCAGTTTCTTATATCTACCAAATATTCAAATCTCATAATTCATTGAATTTTGCCACTAAATTCTATATCATATTTGTTGTTTCTGTAATAGCTGTACAGAAAGAACAATGAATAAGATGAAAATAGGCCAAAAAAATACAAAAAACTATAAAGCACATACCATTCATGATTTTGGTACTTTGGAATCATTGCGTGCTTGGAAAGGCTTTTAACAGGCTGAAAAGATGAAATTGACATTTCGATAAGAACCTTACTGGTTACTACGGTGAACCTAATTCATCAAGGAATTGTCTTTCACTTCTTAAAGCTTTGATACAAAATACCTGGTTTCCAATTTTTCCTCTTCCTTTTTGCATTGAATTTGGATCGATCCTTTTGAAAATTTGAATACTGTACACACATGCATAATCCACTTTGAGATAAAAAGTGGAATATAGAGGATGAAAGGAGCGCAGAGCAAACCTAATTGGGCTGGAAAACTTTTGGATGTGGCTCTACGTGATTATGGTAATTTGGAATCACTGGCGAATTGAAGTATTAAGAGATTCTCTGCATCCTTTAGTTCCATTTTAGTTCTATCATAGCATAAGTTGATCTATTTCCTAAAAAGGATGTGAAATATTTGGAGAGAGGGATTATATTTATTCTTTGAAATGACCTGCAAAAGATAAATATATGTTCTCTCTATCAAATTATGGTACTATAAAGTTCTTGTTCTCAAGTATCTGAATAATTTAATCTCATGTGGTCAGCCCCGTGACATGTGCTACCATCTTACAAAAAGAGGTCACATCTCTTTTTATAGCAACTGAAAATACTGTTTAGCTGCAAAGCATGTGATTTGGTTAGGGCTTCAGCTTAGAATAATACCTAAATTTATATGTTATCTTCAGTTTTCTTTCAATTTATGCATTTGTTTGTTAATTATGCGTAGTTGTCTCCTCTGTTTTGCAGATTAAGTTATTGAAGATTCTGTCACTATTGGGTAATGGCGACAAAAAGTCCAGTGAACAAATGTATACCATTTTAGGTGACATAATTAGAAAATGTGATTCGGATAGTAATATAGGGAATGCTGTTCTTTATGAGTGCATATGCTGTGTTTCCTCAATACATCCCAACCCAAAGTTACTTGAATCTGCCGCAGACACCATTTCAAAATTTTTGAAGGTCTGTACTTTGCAACTTGGTTTGCTTTGCTTTTCCAGTTCATTATACTTATCTTAGTGGCCGTACGTGTATTATAATTATCTCAGTGTGCACATCAGCAATTTAGCTGAGTGCGTAGAAAATAACTTCCCATTGTAAGTTCTAAAATCATACATCTTGCTACTGCAAATTACCAATTGATATACGCCCAAAATATTTATCATTTCAGCTGGAAACTTATTAATTTAATATAATAGATTTATCTTGTGCATTCTAAAAGCAGATTGACCTTAAATTTTCATTAGATGATCCAATTTGAGCATTAATAAACTCTTCTATCTGATGAAACAAGGTTTACTACTGTGTGAAGGTTTTATGGGATGAAAAAGTGGGACTAGGACTGAATTCATATTTGTAGAAGACAAATAATAATTGGAGGAATGTCAAGGTCACTTTGTGTCTGAGATAATGTATAGTTAAGGGGATTAAAGAAAAGTGATGGATAAAAGAGATGTATGGATGCTATATGTAAAAAAGGAAACACCTTGAAAATGAAAAAATATTTCATGACTGAGATTTTCATATTAATTTCACTTCAAAATCTGACATACTTCTCAGAACAGGACCTAGATGATACCCTAAAGCGCAAGACATTTGATCTGCTTTATAAAATGACAAAGTCATCAAATGTAGAAGTCATAGTTGATCGTATGATCGACTACATGATAAGCATCAATGATCATCATTACAAAACTGAAATAGCATCGAGATGTGTTGAACTTGCTGAGCAATTTGCTCCAAGCAATCAGTGGTTTATACAGGTGAAGGACCAATTCATAATGTTTTTATGCTTTTCCTGGTGACTCTGCATCTATATTTGTAAATTTACTAATTTTCTGTTTCTTTTGCTGTGTTTATTCTTGTCAGACCATGAATAAGGTTTTTGAGCATGCGGGGGACCTAGTGAATCCTAAAGTTGCACATAACTTGATGCGGTTGATTGCCGAGGGATTTGGAGAGGATGATGATACTGCAGATAGTCAGCTCAGATCATCAGCTGTATGTATACGTGTTCATTTATTTTTAACAACTGTTTCGAGTTCTGAACTCATTTGTAGCAGTTATTTTGAACAGTCATTCTTTGAGCAATGATTTGTGCATGTATTTCTTTACTTAGTGCATGTAAGTATGCTAGTAATGAATTAAGTAGTTCTGAAAGATTTCATGACTAGCAGTGAGATGATTCAGGAAAAATGCACCTGGCATATTTATGAGATTCTTATTTTTTTTTTTCATTCAATTTGCAATTTAAAGAAGATGCAAGATTCCTTGCAATTATTTATCCGAGAAAATCCGTATTGTGAAAATCATAAATGAGAATCCGACTGAATCAACAAGACTTGTATTTTAATAATTAGAAATCCTGTGCAAGAATGGAAACTAGGCAAGAAAACAAATGAGAAAATTTACAAATTGAATACTAATAAGTATTATGAGAAAATAAATTAATATCTACTTTTTAAATTTATGCCGATAATAAGTGCACATTTAGAAATGTAACTCCCTTGCATGGTATGCAATCTTTTTAGATAGTATTTTACATTAACGTGAAACTTGTCTGCTGTGTTTTTACCATCAGAGATCTCCTTTACCTTCCTCTTCCTTTAATCCTTAGTTTTCTAAAACATCAACATGACATATTATAGTTGTATTTTTGTTCGTCTCTGCTCATAAAGAAGAACAGAATAGATGGGTGAAAGTAATGACCGTGCTCTTTTTAGCACTTCTAATCAGAATAATTTTGTTGGGTACAGGTGGAGTCATATCTTCGAATTATTGGTGAGCCAAAACTTCCGTCTAACTTTCTTCAAGTATGTTCTGTTTACTCCTTTTATTTTTCCATCTATGACCTGTCGCACTTAGTTTTTCATCCTTCCCGTTTTCTCGTTTCCTATACATAAGCCATTGTAGAAATAAATCTTGCATCTGCTATCTATTTACCAAGTCCTTCGTTGCAGGTCATTTGCTGGGTCCTGGGGGAATACGGAACTGCAGATGGGAAGTATTCTGCCTCATATATCACTGGGAAGCTATGTGATGCGACAGAGGCACATTCAACTGATGACACTGTCAAAGTACGTTTTTATTTTATATATGCCCATTGAGTGATGCAACACATGAATTTATCTTGACATGAATGGAGACTGTGGTGGTCTACATATAAAAAGCGATACTCTTTTCATTACATACAGTGAATTTACTAGTAGCTTTCGGCTGCACTACATTTTGACAACATATTTTGATTGGTTAAGAGCAGTCCTACAACTCAGTGTAAATGCCTACTCAAATAGAACATGCTTGTAGTTGTTTCTCGTAGATATTGTGATATTCATATACAGTGTGTGAGCTTAAATGGAATAAGATTTCATTGACATTATAATGAAATGATTTCTTTTGAGTATGCTTTTCTGATTGGTATCCTGCTTATTTTGAAGGCATATGCGGTAACAGCACTCATGAAGATATATTCGTTTGAAATAGCAGCAGGGAGAAAAGTGGACATGCTACCTGAGGTAGGAAATGTAACCCATATCTATGTTTGCTTTGACATGCCAATCTGATGTCCTTGTCACGTACAAGCTTGCTTTGCTTGAAACTTAAATGTTCATGTAGCACTAAACAATTTATACTTCAAATGATTGAAAATATAGAATTTAATCACTTTCATTTTCTCATGTACACCTGAGTTCTTTGTATTATATTATGATCAACATGTTACTTTACTGTAGGACATGCTCGTGTCGTATGCTTTTGGTGTAGATTAGGCATACCCCATCTGAAATCATTAGCATTCATCAGGCATTAAATGACAGTATGGCATAATGATTGCACTTTCACAATTTGCTGTCGTAGGATGTGCATAAAGCATTTTAAGCCTCCACATTTTGTTTTAAAGAAATGATATTAACAATATAATGTTCTTGTTGGTGTTCTCTTCTTGCCTTGGTTTATGCTACATAACCTCGTGGTTCAACACTATGAATGGTAAAATAATGTGAAAAATCTGATCTCTCTATGTATTTAACTGAAAATTGAATCTGTTATCCCTCTTCCATGGGTACCTTAAATATGTTTTTGCATCAGGAAAATATTAATTAGTAGAAAAATATGAATTCTAATCTAATCCAACTTTGTGATTATTCAAACTCGAGATATAATATTTGGATGGATATCTTGCTTGCTGCAGTGTCAATCCTTGATTGAAGAATTATTAGCATCCAGCTCGACAGATTTACAGCAGCGTGCTTATGAACTTCAAGCAGTCATTTGCTTGGATGCTCGTGCAGTTGAGAACATTATGCCAGTGGATGCAAATTGTGAAGACATTGAGGTGATATTCATCTTTAGGGCAAATCTAGTTTCATTACATTATTCTGGGACCATGACTGTTATAAGAATGCACTCTTTTATCTTTCTGATAGAGACTTCTTAAGTAGTAACCGTGACAGTAAAAACGCTATTTTTGCTTTCTGCTTGATATATGTCATGTATATGAATGCGTATTTCCTGCTTGTTTCTTAGTTAGTCAGATGTTCACCTACTTTGTATGCTACCTCTTTCTGTTTAATTTCTGTGGGATATGCTGTAAAATCTCTGTACATTTAGCCCGTGTTTAGCTAAAAAAAGTTGATAAAAATCAAAAGAAAAATCAAACTCAATAAATAATTTTAACCACACATTTCTTGGGCCCACAACTTTTATCAACTTTTCAACCACACATTTCATCAACATTGATCAAAATCTACTAACAATCTGATTTTTAGCAAAGCCAAAAAGGGGTTTAGGATAATTTTAGCATAGTTGAGTTGAAACTTGTTTTCTTTTGCAAGCCTCTCAAATCAATTATCCCAATCGTAAAAAGTAGCAAATATGTCGGTGTTTGTACGCCGACCTAGTATCTGTAGCCCTGGAAGACACTGCTATAAAGGAGATTGCTAGAGACAGATATAAATTCCACTTGCTCAAGAAAGGGCAATATTAAGCCCACCGTTTGGTTCTGATTTTTCGAGTCAAAAAATCAATATTTTGACCGTTACTTAACATAATCAGCTGTCATTTTTAACCTTTTCACTGACATGTGTGACCTACTTTTCTCTCTAATGGTCAAAAAATTGATTCTCATAATCAACACCAAACATGCTCTAAACTTTCAATACAGTTCTTAAGTGGGGATATTTGCCTTCTTTTTTTAGGAAAGTGAAATAGGAAGAGAAGGAAAATGTAATTAAAAGAAATAATAGGCTGTAGCAGTTATCATTTTGAAATTTGATCAGAAATATGGGAAGAACGCATTCTAGGAATTCAAATTTGCTTGTGTCCTAGCCATAGTGCTGTTGATACAGCTAGTTGCTTAAAGTTTCTACGGATCTGAGACAGCCTCTTCACGTAATTAAGCCGAGATGGTCTATTTGTCCAGCTTGCTTTTATTTTAATACTGGCAAAACTGGTAGCAGAATGGTAAGAGTTGTAGACTTGGATGTGCATGGATCTCCATGGTTTGTGGGCACAGAGGAAGATCCTATACCTGTTTAATCTCATTTAATATACAAGTTGGATATTACCTTTTCTTTCTTAAGTTGTCCCACAATGTAAATCACTTCATTTTTTCCCACACTATATCAGTTATATTCTGAGGACAAAATGCTCAAAAGTAGTGCCTGGCACCCAGTGAATAAATGATATTACTAAAACGATAAAACAATAATAATTTTTTTGTACTTCAGCCCCATGATACTCAAGCTCCCACAAATTGGCACTCAATATGATCGTTGGGGTATACTATTTTACTTATTAAACCACAGAGGCGACTTTGAGTTATACAACAATAAGCATGGTACCATATGATATTTTTCACAATTATGACTTTCCTTTGAAATTACTGTTGCATTATGTATTGCATTTAAGAATAATAAGACAGTCGTTCCGTTGCTTTGAAAATATCACTGAAGAATCATGAGTCTTTTCAGTATTCTGAGTTTCTTTACATGGCTTGTTGTATATCTACGTTTTATATATATTATGAGTTTTGTTAATTGGCTATTGTTCACATAATATTAATTGCTATTTGACAATTTTCACTCAATAAATTTGTTTTAGTGATACTTGTAGCATCTTAAATTTTTGCAGATTGACCAGAACCTTTCATTTCTTGATGCTTATGTCCAAGAATCACTGGAAAAGGGAGCTCAGCCTTACATTCCTGAGGATGTACGCTCCGGATTGTCAAACATTAGTAACTTCAGAAGCCAAGATCATGAATCTTCAACACATGCTCTTAGGTTTGAAGCATATGAGCTTCCTAAACCCTCAGTACCATCAAAAGTTCCCTCAGTACTGTCATCCTCAGCTGAACTTGTTCCCATAACTCAGCCATCTTATGTTGCAGAAGTCCACCAACCTGCTTCATCTGCTCCAACGGTCTCTAGTTCAGGCTCATCCGAACTCAAGTTACGGCTAGAAGGTGTTCAAAAGAAATGGGGTCGTCCTGCTTTCTCCTCTACCACACCATCTCCTTCAAGCAGTGATACCTTTGGAAGTAATAATGGGACGACTCAACATGAGTCAATAAGCAGTACAAAGTCGAAAGTACACAATGTCTCTTATGATTCAAGGAAGCAGCACACTGAGGTTTCATCAGAAAAGAAAAAATTGGCTGCTTCTCTTTTCGGAGGAGCATCAAAATCTGACAGAAAACAATCTTATTCTGGCCAGAAGGTTTCAAAGACCAACAGTCATGCTTCAGACAAGTCTATTATAGCCGAGGCTACTAGTTCATCTGATACTGCTGCTGTAAGACCAACATCCCAATCACCTCCAGACTTGCTAGACTTGGGTGAACAAACTGTTACTAGCAGTGCACCGTCTGTAGATCCTTTCAAGCAATTGGAAGGTCTTCTGAATCTAACACAAGACACGACCAATCTAAGTTCCAGCGGAGTTAGCATGCCCGATGCACCTGATCTTATGTCTATCTATGCAGACATGTCTTCTAGCAGCCAGAGTACTACTGTTGCGCCACCTCCAAATGTGACCAAAGCACATCTGGCAAAGCAACCAAGCAAGGGATCAAATGTTCAAGAATTTTTGGAGAAGGATGCACTTGTAAGGCAAGTGGGTGTGACCCCATCTGGTCAGAATCCGAACTTATTCAAGGATTTGCTCGACTAGAATTTTGTTGAATGGATACATCATATGCTGCTTGATTAGGTTTTTCTGGAGAATTATCATTGTTTGGTTGAGGTAATGTTTTTTCGAGCAACTGGCTAAGAGATGGTGATTTTGGTCCTATGAGACTAGTCACAGTTCACACCGAGGAATTTAGAGGACCCTGATAGGAGTGCAGCAAGCGGCATCCATATGTGGCAGTAAAACCTTGTGCTACTTCTGTATCTCTTTGCAGGAAATCTTTAGTGTACGTAGAAATACGGTGTTTGTGTAAGAAGATTACTGGTTCTTGGAGCCACATAGCACTTTTTGTGCATGTTTTGCACTGCTGAGGGATTTCAATGAGGACCTTTTTTTTGCTGTTGTGATTTCCATGCATGTAACTTGACATTCATTTTATGTTTTGATTTTCTTGTTCCTGGAGCCATTTTTCCAGATGACTGTGTACAATAATTTCTTGAGGTTGTTAAAAATTTAATAGACTTCTCAATAGAATTATTATACTAAAGATGGTGACTTTATTTGCTTATGGACAAAATATTTAAGGGACCGTTTAGCTTGACTTTTGATAACTAATTAAATGAAAGTATTTTTTTAGTTGGACGAGCTTTAAGAGGAAAGTTGGTTTAATGTGATTTCTTTTAAAAGTACTCCTGAAATATAAAGCTCTTTTAAGATTTAATTTTTAAACAAAAATTAAGGTTGTTTTATCCAAAAAGTCTTCTGCAAAAACAAAATTCATGTCAAACATATCTAAGCATAAGTATCAAAACATTCTTTTAATATTTCCTAGACAGATGAAGTCTAAATAACAAATTTGTGCATATGGATACAATTGAATTTCACAGGAAATCTGTTAGAAGATGAAAATATGAAAATGGTAGATAAGGTAACTGCTAGGTTTCGAGAAAAACAATCATAAGTTTTTATAGAGAAGTTTGAATTGAGAATAGTTAAGTTTCTTAGAAATGGATCCCCTCCATGCGAGGGGTGGACATCACATTATGTGTAAGAAGTATTTTCCTTCTTAGAATACTCACTTCGTAACATTTCCAATGTCATATTATTTGCTAAAGAATATGTTTATTATATCGTTGTCAGAAATCAATTGAAAGTAACCTAAAATTAGGGATGACAATTTGAATCGTTAAAATCGAAAATCGCGGTTAACCGGAACGAATGGGGCGAAAAAACTGAACCGATGGTGCAATGAGACGGATATGATATTTGATTTTAATGAACCGGTTCGTGACGGTGCGGGTATGATATTTATGCCGTCGAACCGAAACCGAACCGATTACCCGCTTAAAAAAAATCATTCTTTTATTAGGGATGACAATGTTTAGTGAGGAGAAAGTTGACGAAGAGATACATTTTTTTATTTAAATCTTAGTTAAAACCATTCTGGATTAGGTGGTATCGTTGTATTCTTTACTTATATTTCTTAGTTACTATATAAGAATTAATTTTGAGTGCTGACCTATGCTAGTAAGAGTTGTGGAGGAAGAATAGAGATTAAATATGAGTTAAGGTTCAAACTTTTGAATTATTGATCATGAATCAAGTAACTACAATGCACAAGAATCAAGAATGAATGAAAAGTTTATTATTATTATATTTATAATATTGTTTGTTAAATTTGTAGTTTGCAATTAGAATTTGGGATAATGTTTGCATTTTCGTTTGGAATATCGTGTATTTTTTTTCATTAACTCTCTTTTTATAAATTGCTTTATCTCAATTTGACGGATGGACCTATAAAAAATAATTTATTTTCGTGGTTGTTAATCGAACTGAACCAAGCCAAATCGAGATACGAACCGAACCGATTTACGTGGTTATGGTATGACAAAAAATTTGACGGTTCGGTGATGATTTTGGTCGAATCGAACCAAAACCGAACCGTTGTCATCCCTACCTAAAATTTAGCATCTTGAAAATTAGGGCTTGAATGAATGATTCTTTTTATGATCTTCAAATTTTTTGCCCCAATTTGTTTCCCATTATTTGTCCATGAAAATAAAAAATATAATCGTTATCCATTACATCAAGATACCATATTTGACTTTCTATTTCTTGTGTGGGCCTGTAATGACTATATTTTTCATTCTTAAGGGGTGTTTGAGCCACATTATTTTGATAATAATGCATTATTGAATAATGTATTGATGAGAAATGTGTGGTTAAAAAATAAGAATTTTTTTGAATTGCGTGTAATATTATTTTATTGAAAAATGTGTGGTTGAAATGATGTCAAATCACTATTTAAGAATGAATTTTTTAAAAATAATGTAGCTCAAACATGCACTTATTCTTATATTAATGTCAAACGAGACCATTCTTAACCTTTTCATTCTTTTTGAACTTTTTTCCATTCTGTTTTTTTCAATGTTTGTAATCCCAACTTTTTGCTGAATTGGCGATAAATTTTATTATTTTTAAATATATTATTGAAAAAAATTTATAATACAAAATAAAAGAAATTTTACTAAGCCTCTGTTCGGCAGCCATTTTTTAGGAAATTAGTAGAAAAATTCTGACCATTGAGATGCCAACCGGGATCCACGGTAGAGAGAAACAGTCAAAAAGTGCGGCTGAAATTTGAAATTAACGGTCAAAAATCTCATTTTTTTCCCTTGAAAATGCTCCCAAAGAGGGGCTAAATTTTTTTTTTTTTTTTTTTTTTTTTTGTGCTAATATGTATTTAATTATTTTAAATGAAATATATTTCTAATTTTTTAAAAAAATTATGGGACACCACTTTGCGAATTTTTCTTGTTTATATATGTTTTACTATTATTTTCTCTCTAAAAGAAGACCAATATAATTTCCCGCCTCTTTCTGTCCCTTTCTCAAATTGGTACTCTCTTTACTTATTCCCAATATTTTTTCAAACATTTCACCAGAAAAAGAGAAAAAAAATAAAATGGAAAAAGATAGTGAAATGAAGGCCTCAATTCCAGGATCTAGGCAATTGAATCTGAAGAAATCATTCAAGCGTGCATTGCATTCCTTATTAACTGCTTGTTCCAAAGAGGTTAGTTTTTTTTTAGTCAATTACAGTAATATCACTGTTTTTATTTCAATTGAATCAGTAACTGATTTTTCCTTTTTTGTTAATTCATAGGAATTTTGTAAAGCTTTTCCGAGTTTTACTGCAGCAGAACACGCACGCCTCCACCGTCTGTTCATTCAGGTTTGATATATCAATGCTTGCTTAAGTTTATTCCGAGTAGGGTTTTATTTTTTAATTTCTGTGTTATTATATATATAAAATTTAATTTTTGCCCCCCTTCAACCCCCCCCCCCCTCTCGAAGAGATTGTTTGGCTAAGCCTAAAAAATCTTGTCTCTCAACATTTTTGGGTAATTTGGATCACTGACCCTTTTCTTTTTTTAGTAAAATAAGTTATATTTGTGATAGTAAATTAGTACCTCTTAATAAGCAACTTCATTATTTTTAGCTTTTTATGGATAAACTGTTTATCTCATTTAAAGCTTATTTACTTAAGTAAAAAATTTTAAGCTTAGTCAAACATGTATAACTGGAAAAGGGTCTTACTGATATTGGAGGCTATTTTGGTTAGGCCTAGGCGTCGGATGGATCAGTTTGAATATTTCAATACCTTGAACCATCCATTACACTTTGGGTATCTCGTAAGTGGAACCATTCGGGTCCACATCATTATTGAAACCACTATCGGTTTCAGTTCGATTCTATCCATAACATTTTTCATAAAAAACGTGAGCTGACAATATATATCTTCCCGATATCTAGCAGATTTCGAAAAAATAAAATGTCACTTATACATATTTCAGCACTTTTTTAATTCACTGCAACTTTGCAACCGAATAGCATCCAACATTTATCCTAATAGCATCGAATTCTGTCCATGGCCCTCGGTATGTCACCTCAAGAGGATTTATGGGGCCGACAACACGTAAAGTACAGTGAGGAGTGATTACGAACGAGAGTAATATGATTCAATTGTTCAAATGAATGAATTTAATTGATTAGAGTACTTACTATTTGGGCCTTGCAAACTTGTTACTTGTTGGGCCTTGTCAATGGATTTGGGCGAATAATTGTAAAAAACAAAAATTTATAAAAAATAACAAATTTGATTTCAAGGTCGGGTTCCTACGGTTCTGGTTCAAGAACTTTGAACTGTCTGAGATCCACGGTTCTCGGTTTTGGTCACTAATTAATATTATTATTATTATTTGGAACCGGACTGGAACTTCCGGTTCCATTGGGGAGGTTTGCTCCGATCAAAATGCCCACCCATAATTTGGTTCTTATAATCAAGTTATGACATCTGATGCTTAAAAATATTTCCTTTTGGCTGTAACTTGTGCTTCATTGTGGAAATGGATGTGGGAAAGCTATAATAAAGGAAAATAAAAAAAAAAATTATGTGAAAAATGAACTCCCTTGCTTTATTTTTTATTTTTTGCATGCAGAATGTGATTTTTTTTTCTTCTTTTAATTCTGTTAAACAACATTATAAATAAAAATATTTTTTTTAACCTTTTTTTTGCTGTTGAGAACACCGTAGGAGAATATGCCTTCCATGTATGATTTTTCCCTTGCTTCTGTTTTACCCTTGTTTTTTATGGGAACCTAACAGTAGGAAATGTCTTCCTCGGCACTTGGCATTTCCTCCTCACTGAACTTTAAGATTTAATTTCAGGTGATCAATTCTTTGCATGAAGATATAGAGGTATGCAATTTATAATGTGTATTGGCTTTCATTTGCACAAAATTATATCTCTGCACTATTTATGAATTGAAATAATTCAGTGGTTTTTCAATCGTTAAGATTATCATCTTACTGCTATTTCCTGATCTATTATTACTAACTTTTAACCAACAAAACCAGTGTTCGCCATTCTAGGCGGTTCTGATGTTCTTCACCTGCTTTTCAACGACTGAGCGTGCCATTGAGTTAAGCTATCCCATTACCACGTGACTAGACTTTGACCATACTGTGCCATTGAAAGATTCAAGAATGAATACCATGAAAGAAACTTTGAGAAACAGGCCTTGAGGTTGACTTGATATGTAGCGTAGGCCGATTCCTTATAACTTACTAGTTACTATATCTCCTATAAGTTTGAAACTGTGGTGGTACATTCTGCTGGTCCATTGACATTAAGGTTATCTTTTCTGATCTACTTTACGACGAGTCAGAATGAGACCAATTAGTGGAATCGGAGTATTGTCATGTTTTATATATATAATATATTTAAAGTATATCAAAACAAATTTATCTTTCACATTTTATTTGTATTTTATCTGGATGGATATTGTCTAGTAGTAGACAATATTCCTCCATCTCATCATTATTCCACACTTCACATTTTGGGATGCCCCAAAATAAAATCATTTCAAAATATTGATTAATATTTCTGATTTTATCTCCATACAATTGTTTTGTCAAGTACTTAGCCATTACATTTAATTAGACTTTTCATTTAATGGTGTTTTCGTACATGAATGCTAGACTAAATTGAAGAAATGCAATCGGTGCATACTCCTTAAACGATAGTTCAATTTGAAATCCCTTAGTGTGGTAGAGGGAGTATATTATTTTCCTAAACACTTCATACTAAATTCTGTTCTGGTTTTTATTGTTGTGAAAATGTGCTATGAATTCTATGATAAGAGAAGTGGATTCAAATTAGTTATCACTTGTTCCCATTTGATCATTCAAGTCAAGCGATCAGAAATTAATTGCTGAGAGCAGTTTGTTATTAAGCGAAAGATCATTCAAATCTTGTTTTTAGTCCAACTAGTTCCACGATTTGGGCGGTCGACCTAGAGTACTTAGTTTCTCTTCGTTCAAATCACTGTTATTTTTGGTGTTGTGTCTTGTGAATGTGTTAGGATACCAACGGGAAAGAACAAGTTAAATTGTGGAATAAGTTATTATTTGATTAAAAGCGGGTGATTACAGAAACTGGAATGAACATAAAGCTTGAAGAAGGCTATAAACAAGAAGAAACCACTCTACTACTCACTCAAATATTTGCCTCCTATCTATTCTTTCCTACCCTTATTTATAACATTTCTTTCTAACAGAATTTCCCTCCTCTCTCGTGCTCTCTAACCGAATGCTGTTACACATCCCTTCTAGTGACTTCTCCATTCTTCTGGTTTCTTCTAGCATAAATGAAACGGATTGGAGGCTTAACATTACCCCCGTTTTCCAAAATCACATTGTCCTCAAGGTGAAAATTGGGAAACTGCTGCTGGAACAAACTAGCTAATTCCCAGGATGCCTCTTCTTTAGGTAGCCCCTTCCATTGAATTAGCACTTCTGTTTCTGGTTGCTGCTCAATTCCTACCTTGCGCACCCCAAGCACTTGTTTTGGCTCAACCATCCACTCCATACTAGTGTCCAGATGCATGGGAAGTGGTTGGCTAAACTCCAAATTTCCTAGAGCCTTTTTTAGTTGAGACACACGAAAAACCGGGTGAATTGTAGTTGTTGGTGGCAACTCCAGCTGATAGGCTACTGTACCCACCCTCTTTATAATTTTATATGGGCCAAAATACTTGGGACCCAGTTTCTCATTGGGTTTTTTCGCTAGAGACCGTAGGCGGTATGGTCTTAGCTTTACATAGACAAAATCCCTTTCCATGAACTCAGTGTCTCTCCTATGCTGATCCGTTGATAACTTCATTCGGGCCTGAGCTTGGAGCAGATTATGTTTCAGTTCATCCAAAATCTGATCCCTGTCCTGCAGTTGTTGTTCTACGGCTGAAACAACTGTGTTCTGGACACCATATCGAATGAGTGGAGGAGGGTCTCTCCCATAAATTGCTCGAAAAGGAGTGATTTTTGTGGAAGCATGGAAGGTAGTAATATACCAATATTCGGCCCATGGTAGCCAAATAGTCCAGTTTCGAGGCTTATCAAATGTGAAACACCGCAAATAAGCTTCCACGCATTTGTTAACAATTTCTATCTGGCCGTCTGTTTGTGGGTGATACGCCATGCTTCGACGGAGACTAGTGCCTTGTAGCTTGAACAATCCCGTCCAAAATTGATTTAAGAAGACCTTGTCCCGATCTGATACAATGGATCTCGGGATACCATGAAGTTTTCCCACTTCTTTGACAAATATGGCTGCAACCATCGGTGCTGTGAACGGGTGTTTGAGGGGGAGAAAATGAGCATACTTGCTTAGGCGATCCACCACCAATATGGAGTCAAATCCCCCTGACTTTGGTAGTCCCTCTATGAAATCCATGGAAGTATCTTCCCAAACCAGACACAGAATAGGCAGGGGTTGTAGGAGGCCTGCGGGCGATAAAGCTGAATTTTTGTTCTGCTGGCATATGATAAGCATCTAACTCTAGAAGAACCCAGAAGACTCAAGAATGAGGGACAGCAACAGAATTCTGTTACAAGGGCAAGTGGGAGGGGAATTAGTTAGGAAATTACTATAAATAAAGGTAGAAGGGAGGGTAGAAGATAGGCAATATTTGAAGGTAGTAGAGTGGTTCTCGGTTACAGCCTTCTATAGGCTTTTATCATCTAATTTCTGTAATTTTCTTATTATTCAATCAAAGGTTATTATCTCATTAGCTTATTCATCTGATTTCCAGTTGGTATCCTATCAATTGGTATCAGAGCGGTCGATTCTTAGACTAAGGGAAACTATTTTTAGCGGCAGAGAATCAAAAGAGTTTTGAGCTTGAGTCGGAGAAGATGGTGATGCAATAGAAAGGAGGTCGATTCAGGGTTGGATCATGTGCATACTCAACACACAGATATTCTATGAGGATAATTTAGATTCGTGGCTGTTTGAGGCAGAGCAATGCATAAACATGAATCGAAACTTATCGGAGAGGGAGAAGGTTGAAGTCGCAGTCGCTTGCTTCCTTGGAGAGGCTTGGGCATGGTTTCAAGAGATAGACTATTGCTGTCCGATACAAACCTGGGAAGAATTGAAGAAGTTGACATTAGCTTGATTCCATGAGGAGCATATCTTCATTGTTGAAGAAATTCCAGAAGGTAAGTCGGGAAGGGTGGTGAACTGGACGACAGCACTCTGGGAGACAAAGAATGAACAGCCACCGTCGTCGGAGGAAGAAGAGAAGTATGAGTTTCCACTGGCGCTAGAAGGAGAGAAGACTAGTGTGACGGAGGAACCACTACAGTCGGAATTCATAAGTACTCATCCTGCAGTCGAACTTGGGAAGTGGCAAGAGAGAGAATGGAAGAAAAAGGGGCCAAAGGACGTCCCTTTAGAATTTACAATGAATTTAGTAGTCACGCTGGCTGTGGAGGAAGGAAATAGAGAAGTGAAAGAAGGACTGGGCGAATAATGGCGACCAAAGTACCGAAATCGACAATTAGAGAGCCCTGCACTTGAAGAGGAGTACCACCAGCAGTCGGAGGCATGGGTAATCCCCCTGGCGAACATTTTAGCCGTTGTAATGGAAGAGCAACTAGTTAAGCTGACTCCAGAGAAGATGACAGAAGAAAAATGGGTGAAGATAGTGGGTTTGGATTATATTAGAGAGATGGCCCAACAAGGAAATTGCAAAATTTCATTTAATCAAACCCAAGGCGTAATGGGCCTAAATGGAGTAAGGATGAATGGCCCAACTACTATTTACACCCATAAAAACCAACTAATTTCTCCAGATTCGAGCAATAATCTACTGCAACTAGGAAACCTACTTTACCATCGGTGGAAAGAGAAAAATCCACACGAGCATCATAATAAAAATAAGGGGCTGCAGGGTCCAGTATTTCCATGGATCTTTTCTTATTACAGCTCATATAAATTGGGTCTTTATAATCCTACTTATGGAGATCTCTCACAGCCTATTGGATACTCCAGTTTTGATGATCTAATCATCCCAAAATTCCATTGGATCTATCAGAGCAGGTCCGATTTGATGGCCGAGAAGAAGATAGGAAGCCGAGTGAATGCAATGGAAAAGAAGATGAAGAAATTGAAAACAAAAATTCAGTGCTTATCTGGATTGGAAGGGTCCGTGGAATGTTTAACCTAGATCATGGCCAGGATGTTGCAACCAATGGAGGCTACCTAGAAGGCTATAGAAACATTGATTCATCCTAAGCAGCCATGAGTGGAAATCTTGAAAGTGTGGGACTGGAACATGAAGATACTACCAAAGAAGAAGAGATGTTGGAAGCCCTAGCTTCTCCTTCATTGAAGTTTTTGAACCAGGAAATCCACTGCAAAACAAGCTGGACAAGATAAAGGCATCAACGAATAGACGGGAGGAGAAATATGTCAATGGGCTAGCAAATAGGGTTGATGTTCATATTGTAAAATCTGTGGGCTTGATTTTGGAGAGGGCCCAATAAGTACAAATCAACTTAATATTGAAAGCCCAAGGAAAACTAGGCCCAATCTGTAATACAAGTCCATTTCCTTTGTGCAACGTGAATACATCTCTCTCCCCAATTCACATGATAGCGGCTCCCTCTTCAACCCCTACATCGGTACCCGACCCATCTTTGAATCAAAATTCGGGCATTCAATGGATAGGGACTACTGGCTATGGAGTTTCGTTGGATACCATACTCATGATAGATACTCGGTTGAATGCCAGTTGCGCCATTAAATGTGGTGGTTTAGATCACATTGTATATGAGATGGACGAGAAAAGCCTCTTGGTCCTACAACACATTACACAAGCAGTACAGACACATGGGCAGTTAGCAATGTTGGTCAGCATTCTGATAGCAACAGCCCATGCTATAAAGGCTCTTCTTTGTCCCAATTTCCTGCTATTGACTCTGAGTTGTTTCAAACTGCTCGAATTCCTGCTGGAACGTTGAGATACTATAGATTGGATCTTGAGAATGGTAATTTTACTGTAAAACTTAAGTTTGCAGAAATTGGAATTCTAGCTCCTATTAAGTGGATGGGTCTAGGATGGCGTGTTTTTCATATATATGCCAAGGGAAAATTGGATTTCATAGACTTTAACCTAATAAAAGAGACTGATGAAACCCCTTTGAGAGTTGTTGCTAATACGCAATGCCAGTGGCATCACATCAAGGAAAGAGTCAATTTGTTGCGAAGAGTGTCACTATATTAGTTGTGCAACGCTGTAATCTGGGGAAAGTGTATGGATGTTGCATCGAGGTAGATAAATCGTTGCTTGTTCATGAGCATCTCTAAAACAAGAGTCTTGATCGAGTATTAATTGGGAATAGAAGTTTAGCTCTTAACTGGCCAACACGCTTCGACATATGCTTGGGAGTAACAAGAGGTCTTATCTGCATTAACAATACCGACTTCGAATTGTACACAACGATATTAAACCTAGCAACATTCTGCTTGACTCTGGTCTGAACCCCAAAAAAATGATGACAATTGGCCCTAATTTCCACCTTGAGGACAAGGTGTCTTTGGAACCCCGGGGTATTGATAAGCATCTAACTCTAGAAGAACCCAGAAGACTCAAGAATGAGGGACAGCAACAGAATTCTGTTACAAGGGCAAGCGGGAGGGGAATTAGTTAGTAAATTGCTATAAATAAAGGTAGAAGGGAGGGTAGAAGATAGGAAATATTTGAAGGTAGTAGAGTGGTTCTCGGTTACAGCCTTCTATAGGCTTTTGTCATCTAATTTATGTAATTTTCTTATTATTCAATCAAAGGTTATTATCTCATTAGCTTATTCATCTGATTTCCAGTTGGTATCCTATCAGCATACTGGACATTCCTCCACAAACTTTCTGATATCTTTCTTCATTCCCCTCCAATATAAATCTGATGTCATCCGTTTGTATGTCCGGAGAAAATTGGAGTGACCACCCACCAGACTAAGTTTTGAATTAATGATGAAGTCTGAGAAATTACCAGCCTTCCTTTGTACAACAACCTCCCTTGCTCCAGTGAGAAACGTGGGTGGGAGTCGGGGTCTTTTTGCAACTCCTCCTTAATTTTGAGAGAAGAAGGTCGGAGGCTACCTGTTCCAATATTGTTTGGACGTCCACTACCGTCGGAGTAGTGATGGCCGAGAACTCTACCGAGGGGTGGATTCTGGACAACGCATCTGCGGCCTTATTTTCCGTGCCGGGACGATATTGTATCTCGAACTCATATCCCATCAACTTAGTAACCCATCGTTGAACCTCCCCGGGCACTACTCTTTATTCCAGCAAATACTTCAGGCTCCTTTGGTCCGTTTGTACTAGAAATCGTCGCCCCCATAGGTAATGTCACCATTTTTGAATTGCCAATACTATGACCATCAATTCCTTCTCATAAACTGACTTCTGTTGGGACTTGCTGGATAATACTTGACTAAAGAAAGCAATGGGCTGTTGGCTCTGCATCAACACTGCCCCCCGACCGTATCCAGATGCATCGGTTTCTACCACAAATGTTTTTGAGAAATCCGGAAGGGCTAGAACTGGGACTTTGGTCATGGCTATTTTTAATTGTTGGAAAGCCTTCTCAGCCTCTGGAGTCCACCCAAAGGAACGTCCCTACCTTTCGATGTTTTTGTGAAAAACGTCCCTACCTTTCGTTTTTTTGCGGATTACACCTTCACCTTTACCTTTTTTTGTGCAAAACGTCCTTCTATCAAGTTCTCGTTAAAATGTTCCATTAAATCAATAGGTAATTAGCACAAAAGGTCCCTACCTTTCAATATTATTGTGCAAAACGTCCCTACCTTTCGTTTTTTGGCATAATTAGCACAAAAGGTCCCTACCTTTCAATGTTATTGTAAAAAACATCCCTACCTTTTATTTTTTTAGCATTTTCACCCCTACCTTTCACCTTTCATTGCAAAAAAGGTCCTTCTCATCTATTTTTTCAATAAAACGACGATTTTACTCTCCTATTCAAATAAAACAAAAAGAAAAGATGAATTACCAACTGCAACCATAGTTCTTAAATTTTTAAAAAATTACAAAAAAATCATAAATTCTCAACCACCACCATTTTCACAACCTATCAAGCTGCCAACTATAAATCCACATAATACCACCTTTCGGCCACCATGCCCACCGAACTCCACCACCGTAAATGTGGTTGTTTTGGACAGATTGGTGATCAATACTATGGAGGAGGATATTGGGGAGAGTGAGGCGATGCTGGTGGTGGTGGAGTCTGATAGGTGTTGTGATCGAAAAGTGGTGCTATATGGATCTATAGGTGGTGGCTTGGTGGGGTTGTGAAAGTAGCGGTAGTGGAGAATTTAGGATTTATCTTTAATGTTTTGAAAGATTTAGAATTATGATTGCAATTAATTAATTATTTTTTTCTTTTCTTTTTGTTTTATTTCAATAGAATGGTAAAATCGTCATTTTATTGAAAAAATGGATGAAAAGGACCTTTTGCGCAATGAAAGGTGAAATGTAGGGGTAAAAATGCTANACCTTTTCTGCTAATTATGCTAAAAAATAAAAGGTAGGGACGTTTTGCACAATAACTTTGAAAGATAGGGACCTTTTGTGCTAGTTACCTTTTTTATTTAATGGAGCATTTTAACGGAGAGTTGACAGAAGGACGTTTTGCGCAAAAAAAGGTGAAGGTAAGGGTGTAATCCGCCAAAAAATGAAAGGTAGGGACGTTTTCCACAAAAACATCGAAAGGTAGGGATGTTTTATGCTAATTACCCCCACCCAAATGCATCCTTCTATAATTGCTGTGTGAGAGGCCAAGATATAGCTCCATAGCGGGCCACAAACCTTCGGTAATAGCTTGTCAATCCTAGGAAGCCCCGAAGTTCCTTAAGAGTTTTTGGTGTTGGCTAGTTTTGCTAGGGTCGGCTGCCACCCCTTTAGCCGTTACTCAATAGCCCAAATACTTTATCTGTGGTTGGGCGAAGAAGCACTTTTTAATGATGGCATACAACCGATGTGTTTGAAAGACCATCTTCAAGTGACGTTCATGCTCCTTCCCATCCTTATTGTATACCAGAATATCATCAAAAAACACCAAAACAAACTTCCTTAAATAGCCTCGGAATACCTGATTCATAAGTGACTGGAAAGTGGTCGGTGCATTTGTGAGCCCAAATGGCATTACCAAAAATTCATAATGCCCCTCATGTGTCCGGAATGCCATTTTATGTATGTCTTCTTCTCGCACCAGAATTTGATGGTACCTCGATTTGAGGTCCAATTTAGAAAAAACTGTTCCTCCATGCAGCTCGTCCAGTAATTCACCAATTACAGGAATTGAAAATTTGTCGGGAATGGTGACTTTGTTGAGGGCACGATAATCCATGCAAAAGCGTCAACTGCCATCCTTTTTCTTGACAAGCAAAATGGGGCTAGAGAATGGAGATATGCTAGGCTGAATAATCCCGACTGCAAGCATTTCCCGGACCATCCTCTCTATCTCATTATTTTGAATGTGCGGGTAGCGGAAGGGCCGGACGTTGACTGGCTCAGTTCCCTCTTTAAGTCTAATGGTATGGTCTGTTTCTCGACGGGGGGTAATCCTGGCGGTTCCTGAAATATGTATTGAAATTGTTGTATCAGCTGTTTGATATTTTCTGCTAACACTTCTTCCTTTCGAGTTTCGTTCCCCAAGCCCGAGATGCTTTCCACCCATATCCCCTGACCTTCTTCTTGCAAAGGCTTTACCATGACCTTAAGTGATATTCCTGTTTTATTTGGCCTTGGTTTCCCCTTCAGCACTATCATTGATTTCCCCATCCAAAATTTCATGGTCAGGCACTTCCAATAAACCTCCATTGAGCCCAAACTCCCAAGCCATTGCATTCCCAACACTACATCGGTTCCACCCAACTCCAGAGGTAGAAAATTTTCTACTACGGTCAAGCCCTACATCTCCAACACGACCTCTTTGCAAATTCCCTTGCCCTTGACAATTCACCAGACCTCATAATGACCCCATAATTAGTAGTAGTCGTGATTGACAATTCCAATTCGTGGACCAGACCCAGAGAGATAAAATTGTGCGTTGCACCACAATCAACCAGAATAGTCACTTCCTTTTGCTTTACCGCACCCTTGAGCTTCATAGTTCCTGGAGTTGATAACCCCACCACCGAATTCAAAGAGAGTTCGACCAACTCAGCAACCTCTACTTTTTCTTCCTCCACCGGCGACTCAATTTCCCCTCCTAACTCATCTCCTTCCTGTAGCAACAAAATCCTAAGCTCTTTCCTCTTACATTGGTGACTTGCAGTGTACCTTTCATCGCACCGGAAACACAACCCTTTTTCTTGCCTGAGCTGCCATTCGGCGTCGGTCATACGCTTGACCGGCGGGTCCTTGGTTGGCGCTATCAATTTCTCTCCCACCGTCACAGATCGTGTTGGAAATGGACTGGGTTTCCTCCCTTCCCAGTGATTTGGAGCTGCCAGTGTTTTGTTTGTCTTTTGGGCCGGACTCTCCCTTGCTGTTTTCATTAAGTTATTTCGGTCTTTTATGCGTTGGGCCATATCCATAATTTGGCCCAACTCTTTTGGGCCCAACACCCTAACCTCAGCTCTTACATCCGGCTTCAGCCCATTAACGAAGATCCCTTCCATTACTTCCTCTAAGATCCCCGTGACCGGTGTTGCCAGTGACTGAAAATTCCTTCTGAATTCGGCGACGGTCCCTTCTTGTTTGACCGCCAGAAATTTTTCACAAACGTTCCCTTCTTGGGTAAGCCTAAATCGCATCAGTAATTGCTGTCGGAATTGGTCCCAATTGTGAAATGGAGTCCTTGCCTCCGTCCATTGTAACCACGAAAGAGCTTCGCCATCTAAGCTAACTCCAATTGCGCCCAGTTTCTCCTTCTCGTTGAGACTATTGATTTCGAAGTATCTCTCAGCCCGGAAGGGTTTTCGCCGGCGAAGATGGGTATCTCCAGCTTCTTGATTCCCCTCCAGCTGTTTTCCTCCTTGGGCTGCTCTAATCTCACTTCTTCGCCACGTCTGATTTCTTGCCTGGTGGAATTGATTGGAGCGGAGTCCTCTGTGATGCTACCAGACCCTTCTCCTTTCGGATTCTTCCCTAACCCCGCTCTGGGGTTAACAAGTGTTGCGACAGTTTTGAGTTTCCTCCAAGGAGTGCAGAATCCTTACCATATTTTGGTTGAGATTTTCCACCGATTTCTCTAGGATTGGTAGTCCTTGCATGCCTCCCCTCACTTCTTCTAGTTCCTTTTCCACTGCCTCCATCCCGCTGTCCTTCTTTTGCGCCATTGGATCGAACGAGCTCTGATACCAATTTGTTAGGATACCAACTGGAAAGAACAAGTTAAATTGTGGAATAAGTGATTATTTGATTAAAAGCGGGTGATTACAGAAACTGGAATAAACATAAAGCATGAAGAAGGCTATAAACAAGAATAAACCACTCTACTACTCACTCAAATATTTGCCTCCTATCTATTCTTTCCTACCCTTATTTATAACATTTCTTCCTAACAGAATTTCTCTCCTCTCTCCTGCTCCCTAACCGAATGCTGTTACACATCCCTTCTAGTAACTTTTCAATTCTTCTAGTTTCTTCTAGCATAAATGAAACGGATTGGAGGCTTAATAGAATGCCATCAAGCCTAATTCACATAATCCTTCTCCTAGGGGATGCACTGCCACTGTCCCTCTAACATGCTCATAATAGGTATTTTATGATGTCCCATCCAATAATTTATTGACCTGATGGTCTCACCTATGCCACTTCATGCTTTTTATTAGATCCGGCATTAAATGTTTTCTATTTGTTGTTTGTCATCTTTGTCATGTGTGATCGTATTTTCACTTTTTTTCTCAACACCTTTGTTAATCTTTGTAGATGAAGCCTGGAAAGAAGTGCGGGCTTCTGCATTCAAGTGCATATGAACTTCTTAAATAAGTAAAACTATGATGCTAAAAAAGCCTTGGACTTGACATGCTCTCTATGAGTCAAGTTAAAATTTGTGACCGAGTGGCTAAATATTTCTTCCTTGTGGGTGATCAGGATTAGTTTCTTACATAAAAAGTCTTTTTCAACCCAATTTGGCAATGCTAGTTATCTCTTAAAGGTGTATTTCAATCATTTATGTCATACATCCAGATTTAGTCACGAGCTTCATCACATCTGAATATACCATACCCATTGGAAGGAAAAAAATATTAAAAGTATATAAAGAAATAAAATATTATCGTGATTCGTCTTTCTCAATTCTTGCAGGAAGAATTCGAGTCTATATGTCTTGCGACACAGGTATGATCTCTAAAATATCCTTTTATTCTGTTGAAATTGTATCCCTGAAATTCTAAAAGGTTTTATTTGCGAAATTGTGTTACCATAAAAGATGATTTTAGGTCTTTTAATTCTGCTGAACATTGTTGAATTTGGAAAGATCTTGGCTGTTGTATTTTTGTCTTTTTGCAGGCTGCAACAGTTCTTGACAGTGTAGAGGAACTCGTGGAAGAACATAGTCTGGACCCTCTTCTTTCTGAGAAGTAGGTGTCCTTATTTTTGTTAGCTATTTAGCAATTTATTATTAGCAGATTAGTTTCATTATTAGAATGAAAAGCAACTAGAAGCTGGGATGGACCTCTTGTAACTAAATTGACTTTTTAATCAATTCTGAATACTATTTGTTGAAGTGATTAAAAGTTATGATTTCTGCTGCCAAACTTTCTACCCTTCCAATTGGGCCAATTCTGTATTATGTAAATATATGATTTCCATGAAGTAATGACCACAAAATTACAGGAGTAATGTTGAAGCAACTGCACAAAATTTGTCCGAAGCAAAGAAAAACGAAATCCACTACCTTACGGGGATGTTGCAAAAGGTGAATTTAAACTTGTAATGTCAGCGTCTAAGTGAAAATGTTTAATTAGTCTTATATTTTATTGAGTCCTGCAAGTTGGAAGCAATGCAAATGCATTAGATTGTAATTTTATGCTATAATTTGCCTCTGTTTATACGTATTTATAGTCTACAGCAGTATCAATTATGGTAAAACATTAAATTCAAGTCCAGGTAGCAATGCATATCCTGTGTTTCTGTGTATACTACCTGGTGGCATCTTTTAACAAGAAAACTTGAACTTATATGGCCTAGTTACTATTTGTTTTACTCGGATTTTAACAATCAAATAATTATGCCACTGCTTATGGGCTAGCTGAGTTACCTGCTTAATCATTAGTTCATTGTTAGATTTAATGATAAACATAAGTGCAATGCTTCATGAAGAAAATGTTTCTGATAAGCTATTACAGTAGAATATATGCTACTGAAAAGGCTTGAGTATGAGAAAAATTGTTTCTTGCACCTGATCTCTCTATATTGAATACAAATGCCATAATAAGAGTAGGCTCGGGGTTACAGGTGAGCCAAACTTGATGATTTTATTGTCTCTTGTCATGGTGCAGAGATTTATAGTATGAATAAAGGGATCACAATCATATGGGAAATCTCAAAAGAATGGGTTTTTCTGGTTCTCCTAATTGGTTTTGAACTTAAAATGGCTAATTGTTTATCTGTGCGATTTTCAGAGAAGGTTCTTGGCACCTGTAATTTTGCATTTTGCACCTCCCAACTGCTTTAAATTGCTTCTACCTCTGTGAACTGCTTAACATCTGAGGCAGCCTTGTAATTTTGTAAAACTTAATCTGGCCTTTCATCTGCTTGTTAATTGCACAATTAATGAAAGGAGATCTCTTGGCTAATGATTCTTATCTCACTCAAATGTATCTTTTTACCAGGCAGAAGAACAGAAGCGTGATATCAGCGCTCGTCTCGAACTCCTAAAGAGAGAAAAGCACGACTTCTCTGGTGCTGAGAACCTTCTTGCTGAGGTAATTTATTACTGTGACTTTTTTGCTTTTATTCGTGAATATTATTTGAATAAATATCTTCTACTAAAAGTTTCTTATCGCTTAATTCTACAGTTAAGGACTGGGATATTGAACTATGAGAATGGCCGCAGCACAAGGATCACTAATACATAAGATACCATCAGCAGTCTCATGCATCAATATTTTGAGTGAATCTCAAACCAGCAACTAAGTAGTTTTGCTGTTGTATTCTGCTTGTAAGCTATATCTGTTATGTTTGAGAATTGATAACGGTATATAAAACCACTGTCACTTTCTTGAATTTCCTTGTTTGGCAACATGAAAATTCTTCCTAGCGTGTTAAATCCTACAATAAAGCTGGTTGTACAGGCCTTGGTGCCCCCCCCCCCCCCCCCCCCCCCCCGGCCGGGGGGGGGGGGGGGGGGGCGGGGGTGGCCCGCCCCATCAACTCGTCTAGGCGGGAGGGGTAAATTGTCATCTCTAAGTGCATTTGTTCAATAAAATACTACACTTCAAGTGCACGGGTCGCGTTCAAGTAATAAAGTGGGCTTTTGGAGTCCTAATTCCCAATAGGCGGGGGGCTGGCAAGACAGTTGTTATTGCTCAGCTTGAAGAATAGGGGTGTCAATTTGATTTGTCGCTCGGCCTCTAAAAGTTCAAGCTGGTTAGGTTCCACTGAACCTCGTTTTTTGGCAATGGCTCAAGCTCGAGCCAGCTTGGTGGCTCAGTCGACTTGTGTCATAGGCTAGTTGAGTCATAGAAAAGAATTTACATGGCATATTCAATTTTTCTATTTTGTTGTGAACAACAATATGTAATGTACTAAATTAGTATTCAATGCTGACTAAAACTAAGAATAGATAAAACATCGAAAGTAAAAGCCAAATATCTTGTAGTGCTTAAAATCGAGATATAATTTAGCAGAAACTCTTTATTATGTATTTTCATTCATTTATTGTTGCGTCATCAATCAATTGCAATTATTATTAGGCGTATGAAAGATACCACCTTATAACATCGACAAAATTGGAATTCAAAATTTCATATTCGCCATCGGTTTTAGCACAATGCTTGGTTACATCAGGCCGCTACAGTTGTTTTGCAACCGTTAAAAAAAGTTCAAATTTCAAATTAGTATAAATTGTACATAATTTATATTGTTAAATTTTTTTTTGAATTTCACGACTTTATAAATAAATAAATAAATAATCAAGCCCGCTTGACTCGGGCCAAAGAAGCTCGATCCATTTTTTACCCGAGCCATGATCTTCGATTTGACTTGTTTACATCCCTAAACTCGAATATTGAGAAGGTATATGATGTTTTGAAGTTATCCTATTTTAAGAATTTTGTTTTTACTTTATACTGGCATTTGGTGCCAGATTAAAGATATTTTCTTCCCTTTTAGATTTTGTCCATTTTCATTCCTTCATGGTATGGTCAGCCTCCTAAGTATTATGAGAGAACTTCACTACATGTTTCTTATGCCGAATTAGACATGAAGAAAAGCGAAAAGTAAAAAATGCCACTTCGATCCTATTCCATTCAGCGTAGAACATGCAATACTATAGGCGTTCACCTGGCCAATAAACACATGCCCTTGCGGAACTAAGGTCCCCTACAGATGGTCCAAATCACAGCTAGTCTGGACCAGGCTACTTGGGACATGACAAATGACAACCCGAAACATTTTGACACGTTTAATCGATATATAGATATATGATAACTAGGGCTAGCGCTTCGCTACATAAGCCCATGGGCCAGCATTATCCATGTTTAACACTAATCTAGGTAGCAACACTTGTAGCATTAAATTACATGTCCAATTAAATATAATGATTTATAACCTAGGTAATATAAATTATAAAATGTTGACATCTAAATTGGTGTTTAACACCACTAGTGCTAGGTAGCATTATTCGAAAAATTTAGCACTTTGTGCTGGTAATTGTTTGTTCCAAGAACTTTGCACTATCTCATTGTCTGGTGATGTGTTTCTATGTAAACTAGATACGTATACGCTGTCTTATAATTTGCTATATTTTAGAGGATTAGTTTTTCATGTTTGTAGCCTTCTTAAGGGAGTATTCATTTGGATGCCAGCATTTAACCTGCCCTTTTGTCCATTTATTAATATTAAGATAAACTTAGATGATTGATTTTGACTTATTGTACAAAGTCCTTGGAATATCTTGTTGCCAGCTCTTATTAAAGTTATATACTACTTATTTGAAGTATTAGTAAAATAGTATTAAGCTGGCAATTGCTAAATTCTGACATTGAAAGCATTGTTGAATTGTGATATTATGTAGAGTCAACTCATTTTGATATCTAATTTGTTTGAAGGACATATACAATTGCTCAGTGAAACTGTAATGTCAGCATCTGAGTGAAAATGTTTATCTAGTCTATATTTTATTGAATCCTGAAAGTCGGAAGCAATGCAAATGCATTAGATTGTAATTTTATGCTATAATTTGCTTCTGTTTATACATATTTATAGTCTACAGCAGTAACAATTATGGTAAAACATTAAATTCGAAGTCCAGGTAGACATGCATATCCTGTGTTTCTGTGTATACTACCCGGTGGCATCTTTTAGCAAGAAAACTTGAACTTATACGGCCTAGTTACAACTTTTTTTACGAATAATTATGCCACTGCTTATGGGCTAGCTGAGTTACCTACTTAATCAATAGATCATTGTTAGATTTAATGATAAAGTGCAATGCTTCATGAAGAAAATGTTTCTGATAAGCTATTACAGTAGAATATATGCTACTGAAAATGCTTGAGAATGGGAAAAATGTTTCTTGCACCTGATCTCTCTATATTGAATACAAATGCCATAATAAGAATAGGCTCGTTGTTACAGGTGAGCCAAACTTGATGATTTTGTTATCTCTTGTCATGGTGCAGAAATTTGTTGGATGATTAAAAGGATCACATTCACATGGGAAATCTCAAAAGAATGGGTTTTTCGGGTTCTCCTAATTGGTTTTGAACTTAAAATGGCTAATTGTTTATCTATGCGATTTTCAGGGAAGGTTCTTGGCACCTGTAATTTTGCATTTTGTGCCTCCCAACTGCTTTAAATTGCTTCTACCTCTGTGAACTGCTTAACACCTGAGGCAGCCTTGTAATTTTGTAAAACTTAATCTGGCTTAATCTGGCCTTTCATCTGCTTGTTAATTGCACAATTAATTAAAGGAGAACTCTTGGCTAATGACTTTCTCTCTCAAATGCCTTTTGACGAGGCAGAAGAACAGAAGCGTGATATCAGTGCTCGTCTTGAACTCCTAAAGAGAGAAAAGCACGACTTCTCTGGTGCTGAGAACCTTCTTGCTGAGGTAATTTGTTCCTGTGACTTTTTTGCTAGTATTCGTGAATATTATTTGAATAAATATCTTCTACTAAAAGTTTCTTATCACTTAATTCTACAGTTAAGGACTGGGATATTGAACTATGAGAATGGCCGCAGCACGAGGATCACTAATACATAAAATACCATCAGCAGTCTCATGCATCAAACTTTGAGTGAATCTCAAACCAGCAACTAAGTAGTTTTGCTGTTGTTATATCCTGCTTGTAAGCTATATCTGTTAGGTTTGAGAATTGACAACAGCTAATAAAACCACCGTCACTTTCTTGAATTTCCTTGTTTGGCAAAATGAAAAATCTTCATTGCGTGTTAAATTCTACAATAAAGTTGGTTGTACAGGCCTTGGTGCCCCCGCCCACCACCCCAAAATAGGTGGGGGCCTACAGGACAGTTGTTATTGCTCAGCTTGAAGAATAGCTCGAATAGGGGTATCAATTTGGTTTGTTGCTCAGCCTCTAAATGTTCGAGCTGGTTAGGTTCCACTGAGCCACATTTTTTGGCAATGGCTCGAGCTCGAGACAGCTCGGTGGCTCAGTCGGCCTGTGTCATAGGCTAGTTGAGTCATATAAAAGAATTTACATGACATATTCAATTTTTCTTTTTTGTTGTGAACAACAATGTGTAATGTACTAAATTAGTATTCAATACTGACTAGAACTAAGAATAGAGAAAACATTGAAAGTAAAAGCCAAATATCTTGTAGTGCTTAAAATTGAGATATAATTTATCAGAAACTCTTTATTATGTATTTCCATTCATTTATTGTTGCTTCACCAATCAATTGCAATTATTATTAGGCATATGAAAGATACCACATTTATAACATCTACAAAATTGGAATTCAAAATTTCATAGTCGCCATTGGTTTTAACACAACGCTAAGTTATATCAGGCCGCTACAGTTGCGGTGTAGCCATTAAAAAAAAGTTCAATTTTCGAATTAGTATAAATTGCACATAATTTATAGTTAAATTTTTTTTTGAATTTCATGACTTTGAAAATTAATAAATAAATAATCAAGCTTGCTTGACTCGGGCCAAAAAAGCTCAATCCATTTTTTACCCGAGCTGTGACCTTCGGCTTGAGTCGTTTACATCCCAAAACTCGAATATTGAGAAGGTATATAATGTTTTGAAGTTCTCCTATTTTAAGAATTTTGTTTTTACTTTATACTGGCATTTGGTGCTAGACTAAAGATACTTTCTTCCTCTTTAGATTTTTGTCCATTTTCATTCCTTCATGGTATGATCAGCCTACTAAGTATTATGAGAGAACTTCACTACATGTTTCTTATGCCGAATTAGACATGAAGAAAAGAGACAAGTAAAAAATGCCACTTCGATCCTATTCCATTCAGTGTAGAACATGCAATACTATAGGTGTTCACCAGACCAATAAACACAGGCCCTTGGGGAACTGAGGTCCCCTATAGATGGTCCAAATCACAGCTAGTTTGGACCAGGCTACTTGGGACTTGACAAATGACAACCCGAAACATTTTGAAACGTTTAATCGAGATATAGAGATATGATAACTAGGGCTAGTGCTTCGCTACCTAAGCCCATAGGCCAGCATTATCCATGTTTTAAAATCAATCTAGGTAGCAACACTTGTAGCATTAAATTACATGTTCAGTTATATTTAATGATTTATGACCCAGGTAATATAAATTATAAAATATTGACACCTAAATTGGTGTTTAACACCACTTGTGTTACATAGCATTATTCGAAAAATTTAGCACTTTGTGCTGGTAATTGGTTGTTCTGAGAACATTGCACTGTCTCATTGTTTGGTGACGTGTTTATACGTACACTAGATATGTATATGCTGTCTTATAATTTGCTATATTTTAGAGGATTAGTTTTTCATGTTTGTAGCCTTCTTAAGGGAGTATTCATTTGGATGCCAGCATTTATCCTGCCCTTTTGACCATTTATTAAGAGAAACTTATATGATTGATTTTGACTTATTGTACAAAGTCCTTGGAATATCTTGTTGCCAGCTCTTATTAAAGTTATATATACTACTGATTTGAAGTATTAGTAAAATAGTATTAAGTTGGCAATTGATAAATTCTGACATAGAAATCCTTGTTTAATTGTGATAGTATGTAAAGTCAACTCATTTTGATAGCTAATTGTTTTGAAGGACATATATAATTGCTCATCTTCCAACTAGTTTTCATATTATAATTAGTTAGTTCAAAAGGCTAAACCTAAAGTGTTAATGGATCGAGTCGAGCTGGTTTGGCCTCAGACACCCAAGCTCTATTCTACTCTATAGACAGGTCAGTTGAGCTCATGTCCAAATACTAGGCTCAACTCGATCCTTTTGCTTGTGGTTTCATGGGGCAAGTTGCCACAAGATGATTCCTTTCTCATTTTTCAAAGAAAGTAATAAAATAAATTAAAAAGGAGCACTTTTTAAAAAAGAAATAGTAAAATAAGCCTTAAAATGAGCAAAAACGAGCTGATCCACGAGCATGTACAGGAAAAAAAGTGAGCTCAGCTCGACTTATGATAATCTCAAAACGAGCCCGTAAGTTGTAGGGCGGCTCAAAATGAGTAGAATTTTTAAACTCCTTTCAATACTTTGCTACATTCTGAATTGTTAATAGATATATAAATTACACGAGGGAAATGTCTAATAATTGCTTCATCCTTTTAGTTATATTGAGATCTCGAATGATTATATATTTAGGTCTAAGCAATATATGTAGAAAACACTAAAATCGTCATTTTTTTTTAATTTTCCTCAATTCAATTGAAATAAATTAAGCTTGTTAATAAACAATGAGATCCATAGAGAAATTCTTTGATACAAAAATGAGGAAACTTGGTTCTTCTGAATGCTCCGAGTCATTTTTCACGTCGAATCAATTGATCTGCACCCTAATGCTTCTGTATTGAGATATTATGGCCTCATTCGACAATGATTTTGAAAAGTCAAAAGTTGCTTTTGTCATTTAAAAATTGCTTTTAAATATATTTTAATATTTTCTTAAAAGTGTGTTATCTGATTAGATAAAGTTTTATAAAAAGCAGAGGTCTCGTCAAATTAGCCTTATTAGTTTTATAAAGATTTTGATGATGAAAGCAATGAAATCATTAGCTGTAATGAATATAATTTATTTTCCATTGACATTAATTAATTAGTTGAAAAAACGTAATTTTATTAAAGTAATAATGGCAACATTTGGACACTTGTAAAGCTTGCTTGATTTTGTTGGAATCTTAATGATGACTTTTTGTGATTAATAAAAACAGCTACTCACATTTCCCTTTTAGATAAAAAAAAAAAAATATTTAAACACGGGTTTGATCCTCAAAGTATCGATACTTTGTTTATACTTAACACCATACTTAGGTGGCATATTACAATAGGCGGTGTAATTACTTTTAAAACCAATTATTATCTTTCATCGCCTATTGTAGTGTGTCACGTCACTCGATACTTAACATAAATTAAGTATCGGTGCTTAGGAGATATATTTGAATGAGACCGTTTCCTGAAATATACAATTATAATAGTTTGAATTTTGAACTTTGAAGAAAGGGTGGGCGGAGGGCTGAATATACTAATCGATGGACTGGGTAGGTTTGATTATATTATTATATTATTCTTCGATCATGGACTGATATGAAAGTGTGGGAATCTTTGTACACTTTTTCATCATTAATTATAGTAAAAGATTAGTTGCCGTAGGCAGGTAGAGTTTTAGAGTTAAATATATCTAGGGTTGTCAATTTTTAGTGTAGATAGAAGCCGTTTGTTGACTAGTGAAATCATCCTCAATGTCGTTGAGGCTCCTCTGTTCAATTGGTACATCTAAATCATTCATCTTCAATTTGGTGCAATCAAGTTATATAAATTCGACTGTTCTATTAAAGGCCCCGAAAATTTAATTAACGTTATGTGCTGACTTGAAAACTAAAGAGTAATTAGCACAAAACGTTCTTACTTTTCAACGTTATTGTGCAAAACGTCCACACCTTTTATTTTTTAACATTTTCATCCATATTTTCACATTTCTTTGTGGAAAATGTCATTTTTTAAATAAAAAATGTAAAATGACAAATATAACTTCCTATTTAAATAAAAAGAAAAGAAAAGAAAAGAAAAATTAAAAAATAATTTACAATTATACTCCCAAACTTTTTCAAAAACTGCAAATGAGTCCAAATAAATTACTCATAGGATAATTAGCACAAAATGTCATTGCATTTCCATATTATTGTACAAAAAGTCTTTATCTTCCATTTTTTTGGGCATTCTCACTATATTTTTCAATTAAAAGCCGTAAAATAACATATATACACTCCTATTTGAATAAAAAAATAAAGAACAAATTACAATTATACTCCTAAAATTTTCAAAAAAAGGTACATATAAATTCCAAATAATTTTTTTTAAAAAAAAAAGTGATATCTATTTCTTTTTTAATTATCTATTTGAAATTCATTTGTATTTTTTGGAAAAATTGGGAGTATAGTTATAATTTGTTCTTTATTTTTATTTTTTATTTTTGTTTTATTTAAATATGAGGGCATATTCATCATTTTACATCTTTTCTTTGATAAAATGGATGAATATGATAATTTTCTCAATGAAATGTCAAATAAGGATGAAAATGTCAAAAAAATAAAAAGTAGAAACGTTTGGTATAATAATATTAAAATATATGGACGATTTATGCTAATTACTCCTTTAATAATTTATTTGAACTCATTTGCAATTTTTTAAAAAGTTTGGGAGTATAATCGTAAGTTTTTTTTAAAAATTTTTCTTTCCTTTTCCTTTTGTTTTATTTAAATAGAATGGTATATTTGTCATTTTACATTTTTTTTATTGAGAAAATAATATTTTCGGCAATGAAAGGTGAAAATGTCAAAAAATGAAAAATATGGACGTTTTGTACAATAACATTGAAAGATAAGGACATTTTGTGCTAATTACCCAAAACTAAAGTATTACTATCAAATATGTCTATGTCATCAACAATGCACATAATCCATCCTGGAATATATTCTCAAAACAATAATATAAACTTAAAACATGTTTTTATATTTCAACTATTTATTATTTTTATCATCGAGATCAACATATTTCATTAGTTAAACTAATAGTAGTGGACATAGCGACTAACGGTGCAAGTAAATAGAAGTAACTAGATTTGTTAGAAAATCAAATTTGGATGATATAATCGCACCAAATTGAAGATGGGTGACTTGGATGTACATCCAGTCAAAGTTGAGTGACTCACAATGCATTTTACCCTTTGATTTCACTTATTAAGGAATTAACTCTAATAATTAGTAGCCTTGTTGCTTGGTTCAATATCCGTTGGCGCCTTCCCTTATTGGGAGGTTTAATCAAAATACAAGTCCAAGTGTACCAAGGGTAGCTTCCTCATCAATCCTAAACGCACTTTGCTCTATCTGCTTTAACTCATTGTAGGCGAGAGTTAGCTCTCATAGTTAATTTCGTTCAATAGGTGAACTCATCCTCTTTTAGTATCAGTCTATTCTATGATGGCCTATTGTTTTTCCTAGACTTTACTCGAATAAAATATAAACTGTGAGTATTACACTAATAAGCTGCTTTTAGCAATTAGGGCAAACTATCGCCTAATCCTAGAGTGAGAGAGAGCAACTTGAACTAGACTTGTTTTCCACGCCCCCTCCCGTGCACTTAGGTTGCTTGAGGAGCTGCGGTATGACCCTTATTCTATACCTTCATCGGATCAATTAAGATTAAAGCCTAGTCTATACCTACATCCACAAGTAAAGTCATTTAATCCCTTATTCTATACCTTCATATCGAAAAAATAAAATGTCACTTATACATATTTCAACACTTTTTTAATTCACTGCAACTTTGCAACTGAATAACATCCAACATTTATCCTAATAGCATCGAATTCTATCCATGGCTCTTGGTATGTCACCTCAAGAGGATTACGAGGCCGACAACATGTAAAGTACGATGAGGAGTGATTACGTGATTACGAACAAGAGTGATATGATTCAATTGTTCAAGTGTATGAATTTAATTGATTAGAGTACTTACTATTTGGACCTTGCAAACTTGTTACTTGTTGGGCCTTGTCAATGGAACTGGGTGAATAATTTAAAAAACAAAAAAATATAAAAAAGAACAAATTTGATTTCAGGGTCAAGAACTTAGAACCGTTTGAGATCCACGGTTCTCGATTCCGGTCACTAATTAATATTATTATTATTATTTGGAATCGGACTGGAACTTCCGGTTCCGTTGGGGGGGGGGGTTTGTTCCAATCAAAATGCCCACCCACAAATTGGTTCTTATAATCAAGTCAGGGCTGGCCCTAAAAATTTTGAGGCCCAAGGCAACGAAATATTATGAGGCCCCTAAATAAATCTCTTAACCAGCTTAGTAATCTCTTTAACATCGAAAGAAAGTTATGCCACACACCTACTTTTTAATAAATATTTGTGATTTCAACATTTTTTAACCATACATACTGTTTTTATATAGTAAAAAGGAATGTGAAAAAAGTAAACAAATAATTAGCTATTCATTACCTAGCTAAGATTACTTCAACAAACACACCCTTATTATGTCAAATTAAAGAACAAAATCCTAAATTAGCGTCCTTTCATATTCCACATCCAAAATCCCTAAATTATATTGAAACATACCTAGTGTTATAGTGAAAATCTTGACAATATTTCGTCAAACAATATGTGTATCGATCGCTTTATAAGATTAATATGGTTCAGCATTTATGTTTTCAACGTAGTAATATTTTCTGTATTTGGATTAGAATGCAATGAATGTGTACGTTCATCATACTTCTTATTTTTTTTGAACTAAATTCTGTTTACGGAAGGACTAGAATGAGACAATTTAAATTTACATCAGTTACAAATTTTGGTTTGGGATTTAATTTTAGGAGCTAGTATTTTAAACATATTTAACCATCAATCTATTATTTTTAGTTAATATTATCATGACATAGTAAGATGTGAATTAATATCTTGTACGGATGTATATGTGAATTTTTTCGTTAGCATCAATGATGGTCGATTCAAACACAATTTCTCGTGATAAAGAACATTAAGCTGATGACACTCACTCACCATTTGATTTGTTCAAGAATCAAATTTCGCATTCAGGAAATAAAACTATAGCCTTTTGAAAACCCGTGAGGCATGTGAGTGGTGACTAACATTTATTACCTAAAATTTTCTACATTAAAAAGAAATAAAAATTCTAAAGAAGCAATCAAATCTACAAACTAAAAAATAACCTTGAATAATTACACCAAATTAAAAAAAAATGTCATTATTGGGTTGTGGGACAACCTTTCTTTTATTTGTAGTACTACATCTTCAAGCAAATATTTAATGCAAGGATTCCATAAATTTTGTACAAAACATAGTATTTTTGGACTTTGATATTTTTTTTTTTTTTGGAGGCCCCCTATATGTTGAGGCCCAAGGCCACTGGTGGCCTTGAACCGGCTCTGGGTTTGAGAATTGATAACAACATATAAAACCGAGCAATGCTTTATGTACAATGAATTTGACAACATTGTTGACAATATTGCCACATGAATTGTTATCATTGAACAGTTTGAAAAATAACATATCTTTTCAATCAATACTTTTTTGTCACACCCATCATTGTCAACAATGTTGTACAAAATCATTGTACAAATAGATTAATTGTATAAAACCACCGTCACTTACTTGAATTTCCTTGTTTGGCAAAATGAAAAATCTTCCTTGCGTGTTAAATTCTACATTAAAGTTGTTTGTACAAGCCCTATGCTAAGTGGCGCCCCCTCCCCAAATAGGCGAGGGGCCTGTAGGACAGTTGTTATTGCCCAACTTGAAGAACAACTTGAATAGGGATGTCAATTCTGTTGTCACTCAGCTGTAAAAAGTCCAAGCTAGTTGGGTTCCATCGAGCCTCATTTTTTGGCGATGACTTGAGCTCAAGCTGTCTCGGTTGGCCTGGGTCAGTTGAGTCATAGAAAAGGAATTACATGACATATCCAATTGTTCTTTTTTTTTTTTTTTTTTTTTTTTGTGTGTAATATACAAATCAATATTCAATGCTGACTAAAACTAAGAATAGAGAAAACATTGAAAGTAAAAGGAATATACCTTGTAGCATTAAAAATTGAAACATAATTTAATAGAAACTCTTTATAATATATTCTCATTTATTTATTGTTATACGCTTTGTTATATCAGGCAGCTACAGTTGCTTTGTAGCCGTTAAAAAATATTCAAATTTCGAATTAGCATAAATTGCACATAATTTATATTGTTAAAAAAAAAATGAATTTCATGACTTTACAAGCTCGAGCCATTTTTTACTTGAGTCGTGACCTTCGACTCAACTTGTTTATATCCCTAAACTCGAATATTAAGAAGTTATTTGATGTTTTGAAGTTATCCCAATTTTAAGAAATTTGCTTTTACTTTATACTAACATTTGGTGCCAGACGAAATATACTTTCTTCCCCTTTATATTTTGTCCATTTTCATTCCTTCATGGTATGATCAGCCTACTAAGTATTATGAGAGAACTTCACTACACGTTTCTTATGCCGAATTAGACATGAAGAAAAGAGACAAGTAAAAAATGCCACTTCGATCCTATTCCATTCAGTGTAGAACATGCAATACTATAGGTGTTCACCAGGCCAATAAACATAGGCCCTTGCAGAACTAAGGTCCCCTACAGATGGTCCAAATCACAACTCATCTAGACCGGGCTGCTTGGGACTTGACAAATGACAACCCGAAACATTTTGACACGTTTAATCAATGTATAGATATATGATAACTAGGGCAAGCACAACGCTACCTACGCCCATGGGCCAGCATTATCCATGTTTAACACCAATCTAGATAACAACACTTGTAGCATTAAATTACATGTTCAATTAAATATAATGATTTATGACCTAGGTAATATAAATAATAAAATGTTGACACCTAAATTGGTGTTAGATAGCATTATTCGAAAAATTTAGTGCTTTGTACTGGTAATTGGTTGTTTTGAGAACTTTGCGCTGTCTCATTTTCTGGTGATATGTTTATACGTACACTAGATATGTATAAGTTGTCTTATGATTTGCTATATTTTAGAGGATTAGTTTTTCGTGTTTGTAGCCTTCTTAAGGGAGATGCCAGCATTTAACCTGCCCTTTTGACCATTTATTAAGAGAAACTTATATGATTGATTTTGACTTATTGTACAAAGTCCTTGGAATATCTTGTTGCCAGCTCTTATTAAAGTTATTTACTGCTGATTTGAAGTATTAGTAAAATAGTATTAAGTTGGCAATTGATAAATTCTGACATAGAAAGCATTGTTTAATTGTGATATTATGTAGAGTCAACTCATTTTGATATCTAATTGGTTTGAAGGACATATATAATTGCTCATCTTCCAACTACTTTTCATATTATAATTAGCTAGGTCAAAAGGCAAACGTGGTAACGGATCGAGTCGAATTGGTTTGGCCTCAGACACCCGAGCATTGTTCTACTCTATAGACGGGTTAGTTTAGCTCATGTCCAAATCCTGGGTTCGATCCGATCCTTTTGCTTGTGGTTTCATGGGGCAAGTTGCCACAAGACGAGTCTTTTCTCATTTTTCAAAGAAATTAATAAAATAAATTAAAAAGGAGCACTTTTTTAAAAAGAAATAGTAAAATAAGCCTTAAAATGAGCAAAAATGAGCTGATCCACAAGCATGTACAAGAAAAAAAGTGAGCTCAACTCGACTTATGATCATCTCAAAACGAGCCCGTAAGTTGTTGGGCGGCTCAAAATGAGTAGAATTTTTAAACTCCTTTCAATACTTTGCTACATTCTGAATTGTTAATAGATATATAAATTACACGAGGGAGATGTCTAATAATTGCTTCATCCTCTTAGCTATATTGAGATCTCGAATGATTATATATTTAGGTCTAAGCAACATATGTAGAAAACACTAAAATCGTCATTTTTTTTAATTTTCCTCAATTCAATTGAAATAAATTAAGCTTGTTAATAAAAGATGAGATCCATAGAGAAATTCTTTTATACAAAAATGAGGAAACTTGGTTCTTCTGGATGCTTTGAGTCATTTTTAATGTCGAATCAATTGATCCGTACCCTAATGCTTCTGTATTGAGATATTATGGCCGCATTGGACAATGATTTGGAAAAGTCAAAAGTTGCTTTTGTCATTAAAAAATTGCTTTTAAATATATTTTAATATTTTCTTAAAAGTGTGTTATCTGATTAGATAAACTTTTACAAAAAGCAGAGGTCTCGTCAAATTAGCCTTACTAGTTTTATAAAGATTTTGATGATGAAAGCAATGAAATCATTAGCTGTAATGTATATAATTTATTTTCCATTGACATTAATTAATTAGTTGAAAAAACGTAATTTTATTAAAGCAATGATGGCAACATTTGGACACTTGTAAAGCTTGCTTGATTTTGTTGAACTTAATGATGACTTTTTGTGATTAATAAAACACAGCTACTCACATTTCCCTTCTAGATAATATATATATATATATATATATATATATATATATATAGACACACAGGTTTGATCTTCAAAGTATCGGTACTTTGTTTATACTTAATATCATATTTAGGTGGCAAATTACAGTAGACGGTGTAATTACTTTTAAAACCAATTATTATCTTTCACCACCTATTTTAGTGTGCCACGTCACTCGATGATTAACATAAATTAAGTATCGGTACTTAATATATTTGAATGAGACAGTTCTTGAAATATATAATTATAGTAGTTTGAATTTTGAACTTTGAAGAAAGGGTGGGCGGAGGGCTGAATATACTAGTCGATGGACTGGGTAGGTTTGATTATATTATTATATTATTCTTCGATCATGGACTGATATGAAAGTGTGGGAATCTTTGTACACTTTTTCATCATTAATTATAGTGAAAGATTAGTTGCCGTAAGCAGGTAGAGTTTTCGGGTTAAATGTATCGAGGGTTGTCAATTTTTAGGGTAGATAGAAGCCGTTTGTTGACTAGTGAAATCATCCTCAATGTCGTTTAGGCTCCTCTGTTCAGTCGGTACATCTAAGTCATTCATCTTCAATTTGGTGCAATCAAGTTATATAAATTCGACCGTTCTATTAAAGGCCCCGACAATTTAATTGATGTTATGTGCTGACTTGAAAACTAAAGGGTAATTAGCACAAAACGTCCTTACTTTTCAACGTTATTGTGTAAAATGTCCACACATTTTATTTTTTGACATTTTCACCCCTATTTTTCACATTTCATTGTGGAAAATGTCATTTTTTAAATAAAAATTTATAAAATGACAAATATAACTTTCTATTTAAATAAAACAAAAAGAAAAGAAAAGAAAAAATTAAAAAATTATTTACAATTATACTACCAAACTTTTTCAAAACTGCAAATGAGTCCAAATAAATTACTAAAAGGATAATTAGCACAAAATGTTCTTGCCTTTCCATATTATTGTACAAAAAGTCTCTATCTTTCTTTTTTGACATTTTCACAATATTTTTCAATTAAAAGCTGTAAAATAACATATATATACTCCTAAAATTTTCAAAAAAAAAAAGGTACATATAAATTCCAAATAAATATATTTTTTAAAAAAAAGTGATATTTATTTCTTTTTTAATTATTTATTTGAAATTCATTTGTATTTTTTGAAAATTTTGGGAGTATAGTTGCAATTTGTTCTTTATTTTTATTTTTATTTAAATATGAGGGCATTTTTATCATTTTACATCTTTTCGTTGATAAAATGGATGAATATGATGATTTTCTCAACGAAATGTCAAATAAGGATGAAAATGTCAAAAAAATAAAAGGTAGAAACGTTTGGTATAATAATATTGAAATATATGGACGTTTTATGCTAATTACTCCTTTAATAATTTATTTCAATTCATTTGCAATTTTTTTAGAAGTTTGGAACTATAATTGTAAGTTTTTTTTTTTTTAATTTTTCTTTTCTTTTCCTTTTGTTTTATTTAAATAGAAGGGTATATTTGTTATTTTACATTTTTTATTGAGAAAATAACATTGTCGGCAATGAAAGGTGAAAATAGAGATGAAAATGTCTTAAAATGAAAAATATGGATATTTTGTACAATAACATTGAAAGATAAGGACGTTTTGTGCTAATTACCCAAAACTAAAGTATTACTATCAAATATGTCTATGTCATCAACAATGCACATAATCCATCCTGGAATATATTCTCAAAACAATAATATAAACTTAAAACACGTTTTTATATTTCAACTATTTATTATTTTTATCATTGAGATCAACATATTTCATTAGTTAAATTGATAGTAGTGGAAATAGCGACTAACGGTGCAAGTAAATAGAAGTTGGGCTAGTTGATTGCATAAAATTTAAGATAAGTAACTAGATTTGTTAGAAAATCAAATTTGGATGATATAATCGCACCAATTGAAGATGGGTGACTTGGATGTACATCCAGTCAAAGTTGAGTGACTCACTATGCATTTAACCCTTTAATTTCACTTACGAAGGAATTAACTATAATAATTAGTAGCCTTGTTGCTTGGTTCATATCCGTTGGCACCTTCCCTTATTAGGAAGTTTAATCGAAATACAAGTCTATGTGTACGGAGAGTAGCTCCCTCATCAATCCTAAACATGCTTTGCTCTATCTGCTTTAACTCATTGTAGGCGAGAGTTAGCTCCCATAGTTCATTTCGTTCAATAGGTGAACTCATCCTCTTTTAATATCAGTGTGTTCTGTGATGACCTATTGTTTTTCCTAGACTTTACTCGAATAAACTATAGGCTACGAGTATTACTCTTTCATCGGATCAATTAAGATTAAGGCCTAGTCTCTAACAAGCAATTACGGAGTCAAAAAGCCAAAATGTTTGAAACAAATTATAGATAGGATTTTGCTCAATGTATAGGGGTTCTGTTCCACAGAACCCATATAGGGTAATCGCAGCTGACGTGCGGGATCCGCCTGTATAAAAAAATGTCAAAATTTCCACCACCTCGCTCGTGCTGTGAGTACTTGTAGGGGGTTATGTGAAAAGAACCCCTACACCTGAAGCAATGTTTTTATGGATAATAAGTTTTGAATAATTCACTTATATAGCTATCAAAATTGTTGTCAAAAGTGCTGTAATTAAGATCGTAGGGTCAGATCTAGCAGTAACGGCTTGACTGGCTAAATGACGATACGGGTGTCTTCAGTTCATTATAGCAAAAGGTCCCAAAGTCAGCTACGTACTTTAATTATGCTATTGAAATATGGAAAAGGTCAAAACGAAAAATTATTGAATGTGGCCCACTCTTGATGAGGTTGGTGATATTACACACACGCATACTGTTTTAGAAGATATAAATAAATAACCCTAAATTTTTCTTCGAGAGCAAATGCGATACATACACGATTGTGTATATGAGTAATAGTTTTTTTTTTTTTTTTAAAGCAAGAGTGGAAGCAAGAACATGAGAAAATTGTTATTCAACTTAAATTAGGAGAAATATTCAATAATATTACACATCTAAGATTTAATGGCGAAAGAATATTCAAATAAACGAGCTAAAATTTATTGAGAATTGTAAGCAAAAATCATAACCAGAGCTATGATTTTCTGCATGTAACTGTATTTGTCTATAAATGATGCAAAATAAAATACACAGATTGGGAAATAAATATGTTAAGAATGAAACATTGAAGTAAAATAATTAATCTCATAGGAATACATGTTGTAAGAATTTCAGATTAAATTTTCATTCATTGCCTTGCGGACTTTTTACATGTCAAAAAAAAAAAAAAAAATGCCACCAAAAAAAAAAAAAAAAAAAAAAAAAAAATGCCACCATAAAAAATGAAAAAGAAAAAATAGAATTGAACCTAGTATGTTACACTATATCTTCAAATTCTTGAGTTTCTAGTCTGGTAGGAAAATGAATAATTGCTAACTTTACGAAGTTCTTTAAACTTCGGCTATCATAACTCTTTTAATTGTTTTTACTATATTATAATCGATAGTTGATTATATTGTCCAATCATCTCCAATATAGCGTATCAAACGTGCCCTTTATGTACAATTGGCTTTCTCGGGCAGGTTTAACACCCAAAATCTTCTTATTGCATGGTTTTTTTTTACTGTTTCATTCCTCTTTATGTGAGCTGATGATCACTTCTTCATCAAGAAAACAGAGGAAAATTTCTTGGAAGTTCCCCTTTATATATCAGAATGGCTTCTGTTTTTCCAAGTTGCCAAAATCTATCTTCTGAGAGAGAGTTTAATGGGCAAACCATTCTGGGGAAGAGCAAAAGGTGCATACTGAATCTCATTTTGTGGGCCCACCATAGACCACCTGTAAGGATAGGAACAAACTTTCCATTAGGAGATAACTTCAAACTTTCTATTTTTAGGCACCAGGGAATTTTTACGAAATATGAAAAAGATTGTTACTTTAAGGTTTTTTTTACCTATAATTTGTTGTCAGATGATGTACAAGGACTAAAATCTCAGTCTTGGCTAATTCATTCCCTGGACATGAGTGGATCCCATTGCCAAATGGCATAAATGTATTGGGCTTTGGAGCAACCTGTCAGAAATAAAAGATCTTAGCTTAGGCCTCAGAAGTGAAGAAAGCTTATAGTAAAACTGTGAAGTCAATGAAATCTGTGCCCCAAGAATGGTAAATTTACCTCAAATCTCGAAGGATCAAATTTCTCAGGGTCTGTGAAATTTTCTGGGCTATGGTGAATGTTTCTAAAGAGTGGTAAAACTTTCCATCCTTTAGGGATAAGATAGCCTGTAAATTTACCAGTAGATAAATATTAGTCAAACTTCAATGGGAAAAGGGTAAATTTTTGAAAAAATTTAATCTGATTCTGGTTTTAACTGACCTTTAAATTCAACATCTTGAACAGCTTCTCTGAAGGTAAAAGATAAGATAGAGGCAACTCTGAGTGTTTCTTGAATTACCCTTGTAGTAATTGGCATTCTCTTGGTATCTGCCCAACTCAGTACCTTCTCTTCACCAGATTCCTCTTTAGACTTAATTATTGCTTCTTGTTCTTCCTGTAAGCACCAAACAAGACAAATAATTTAGTCATCTGCACGAAATTTCTTCGATTATCGGTATATAAGCAAGTGGGATTTAAAAGCTTACAGTGACAGATTGTAGGACACTTGGATTTTCTGCTAGGTACTTGATAATCCATGTCAGTACACTAGCAGTGGTATCTCTTGCAGCAAAAATGACACCGATGATGTTGTCAGCAATTTGTTCATCCGTTAGTCCTTCGAGATCGCACATAAACGATCCAAGCAAATCGTTGTAATCTTGTTTCGTTTGCCTGCGAAGGGACAGGATTTTGGCCAAGATTTGTGCCAATTCCTTCCTTGCTTTCATGGCTTTGTAAAACAGAGTTCCAGGGATGTTAATAGGCATTGAATTGTACCCTTTTTCAAGATTGTAATAACATCTCTTGAGGTCTTCTCTGTACAAAACTTCATCCTTTCCAAATATAGACAGTAAAGCCACATTGAAAGTGTACTGCAGGACAGAAAAATCACACAGTTTTGGTCAGAACTCAATTATTCAGATTCAAAAACAAAGGACTCTGTTTTTTTCTGAGGCAGAACATCGAACACAGAACATACTGTTTTCATTTCTTGGAAAGTAGTGATCAATTTTCCTTCCCATGACTTGAGGGAGCTAATTGCGACTGACTCGATGTCTGGTACGATGTTCTTGATCGATTCAGGCATGAATGAGCGAAGGACTAGCTTGCGAAGTTTGGCGTGATACTCGCCCTGATGAAAGAAAATAGCCTGTTTGCCTAACATTCTCTCTTTGCTTGCAGGGAATGTGGGCTTGAAGAGATTTGACTTTGTGACAAGCACAAGTTTTGCTGCTTCTGGGCTTGAAATCATCACACAAGGACATCCCAATATGTGAGTCTTGAATATGGAACCATACCTATTAAAAAAATACCAGAACAAAATAACATTCTTTGTAAGAATCTTAAAATCAAGAAAATCTGATAAGGGGTATGAGAATTTGGACTCACTTTTTGACTTTGGAAGCAAAGAAAACATTTGGGTTTTGTGAATAAAGTTGAAAGGTTTCTCCTATGTAAGGCCATCCCATGGTGCCTGGTGGAAGTGGCAATTTCACTTGGCCAAAGGAGAAGAATTTAAGTATGGCATTGAGGGACAAAATTAAAGCTGCAGTTAAGAAAAAACATAAGCAGATGAATTCCATGATTGTGTAATAATGGACACTACAGAGAGAGTACTGTCAGTAGTCACAATGAGTAGCTTTTTGGTTATTGATGAAGAAAATGGGAGTGAATCAAAGATGTATATATAGGTCGCGGGTGGGGGTGGAGAGTGCGAAGAATGGGCCTCTCAAATACAGCTCGATTCCCACACACAGAATCTCCCTCCAGCTCATGTATTTTGTAGAGAAACAGGAATGAGAGAGCTATATACAAAGTGTGCGTATATGTATGTATAGGATGTGTGAGAGAGAGAGAGAGAGACTGAATGAATAGAAAGAGCGTGTGGGGTAGAGAGAGAGTTGGATTGAGTTGACTCATGAAAGAGGCGAAAGGAAACAGGGCCAGCCTATTGGTTGGAGTTTGGGACAAAGTTGGAAAAGGAACAGAGGGGATGAATTTACTATCCGTACCATCACAATTCACATACAAACTTCAAATTCCTCCTCCTCTTTTCCTTTCTTTGCCCCCTTAAAAATCTTCTCTCAATTATTGAGTTCATATTTTGCATACATGTGATCCTCTTTTGTATGTGTGTGTGTGTATTATATATATATATATATATATACACATACATACATATATTGTATGTGTGTGTATAGGGCATTAGGAGTCAACATTTGTACTAGGAATCACCTGATTTGAACTTGTTCAACATCAATTTGATTCTGAATCTTAAAATCAAGTAAATACGATTCTAATATAAGTTTCAACTACAAAACCTAATTTTCGATTTGAAAAAATATTTTTGTAATAAAAAATTGTAATTAATACGAACTTACATGGAATTATATTTAAAACAATTGACAATTTTATCATTTGAAAACAAAAAAGAAAAAAAAAAACAGCTTGAGAGTAAAAAAAGAATTTTTTTTTTATAGCATTTGATAATTTATTTTTGAACCATAAAAGAAACGAATTGGTTCAAAACGAATCCAGTTCCTTTTTCTTATAGAACCAATGGTTCCATTTTCAAATTTCTAATAAGAATTATTTCTGCCTAGTTCCAAAAAGAATTGGACCAAACTATATGTTGTCGCACTCAAAGCATATGTATAAGTGTGATTTGTGTTATTATACGTTAGCTTTTTAATAATAAAAATTTAATTTTTAATTTTATTGATTGAAAGAAAAATTTAATTTGCAATCAAATGAGTAGTTGATATTATTATATAAACGTGTATGTAATTACGTATATGATTGGTTCAAAGAACGCTTTGAGATTCAGGCGATAGGGGATGATAAAACTAGTAAATATGCTTTTTCCATGTGAATATGTTTTATTGTTTAGTATTTTTGATTGAATTATATGTTAGTCGAATATTTTAATAATAAAATTTGATTTATTGCTATTTTCATGAGTAAAATTTAACTCGTCACAAGTCGGTAGTTGACTGTTGACCAAATTGTCTCGGGAGGATTGGAATAGGATTAATTGAATTTTGACCCAATTGTTGATTTGGACGTAGGTTGAAGTATCCACAATCAACATCAAATATAAAAATATTTTTTAATTAATGGACCACATAATTAGATTAAGCCTCTCTTTACTAGCCATTAATTTATTTTTATTTTTTGGGGAAAAATAAATTTTGAAATGGTATTTTTTGAAAAATGTATAGTTAAAGAATAGAAAAAATTTTGAATTTACGTTTTAAAATTTTTATTGTGTGAATGTATAGTTGAAATGAATTTAAAAAAAAAAAAAAAAGAATTTTGAGAGGATGGATGACAAACAGGGGCTAAGAAAAAACAAGAGAATGAGGATATTAATTTCAAGTACTTCAATGAATTATGACATTTGTCTGGAATATAAGTAATTTTATAATGTTTATTGCTTACACGTATTTTGGCCATTTTACGGAGAGTTAAATAAGGTATTTTTAGGTGTTCTTGTAAATACACGTGAGCATACTCTTTCCTTCTCGGAACATTAGTTTGAAGTTTGAGTACGATCTTACGTTATTTTTCTTCTCCACCGTGATGAATCAATCGATTTAATGTGATATTACTATTCACTTTGTCCTTCCTCCCTATTTCCGTCCTCTCACTTGTTGTTACTTTCGATTCAAAGCAAGCTCAATATTAAGTAATTGGTCAGGTAAATTATCAATGATATTGTATTTTATATAAATTGAGTCGTTAAATGACTTCCACTATTAGTTGGGTTCTTTTTATTGTTGGATAACATCAATAATTTATTTTGTATAAAAATATATGCTAAAAAATCATCACACATTAATTGATAAATGAAAAGACTTCAATTCTAGGTGAAGTGGGGAACCTTAATTTTTTAATGTTTGACACGTTTTAGATAGTCTTTGTGACATATCACATTCTTAAGGTTACTTGTTTAAATCATGTCTTAGAATAGGTACACACATAGACATATCAAGAAAAGAAACATTGAAATGAGAAACAAAATCCAAATCAATAGTTTTATCATGTCGTGTTTTACGTTTGTTGATGAAGTGATTTAGTGTCTTAGTAGAACACGTATACATTGTAAATCCAAGTCAAATAGATCACTACACATTTAAACAAAATTTTCACTGTGCATAAATGTGTGTATTTAAAATACAGTAGAAATAAATGTGTTTCACACTCTCTAATGAAGTGACATCGCTCTTGTATTCAGTCTGAAATATGTAATATCTTTGAAAAATTGTAACGACAACAATTCAATGATTTAGAGAGCATGGATTCCACATGGTCAAATTTGTAAAAAACGAAAAGACATCGATAAATCACTTCAATTATATCACATCGAATTCAATTAATTAACCACCATTATTATTTTTGTTATTGTTACATTCATTTATTTATTATTATTATTATCATTTGTAATGTGGAGATTTCATTTCCTAGTTATAAATGCAGAAGGGACTGGTAATTCATCAAAAATGCATTTCTTATGTGCTCAAATTTTGTGCAAATTAATAGCAAATTTCTTTGGTCACATGATTTGATTTAGCCTTCAATAGATATGCATGACCTAGCTGCATTTTGCTTATCAAATTAATTTTCTCTTATTCATGTGAATATTAATGCAAAATATTTTAACCATCCAATGCCAAACTTGTGGAATTTCAGAGTTTTATTTTCTCTATCTCAACTCCAACAATTCCAACGTTTTACTAAGAATATTTTTTTTTTTTTTTTGATGCAGAAAGATACCTTTTTAATTCTCGAAAGAAAAAGATTGTCTTAAGAAAAACGTGTTCTGTTTTTCCATGAATTTTGATTTGTGCAGATTTTTAACCACAATTTCAACGAAATTTTTTGTCATGGTGCGAATACTTGTATTTGCGCTAGTGAACGAGTTTATGTTTATTCTTGATTGGACGTAAATGTTCTTATCGAATAATTAAAAATATATGCTAATATATTCAATATAATTATGTTTTCACAACAATTTCATGATTTTATACGTTTATTTATATAACAAAATATAAATAAACTGTTGTACTGAAGAGTGGATCGTAAATTGAATAATACTGAATAATATTTTTAAAATAATTAATTTTTTATTGAAGGTACTGTTTAATCGTGAACAGCTAAATTGTCTCTTTTGAACACAATTGATGTAAAATAGGGAAAAGAGCGAAATAATATTAAAAATGAAATAAATAAAAAGTTATTCATTATTTTGTTTAGTCATATTCATTACCGAATATGTTCTTAAATTTTTAGGTTGATTTAAATTAATTCCTTTTTGTTAATTATAATTTAAATACGATGATTCCTCTCCTACAGATGTCGTAGTTTTATCGTAGTGCTTAATTATTTAAAAAAAAAAAAAATACATAGATAACGAGGGTAGTTAATTAACTTCATCTGCGGTTAAGATTAAGTGGTATGTTTCCACGTGGCTTAATAGATCATGGCAAGATTAACGTAAAGTGCACATAGTGCCAAATTGTTGAGTTTTCGAGTTATATCTTTTAAAGATTTGTTAGACGTGACTTCAGCTTTTATTTATATTTTTATTTGCTTTCAGTAGAAAACTTTATTGGAAAAAGCACATCGGATCAGCTTCCTCTGAAGGTTCGTTCTGCAAAATTTCTATTTTTACTTCTATTTATTGTATAAGAACTTTTCAAGGAAGCCCTTTTAGCCGGACATCTATTTTTGCTTTTGCTTCTTGTAGAAGAATTTTTTGAGAAAGCTATCTTAGATGAATTTTCTTTAAAAGTTTTTCTATCCAAACAAAGTACTTCAAAAAAAATTATCTAAACATGTTGAAAAACAACTTTTAGTCTTGGACTAGTTTTAACTTTTCAAAAGTCCTGTCAAATGGGTCCTTAGACTAGATTACACTAAAAGCTCTTCCAACTAAATAAATACTTCCAAAAAAATATTTAAACATGTTCAAAAATAACTTCTTAGTATCAAAAGTAGTTTTTGACTATCAAATCCCTACCAAACGGGTATTAAAAGTTCTAACAAGATAAAATACTTTTGAAAAGAAAAGAAAAAGGACATATCATTTTGAAATGTTTCTTCGTAGCGTTTATGATCGAGTGATTAAGCCTGGGAGGGTATTTAAAATTTAGTGCCTTAACGTCATACTACTTGAGAGTCATCAGCCAAAAGCTCGCTACGAAGATCATTTAAAAGTTTAATGGAGAGAAGTCTACACATTAGATTTGAGAAAATATATATATTGCATGATTAAACCCCCAAAATTTATTTTAGAGAATTAAGCTTTTAACAATAGGTTATTAGCTTAATTTTTTCTTATGGGTTGAAGCAATCAAAAATAAGAAAAATCTTTATTTGTTGATATGTTGAACTGCAATTACTAAGATCTAACTAGTAGAGTGTGTGAGGATTATTTTTAAAAAAAAAAAAAAAATCAACCTCAGATCACACCTTGAAAGAGAGTGGAGAGAATAAAATTTGCGAGTGTGTATCTTACGAGAGAAAAAATGAAATATTTGGCCATAAATGGTCAAAAATTAAATCAATTTATGACTTTATGATGCTTTACATGAATCCTCACACACACGTCAATTTTACATTGAATTGGTAGAGATTGACTTAGTAATGTGATTTTGAAATAGTGTATAGCTTTAACTCTAAAAGTACAATCCTAAGGCTAAAGGAAAGTTATCCAACCAAGTTATTTGTAAAATTTTGTGTAGTTAAGCTTTATATTTTATTTGAGGGCAAACAATTATTCAAGTTTGGGAGTATTTGATAAATGTATACTTATCTCGATCATTAAACTAGAGCAACTTTTATTATTTTAAATGATCTGAGACTTATTTTTGTATATGCTACATTTGTTAGGTGCATTTCGATGAAAACATGGTGGAAGTGGACAAAAGAAGTGAAAAATTGGCCAAAATGTACTGAATCCAAAGTTTGGGGACTAAATCGTAAAGTGCTGATAGTTGATTCGGATATAATAACAATGATTGGAGAAGGTATGGAATCAATTAAATGAAGTTAGAAGATAGAAGACCAAGAAGATATCTAAAGGAGCTAAAATGAATGAAGAACAAAACTGAGTGGCCAAATGCAACAAAAGGGAGATTTTCATAACAGTGCGTGCACGAGGGCCATTTCTGGGCCTAAATTGCCCATCATCCTTTTTTGACCTAAACTCCTATGAAAATCAAATCTAACCAACTATTTAAATTACAAGGGACGACTACAACGAGGAAGCACATAATATACATATTTTTCACCTCAAGAAAGAAGCTAACACGGTATTCAAAGGTTATTAACATGAGAGATTCAAGATTCAAGGTTCAAGTTGAAGATTAACAAAGAAAAATTGATTTTTCACTTTTTAATCATTGTTTTCAGTTTTGGGTGATGTTTTTTCAAATCTTTTTGTGTGATTTATTAATATATTAGACTAATTCTTTTTATGTATTGGATAAGATGAATCCCATTATTTATTTATTTATTTTAATTTAAGACTAGTATTTTAGTTTAATTCTTGTGTTCCTTGATTAATTTTGCATATCCATTACATTATTTAAATAATTGGCCACCAATTAGATAATTAGACTCAAAAATAAGTTTAGAACACACCAAAATTAACATATGTGCAATAGATGTTATGAATAACATTTATTACGTGTGCAATCATACGGATAATATATACTGTAAAGCATTCTAATCATTCGAGTTCGAACTAGAAATAGATTTGGATCGTAGTTATGATAGATTTTAATTTGTTTTGAAAAAGAAAATTATATATTATAGCTTTATCGATTGTTAAGAACGCATGTACGAAATTAGATTATAAATCAAGAATTGAAATAGATAATAATAAGCGAATTTTAGATTCAATACAATCATATCCATATTTGATAAAAACTCTAATTTTACCACCTTTTTAGATTAATTTAGAATAATCACAAAATCAAATTCTGTTTTATTTTATATAATTTGAATTTCATACAAAACTAGTAAACTTGAATTGAATTTATTCCCCATGGGACGATACTGTAAAGTATAATCTACATGAAATTAATTTATTAACAATCATAAAATATGATGTCAGTGCAAGTTAGTCATTGTTTGATTCCCTTTAAAATTTTAATACATCTTTTTCTTTTTTTCAATCATATATTTTTTAATAAAATAATATTACAAGTAAATAATTTTTTTTTCCTTTTTTTATTTAATTACACATTCTCCCCAAACTATTATTCTAAAATAATTTTACCCATATATCTCGTTATAATGGATGTCGAATAGGGGTTTAATAAGTACAACAATTTCATGTTACCAAAAAGGTCTGAAATGGCGTATACGTGACAGCTCTACATTATGCGTAGATAAGATGGTGAGACCATCCGCCTGGCAATGCCATATGCATGTGTCAAAAGCCAAAAATAGGGTTCTATGTTTAGGCCAAAATCAGGCTTCTATGTTAAGTTTTGAATTTCTTAATCATTTATTATTTTTGGCATCTAGCAAACATCTTGTAAATGTCGATGATATATACACACATATATACATCTAGTTTTATGTCATCTTTTATATATGTAAGACAAGTTAGTTGCGTTAAAGAGATCAAATCAAGAGTACTACAGAACATTATTCATCATTTGACCTATTAATTAACTCCATCGACACTCGAAACTTCAAATAGCAAGAACGACTATTACGAGGAGATGAGATGATCCACAACATCTAGTGCCACGAGTAAACCAATTGTTCGGACTAGGTCTTGAAACAATTTTAGTATATCTCATCCAACAGAGTTCTTCGATGTATATTGATTTAAATGATATAAATAACAATAGAAATAGAAATTAAATTTTAAATGATACGGTATTTCAATCTAATGATATAGAAAGCAGATATTAATCATCATGAACCAGTAACGTATGACTTTCAAGTGAGACTCAAAGATAATTTGAGATTCTAGAAGTCTTTTGAAACATTAGACGAACTATTTGATAAGTTAATTTGAACAAATACACGTTTATCAAGTTAATGCCCCCATAATACTTCAAGAGATTAGCTATGTATATGGTTTATATTTGGCACAAGAAATAATTATGACGAAATAAGATGATCCAATAAACTTATATATCTTTAAAGATAACTCAAAAAAGTGACTTGACTTATTTATACTTATAATTCTCTTAACTTATTTATACTTCTCTCAAACATATATACAACTTTTCATCTAAAAGATAATGACAAACAATTGGGTGCCAGCTTAGACCTTGTTTTATAAGTAGTTCTTTGTCTTTTTTTTTTAAAAATTAATTTCCATTTAAGTTTATCCTGCTTTTCGCGGAGTATGTTTAAGTCGACCTGTTGATGGTAAAAATTTCATCAAATGATTTTATTGATAAATAATTACAATCAAAGATCAATGTATACAATTAACAAATCTTCTCACCTAACTGCGAGTTTCATCTCTTAAATTTATTAACCTAGATGCTTAAATTAGAATAAGAGGAGAAATAACTATTTGAAGTGAGATATTGAATTGTATACCATTCTTCAAATGGAGGAGTATTTATAGATTTTCCTTCAACTGTTGGGGTAGTTTGGTAATTCTTACATAGCGTTAGGTGGATGTCCTTAATTGGTAGTCTTGTAACTGATTTGGCTAAGAATCGCGTTTTATTCATTTCCTCGACTAAAATGTTTCATTTCAAAGGTTGTCAACCATCTTGCTTTTCGAAGTAATATTTAAAAGAAACACCTATAGACTATAATGTTTCTCGAGTTAAATTCTTGTATTACGTCATCGATAACTAATCTTCGTAAAATCCGATCGACTCTACCTCAAAATTTATAGATACAACCAACAAACTGCCACCAAGTTGAGGTATGGACACAAAAGTACAAAGATTACTTTTTAAAGATTTTGTGCTTGAAGATACATGAATCTTTATTGTACACACAACTATGTGCATGTACTGGATTCTGATGCAAATGTTGGGAGTCACTTATAATTATTTTTCACACAAGTTGCTACTTTGTAGGGCATGGCCACTACTTTATTAACACAAATGGATAGATGAATTTGACCCACAAAAAATGATTATTTATCCTTTCATGCATAAGATTAGGACAAGGAAAATGAAAGGGAAAGAGAAAGGAGAAAGTGGAAGCGAAAGAATAAAGAATATGAATCTTCTAACAAACATGTTATATCATTTTGAATGATGTAAGAAACCGGAAGGGGATCGTTTGTTCTCTTGTTTGATAAGGAGTTTGGACGTATGGTTAGTTGATTATGGGGGGTTATACAAAGCAACTATTGTCTTGTACAATAGAAGACGACAAAAGCATTAGATGAAGAAAAATAAAAATTTAAATGGAAAGAATAGATTAAAGTAAGGTCGGCAAAAGATTAGGAACCAATCGAATTTCAATCGCTACCCCTTGTTTGAGCCCCATTTTTTTTTGGAAAGAATGAATTTTTGAATAATGTATTGATGGGAAATGTGTGGTTAAAAAATAAGAAAAAATTGTGGATTTACGTGTAATATTATTTTATTAAAAAATATGTAGTTGAAATGATGTCAAAAACAATTTTTGAAGCCGTAATTTTGTCGTTCAAATTTACAATTTTTTTCTTTTGCATTAAATGAGGCTTATTATTTTTATTTTGAATGTGCGAAAATTTGCTATAAAAATTTAGAGATTTTGATTATGGAACCAAACCAAGTCAAATCAAATTAAAACCATTTGGTTCGGTTCCATAATTACATAAGGAACCAATGATCCCATTATAAGATAACAATTGGTTCTCAATGCAGTTCTCTTTGAAATCGAACTGAAAGACGTGAGCACCTAATTTAAGTAAAGATTTAATAATGATCTTATGAATTCTTTGTTCTATTAGATTTTTTTTCCTAACAATTTGATTAGTAATAAATGGAGAGATCTTTTTTTACGGTTACGCCAAAGATAAGTCATTTTTCTTTGTAACATACAAATATATCGACATGCATTTCCAAGAATTGACATATTTTACGAGAATCAAAACATTAAAAATTTTGCTGGGAAGTGACAACTTCAACATCCTTAGAAGAGGGGTATAGTGTTAAAGCTACCTATCCATGAAAGGCAAGAATTCAATTAAATGTGTTTGATTGATTTAATTTTTAACATATAAAATATTATATTTGTCTATTTTTTATTGATTGGTAGAGGAGAGAGAGTGGATAGACGAGAGATTGAATTTTTTGAAAAATAAAATTCTAATCTCCATGAAGTAAATGTTTTTCTTGATTTTGAGGAAAATATGATCATGTAATCAAAAGTAGAAAAATGTTTTTCTTGGAAAAAAAATGTCAATCAAACAACACGAAAGTAAGAATTTGGGTGGAAAAAAATAATTTTTTCATGGAAAATATTGACAATCAAACGTGCTCTTTACTTTAACTTGGGAAAAACTTGTATTTCTTTTCTTCTCTCCAGCATTCCATTTATAGTATCCATTGAAAAACCCATTCTCTTGAGAGCAACGTTCAAACTACACTAGTAATTCCTAATATGGAATTAGAGAGATGGACGTTTTTACAAATCTAGATGCGATACACATATTGAAAATTGTGCATGTGTCGAGCTTTAAAAATAAATCAGATCTACACATGTATATGAACATTTTGAAGATATAATTTATATAGATAAACTTGTTTCAACCACTTGAATTTTTAAACGATGTAAATTAAAATAATATAGTAGAATTTTAACAATGTCAATTAAATAAATGTCTCTTTAATATGTCAATTAAATAAATGTCTCTTTAATACTTACTGACCACTTAAATAATTAAAGACCCACTAAGCATTGATATAACAATGACAAATGTCATATGTCATATGAAAAGAGAAAGAAAACAAATAGAAGTTAAAATTAGTGTTCTAAATAGTGCGTTAATGCGCGAGGCTCAGCGCCAAGCAAAGTGCTTAGCGTCTTATTTGACGGTCAACAGACGCGAGATGAGGCCAATGCGCGCTTAGGCTTGCATTATTAGTTTTTTTATTTTTTATTATACATAAAGTTAAAACTTATAATTATTAAATAATTTTTTTATGGATTAAAAATTTAAAATAATATTAAAATAAGAAAATGTTTTTTTACGTATTTGCCTCGCCTAATCTCACATTGCACTTAGCTTGGTATCAACGCATCACCACGCATTACGCTTTATATACGAGGTTCTTCTTCTGGCGGCAACATACTTGGTCCCACTTATGGGATCTAATTCAAAAATTTCACCCCAATTGAACGCGTCTAGCATATTTTTTCACAGTAGCAAGATCACTATAACTGACTCCATTGAGTTCGCGCACTAAAATTTGCCTGAAATTATTTATATTTAAATTCTGTTATCCATGAAAAGGTAGACGCCCTCCCAATAAATGTGCCAAAAAATGATAGTAAATACTTTATCTTAATAGGGGAAATACCCAAAAGTTACATGTTTTTGGGTAATATTTTCAGCATTTTAATTATTATTTTTTACCTGACCTGACCTGAGGCTGGTGCGATATTGTGATTGGCCAGTTTTCATAAGAGGAAAACCTAATTGGTTAGGGTTCATACATGAATCACAACAAAATATTACCTAACCATCTTCAACTAATATAATATAATACTATGGTTTATTATTTTTATCTCGTGACTAACCGAATCTATTGTACTAAATTATACATTCCTTATGATGAGTCGATGGCTAGTAGTTGGTGCATACGTGGTTAAGTATATATTTTAATGAAATGGAAGTATTGCCACCCTTCATCAAATTAATACTTACAAAAATTAATCAAGGCGGAGCATCACTTAAAAATGAGGGTGGCATTTCTCATAATTAATTAAGCCGAATGTGTAGTTGTTAAGAGTCAATTTTCGAGTCCGATCTTAAGTGAAAAAGTGTAGGAGTTTGATTACGGTTATCCTACTAATTATAATGTTTGGGAGAATCGGTTGTGTAGATATGCATTACTTGGTATCAGAGCTAGATGTTTTATGCTCGATTCTCCTACAGAGGGAAGAATTATGCATTTATCACTTGAATATGAGTGGGACTCTATCTTTGCAAAGATTTCTCAAAGGTCCAAAAGCGCAATAATTTTTAAGAATTCAAATCCTAATTCTATTCCATAAGGAACAATCAATTTGCAGAATGAAAAATAGACACAAAAGAACACATTAGATAGAACAAATTTGTCTTAATGCGAGACTACATCATCTTCCATCGCTGCAATACTTCATCATGATTAAAAGAAATTCACAACGAAAATCGTACACCCTATCTTTTTAACCCCCTTTTCTCTCTTTTATGATAGTAATACAAAATCTTAATAACGACTCCGTACAACGACAATAATTAGAGTTCACAACTTAATAATACTTATGATAAATTCTCAATTTGATCTTAGACGTTTAAGAGTTTAATTACGTCACTCCTACTAACTACAAATTTTTGGAAAATTAGTTGTATATGCATGCATAATAATTAATTAAGCATAATTCTCTTGATCATACCTGGTTACAGCTATCATTTGTCTTGTTGTGTATGAGAGAGAGAGAGAGAGAGAGAGAGAGAGAGAGAGAGTATGCTAAACCTACTGTTAATAGGAGAGACTTGCAAAATTGTTTGCTAACACAAAAAAAGGGATTTTGATTAAAAAGGGAATAGATTCTCTCCTTCTTTTTTGCTACGTTTATGGATCCATAAACACACAAAAGTCTACTTTTTGAGTGGAATTGACGTCAACTTATAATTGTTTTTTGATATATAGGCATGCTATGTTAATCGGAAAGGTCAAAGATATCAATTTGATATGCATGACAAAATTTGACAGCTTATATCCCAAATGTATCGTGACCTTCCTAGAAGTCGATCGGCTCATGAACTCTACTGCCTATAACTCAACTTTTAAAAAGGAAAAATTAGTCTTCAACATTTTTGATTACTAGTTGCACAGCTCGTTACTTTTTAATAATTGAGATTGTTCAAATATTAAACGAATCGTCACGTGATCCTCGTATGTTTACAAAGCTTCAACATATTTTTATGAAAGTTCTCGATGATTTAATGAAAATTTGGACAGTTTTCATTTACGATTGAGAACAAAATATTGAAATAGTTTGCATGAAATTCTTTATAAAATATAGAGTCTTAAAAGTTCGATTGCTCAAATTTTGACAATAGGGTACGGATTATTACTCATCAAAATTTGAATAGTCGAGATAACACATTACGAGTGACATCGAATCGAGTAATTAGTGCATAATCTTTTCATGATTTAAAAATCAAATTTGGTGGCTTTACATTAATTGTATGTAGAAGAATATGTTGATATTAAGACATCATGCAATGAGACTTGAATTCTTATTGTCAAATGCCTAAACTTCCTATGTGCTTGACAAAACCAGGTTTGTGTTAACAGTTTGAGAAAACCATGAAATACAACTTGGTATTGTATACTTGATGTAACCCTATGAAACAAACAAAATATATAACTATAGAAGGACCCCAGTAGTTTCCTCACTTATAGTGTAATGGGGCATGGGCACATTATATAAGACAAAAAATAATCAATTATTTTTGCTTATAATTATAATATATACCCCACCATGCAATATTACCATTTTTGGTGCCACTTTCATGGGTGGAAGCCACTCCAAAGCTACTTTTTTTGATGATGTTGTATATATATCAATTTCAATGATCTAGTTGATAATTTTATTAATGCTTTTGTTAGTCTGCATTCGGTACAGATTTTTCGGAACTCTTTTTCAACTCTACATTCTTTCAATAAAATAATTTCGTATGTGACTTTTTCAATATTTCAACTACACATTCTCCAGAAATACAAAATTTATTCTGACAAACATACATCAAATATGTCCTTAGTCAATTGATTGGGAGTTGTCCTTAGGTTACTAGCAAGAGTTCATGATAAGCTTTGAAGTACTTTATTTAGTTGATGACAGTTTAAAAGTTTAAGTTGTTTGCTTTGCTTTCTTACCATTATCATATTTTAAAGAGAAACTTTATTAAGTCGGACGAAAATGTATAGTGGGTCTTTTAAGATTTTTCTCGTAAGAGCAATTCTTTATTATATTGCGTCTTTCGTAATCCAAACACTATGTTTAATGACGTACGGACGAATTTTTCTTTTCTTAAATTTTGGATTTTTGCTTAAAGTATTGTAGCATATACAATTGATTTTTATAAAATATTTGTGGTTATTTTGAGAGCAATTGAATTAAAGAAATGAAATTATAGAGTTAGAGTTTGACTTTCTGAGTTTTTTCTTGTTTGTGAGGACAAATAAGAAGAATAGAGATGGACAAGATTTTGGATAGGATTAGTCTATTGGAAAATGCCGTGTGTACACCTCTTGGTGTACACACGGCTTTACACCCCCTCACATGGAGGGGGTTCACGAATATTTTATTATGTGTGGGCCTCCTCCATGTTAGGGGGGTGTAAAGTCGTGTGTACACCATTGTGTACACGCAACATGATCCTAGTCTATTTGTACGCTTTTGGTATACATAGTGAGGGAGTATAAACGATTATGTACATCGAAAGTGTACATGTAGTATAGTCATTTTGGATATATGCGAACTAAAGTTGCAAGTGGTAGGAAAATTAATGAAATGGTTTTGAATTTATAAGATCGTACTATTTCACTTAACATATTAATTTTTGGGATAAAATCCCGAGTCTCGATATTTAGTTTTAGAGTTGAACAAGATGAAATACGTGCTAAATATTGAAATGAAACTCTGAACTCCAATTATCAAAATATTAAACGATTATGTGATGTTAAACTCTCGAGGTGGTGGTATCACAATTTTGTCACGATGAATATGACGTAAGTCTTTATCGAATACATGATTTTTTCTAGCTGAAACAAAGATGGTAGAAAGATGTTATTGCATAACATAGTCGATGATCATGAAATTTAAAATGATATTAGGCTGGTGCTTCACTTCATAGGTTAACCTTTTGATATGAGACATTAAATCCAAGTAAACTAAAAGAGTGTAATTTTTTCTATTAAACTCAGTTTCAACTATATATTTCATGATATCCACAACTTTTATCAATATCCAGTAAAATTTTAAGATTTAACAAAACCAAATTAGAGCGAGAGCATATAGGCTCACATGTTTCGTGTTTAATCAATTTTATTCAGCACTTTGACTACAAAACTATTTTTAATAAGATTAAAACGAACATTTTGTTCGTTTTTCATCACTAATTATTTTAACAAAAGCTTGAAAAGAACGCTAATTTTATCTTGTGCTTCAAAAAATCCCTTTAAGAACGTTCCTTTATGTTAAAATCCTACATTTGTATACTAATTCTTTGTACATTTTTTCCTTAATTTGTCCAAAGAATATCAATGTGAGTGGGTCTTGATTCGAGATATCTTGTAATCGAATCCACCTTTTTAAGGTTGGGAAAAGATATGTAACCTAATTCACTCTTTTCCACCATTTTGTTAGTAAACAAACACTTGTAATTAACTAAAGAGAGATCCAAAATGATAGCAAATTTTTTTTTTTTTAAATTAATGAATCCAATATGATTGGGCAACGTGGCAGTGAGTCGTAATTAATAGTTAATTAGGCACTGTTTCAATCGCTTTCATTCCAAGTCATTCTTTTACTTTACAGATAATATATCGCTGTTTTGGCTGTCTCACTTCCTTATAATAATAATAATAATAATAATAATAATAATCTGTTTTGGCTGTCTCACTTCCTTATAATAATAATAATAATAATAATAATAATAATAATAATAATAATAATAAATTAGCCCCTGTTTAATAAAAATTTAAATTTAAATTTTTATCAAATTCAAAATTAATAATTAATTTTAATTACATATTTTATAAAATACACAATTTTTTAACTATACTTTTTATCAATTTTTATTAAAATTTACTAAAAATTTAAAATTGGACTTTAATAATTTTTTCCTTTTTTAAAATTTAATGTCAAATCTAAGCTGTCATGTTTTAGTTATGTCCCATAAATACGAGTTTACATGCAAATGCAGGCACGTGTTTAGGTTCTGATTTGAAAGTACACATGCATGTACGTAATACGTACAATTCTGGCATAAAAATAATTAGCAATTATTTATGTAATTTTGAGGAAAAAAATTAAATGAAGTCAAAACTAATAAATGCCAGATGGAAATGTAGAGTATTTAAATTGAGTCAACTAATCATGTTTGTAGTATGTTTCTTTTTAATTAATTCTACTATTTTTCAAGAAAAATAATGAATATATATATATAGAGAGAGAGCAAGAGAGAGAGAGAGAGAGATGTTAAATTTGTTATGTAATTAATAGACAATAAGTCATTTTTACGGTTTTAGATCATCAGAAGAAACTGTAGAAGATGTTAAGGAATTCTATATCATGATGTCATCTGGTGTTACAATCTCCTTCCATGTATCTATCCGTGAGGTTTACTCGTCAAAACTATCTATATATAGGGCTAAATAATCTTGCAGATGGACCCGAATATTATAAAAGGATTTCTAAGAAAAGAAAAAAAGTGTTTATTTATTCATGTTAATACTTTGTATAGTTAGAAATTTCCATCTATCAAGATATAAATTCATGAATTAATTAAAAAAAATTGTTTTTATTGGATCATAAGCTAATTAATTTAATTTCATATTTAAAAGCTAATAGAAAATAATATGTTTGTCAAACATATACAACTTTTAAATTTGTTATGCTAAAATTATTATTTAATATTTAGTTTATTATAGTCACATTTAGGTAAGACAATACCTAATTAACCTCAGCATCTTAGGTTAGCAAACCTTGATAATGCATGAAATTAAGGTAGACTAAATTATTTTTAAAAAAAAACCAAACTTAATATATTGTTTAACCTTAAATTTATAATAATTGTGCATTTACATTATGAAATGGATTAAAATAAATAAAAATTTAATGATCATATATACAACTCGAGACATTTACTATACTTATTATACATAAATAATCGTATTGTAGTTTAATTCTTAAATACCATACAACTTTCGTTACTAAGCGAGTCATTGTAATTTTCAGAATTCACATTTTCTAAAATTTTTAAGCAAATCAATTACATCGACAGAATAACTAATAGGATTCAAAGCAATGAATTTTTGAAAAAAGATAAATTAAAAAATCAAGAAAATTACTAATTTGAATTTCTATTTTTATTAGTTTGAATATCAAAATGTATAAATTGACTATACTCACAGCCCATTAATAAGTAGGCCCGGCCTCTTAATAGGCCTAACGTGCTAGAGTACTAGTGTTTTATGGAAGCCCATGGGCTTGAAGGCCCATCAAGTCCATTTCACTTCCATTAACATTGGAGTGACGTGACATTAATGTGTTATTTGGTATACTTGCTGTCCAAATTATCATAGACGTCAGCGGACAGCATAAAAAAATATTCTATTTCTCAAGTCTCATACTATTCTTATACGAGTAACAATCTTTACTCGAAAAAGAATTCTGTGTATTCTATATTGGTTTTGCGTGTCCAACGACTACAAAACTAATAGTCGAATTCTAATATATGAAATTATGATCTCGACAGGTTGTCGATCCTCCAAAAGACATGCCGAGAACTAACAACACGATATCAGAGCCATTAAAGGCTTCATAAAACATAACATTTTCCCACTCAGAAGTAAAGGAAATAAGGTTAGCAGACCTATTGGCTGCTTTACTATGTCACAGATTATTCATAGAGTCAGTGACTAAGAAATATAACTTTAGAAATATAAATTGATTACTTCCACTTCCTGAATTTGCCTCCATGTCCCTTGCCATGTTTTCCATGCTTGCCATGCTTAAACTTGCCATGACCATAGTGACCGCCTCCGTAGCCATAAGGGCTTGGACCATGAGCGTAGTGGCCGCCGCCGCCACCACCGAGGGCTGCTGCTGCACCAGCCAGCATTGTTCCTACACCAGAACCATACCCTGAAAGTGATATGTAAAGCATCAGAGTCAAGGCACCGACTCTTTCAAGTGAAGAAACTCAATTAAAGTTATCTCCGAAGTGATACAGACAGAAGATATCACATGAGCCAGTCAAGTACTGCTCATGGCCACTGTTTCTGTATTTGTGCATATGTGAGAGTTTCGCGTTCCAGAAAATATGTTTCTTTTATTTAACGCTAGATGCCAGAAAAGATGTAAAATACGAAACAACAATGACTTCCACATGCCAAGGACAATATTTATGTACCCAAAAATTTATTACTGATTCTCAATGAAAAAATGAATGCAAAAATATGTACTTATCCAAAATATATCTGAATCAGAGATCAAAGTGGAATCATATCTGTCAATTCAAACTCCAAAGAACTATCTTTCTAACGCAAGTTTCCAAAATAAAAGAAAAAGAATCCATAATCAAAAACTTGTTGAGGTTGAGCACAAAGGAAAATGAAAGAAAAGGTGAAGAGAGGAATTGCCTCATTCGACAATGCTTCTTCAGATACGAGAGTTTTCTCAGTTACTTCCCTATATTACTAGCATACCAAAAATAAAAAATAAAATCAAACATATTCAGAATCAGTAACAGTACCTGAGTGATGTCCAGCAGAACCAGGGTAACCTGACGGGGGATACCCGTATTGGGGATATCCTGAAGAAGGGTATCCATGTGGGGGATGTCCAGATGGAGGATAACCCTGTGGAGGGCAACCTCCAGGTGGTGGATACCCTTGTGCAGGGTACCCTCCAGGTGGTGGATACTGTCCCGGGGGATACTGCGCCGGGGGATACTCGCCGTAATAAGAGAAAAGCCCTTTGTCCTTTCCACCTCCCATTTTTTTTCAATTCAAATGTAGAATTACCTAAAAAATGAACCATTACACTGTAAGGCTAGATGCAATATTCATATCAATGAATCAGCCATAGAGAACCACAATGAATCAGAACACAAATTACACAGATTTGGGGCATTTTGATACATTCTGGTTAGCGTTCATGGAAGAGCATGTTCTTCAAATTACACAGAGAAGCACACTAACGGGCTAGTTCTTCAAATCTTGCACGTTCATAGCATGAAAATCACTAAAGTCGGGCGTCCCCCGTTTTAAAAAAATTGTACAAAGTATTCAAGTTTAGCCCCCGATTTGACCACCATTCTTTCAAAACTCTTTTTTTTTTTTTTTTTTTTCTTTTTTTTTTTTCAACCATACATTCTTGTAATAAAATATTCTTCACATAAACCCAAAATTTTCCTAATTATTAATCACATATTCTCCAAAATTTACTATTCAAAAACTCATTCTACACAAAAAATGACGGTCAAGCAGAGGCTTAATCAGGTTTACTATTTGGCAAAAATTATTTAAAAAGAGTAAAGCACAGTTTCCTCAATTGTTTTCAGGGGGAACAAATATTTTTCCATAGGAATGTTCGCTTTGATTTAGAAGTCAACCATACATTCTTGTAATAAAATATTCTTCACATAAACCCAAAATTTTCCTAATTATTAATCACATATTCTCCAAAATTTACTATTCAAAAACTCATTCTACACAAAAAATGACGGTCAAGCAGAGGCTTAATCAGGTTTACTATTTGGCAAAAATTATTTAAAAAGAGTAAAGCACAGTTTCCTCAATTGTTTTCAGGGGGAACAAATATTTTTCCATAGGAATGTTCGCTTTGATTTAGAAGTATTTTCCATTTACATTAACAGAATTCGATTAACATATCACCATCACCATTAATTTTCCCTAAAGGTCATTCATTAAACATAAACTTAGTGAAAAATTCAAATTTACTGCTGCTATAATAAATAGATCACCCAATAATCTTTCATTAAGGAAAAAATTTAAATAAAAAAAAAAAATAGCTACCATACCAAAAATTTTCTATCAATCATTCTTCTCAATTCCAATACCAACGTCTCTAAATGAATAGACATATTTCATTGCACCTTCAAAAGATTCTCCATCCACACACACACACACACTTGACACAGCTGTTTGTGAAAAGTTGATGAAGAATAAGGAAAAACCAGCAACAAGAACACACCAAAATGGAGGGTTTGAACACAATTATGAATTGCTGTCCTCAAACGATATTTGTCATTACAGATAAGTGCTTGAAGGCTTTCAAAGGCAAATAATTTCTAGGATAAGATTGGAAAAAAAAAAAAAAAAAGATTCACAACAAACTTGGAAAAAGAACTTGAGAACTTGGTTTGATCTTTGATTTGGAAGTTAATTAATAAATTTGATGTTTTGGATGTGTTTTCCAACATAAAACCCACCCCAGTATATAGTATATCAACCTCCATGCCAAAAACAAGCCAAAATGAGCTGAATCTTGCCAAAATGTCGTCGGAATTCAAAAGCAACGATAACAGAAAATTGCACCAGGCGATCACCCAGTTCACACAATATTCTAACAACTGCTGTCTCTAGAATCAAGAAAAACAGAAACTCCATTGTTTTGAACAAAACACAGTAAATCTAATCACGTTATCAAGAATTCCAACCACAAAAAGTTAAAAATCAATCAAAAATTGATCCTGAAACAGTGAAACGCATGATCATATCATATCCCTCGACTTACAAGTATAAAAGTAAAACAATAACCAGATCAAATTAATCTTTTACAAAGAAATATCAAATTAAAGGTGCGTGAAATAGAGAAAGGAAGAATCTCATCACCTTGAAAAGCTCTCCTATTTGTGCGCTAATACTGCGAGAAAACGAGGGAATATAGGAGAGTGGATGCACAAGTATTCAGTGCATGGATTTATATATAGTGCATGAGATAATATTCTGATTCCATGCTTTGATTAGACGCGGGCATGGTGTATTGCCACGTGTTGCGTCCCTACCCGACCCGGGTGGGCCGGGTCCCTAAAAACTGTAGCCGGGTCAACAAGGAAGCTAGCCCATCGTAACCTCTATCAAAATATATGATTTGTTTATTAGTTTCTGCCAAGAAAGCTCACCAAGTCACTGTTTTCTCTCAGTTCAGGGAAGGTTTATTTAAATGTTCGTATTTTTTGGCAACACAATTATTCATTTTAATTCCCAATCTACATTTTTATTTAATTTTTCTCTTTGTATGTAAGTGTTGGTTTACAAACTATATGTTGACAACATCCAGATCAATCATTTCATAAACAGTTTTTGAAATCAATGGCCTAAATTTCGCCAACCCTTAGTTTGTAAACAAAATTTGTACAAGTAGATTAATTCTAAATCGTCCGTTTTGCCGTGTTATCGATCGACGTGCTTTGTTGCTAAATGATGCTTCGGGAACCGAGACAAAAGCCGCTTCGACTGCACATCTAGGCGCAAATATGCAGACACATGAACATTCAATAGGGCTCTTTTGTGGCTAACGTAGAAGCCTAGTGGACAATTATTTCAGCATGCAACAGAAACATCAAAATCCTTTCAAAACTTGAGGGACTAATGGTACGTACAGAAATAATTATTTTTCCCCTTGATGCCCTCAATAAATTGATCTACTTTTAATTGACCCATGGAATTGTGACGATCACTCTTTAAACGAAATCACAACATACAAGTTGAGAAACATTTTTCGTGCCATTTTGCCAATCATCGAACGATTTTTTAGGCATACAGTAGCAGCTACACATGCAAAACTAGATCAGCAAAACCTCAAACAAGCTTCTAGCTCTTGCTCGTCCTTGCAACTATATCCAAGTTGGTATGCTCGAGCTGAAACACGTAAATGCCATTAGTCGAAAGAATAAGGTTTACGATAACACTTCAAGTTTAGAGATACTACAAGACTCGTACCAAAACGGCCAGATCCCATAAATGGCTCTGCTTCATCGGTAGCACCACCTTGCTGCTGTTCCTGAATTTTCAACCCCGCAACACAAGCATTGGATTAAAAGGCGACACATGGAGAGTTGAAGTCAAAACATCAAACCACACTAGTTCCATAACAATGAAAAAATAATTGCATTTGATGTTTATCCTCATAGTCCAAATGTACATATGATTTATTTAGCCCCCGTTTGACCCCCATTACCTGAAAATGAAAACGGGGGGTATAGTATTTTTTAGAAAAATGAGTGGTTGAAAAAAAATGAAGAGTTTTCGATTTACGTGTAATATTATTTTATGGAAGATTGTGTGGTTGAAAATATGAGAGAGAAAAATGGAATGTAATGTAATTGAATTTAATGGGGATCAAACGGTGGCTTAATTTGCATCATTCCGATGGAATATTTTTAAATACGCGTTTTCCTGAAGATGCTTTTTCTATTTTCAAGAAAGTGGACATCAAGGATAGAGAGATCAGCTAATAAAATAGGAAGACAGGAATCTCAAACCCCATACAAGCAAAGATAAGAGAAAAGTACGGGTGCAGAAGGGGTCTTACAGCATCAGGTTCCATTTCAGCTGGTGACAGCAATCTGTCAAAACAGCGTCCAGAAATGACGCAAACCAAGAGCTCGTTCATGGGATCAGGAATTACTTCTCTGCACGTGTCATCGCAAACTATACAAACACGAGGAAAAACCAGCAAGCTTCAAATATCCAGGTCAACAAGTATCAAGGATAAAATATTTTTGTTTAAACAAGCGCTTCATATTTTCCAAAAAAAAAAGGTCACTTCTTACCATGGACATGCCCAGTCTTTTCACAAACAAATACGTCACCAATTTGATAGTAAGTGCAACTTTCCCCAGAACAAGCATGATCAGCTACCACTGTGTCAGCCAGGCCTCGGCTACTCTTCCACATAGAGACTTGATCGGCAAGTGTCTTATCGAGAATTATACGGTCATCATTCACCTTAATGTCAAATAGTATATAACAAATTTTAAAAAAAATGTAAACACACAACATAGTCTGACGAAAAGAAGGGAAATAAAACACAGCTATAGAAATTTAAATTCATTGCCAGAATTTTGTTGGTCATTAAAGTTACACTTCGTAACATTGTCATGTGTTGGATTCTTAAAACACTAATCTCAGTTATGCATATCCAATCCAGTCGCTGATTATTTTCGTCCTTCATTTGAAAAATTTATGTGAACGTCCGGACATCAGCATGGGGCCATTTCCCTGCCCATGTTTGGAGGGACAATCAAACATTCAGACTCTGGAATGGGTTCATAGGCGAGGCCTAGGCTGATTAATTGTTCATTAATTTGATTAGTGTCTTACAAGACGGGTGGGGAGAAGTAAAAGATATGCAAATAAACATATTCTTAGTAATGAATTTTTATACGTCAATAATATGGTTACTGCAACATACAACAATGAAACATTATGTTCGAACCCATGTGAACAATACAAATTAGGGAAAAATGTCTAGAATCGGAAGGTTCTCTCCCTTTCCTTCCCCCCAAGCATGAAGAAATTACCAAGTGAATATTGCATATGAAGACAAAGAAGTAGCCTGATATGAAAATAATGAGTCAATATGTAGTATTTGAATTTAGATGGAATCTAGTCAGAAGTACTGCATTTGTCGATCAATCCATTTAGATATGCCATAAACATTTCACCAAACAGTAATCGCTGTTTACCTGAGAAGGAAGAGGTGCTTGGCTTCTCTTTGCCACCTGCATTTGGATGTAATATTCTTTAAATTCAGAAGGGCAGCCCCTAACAAACTCTGCCATATCTTCTTCATCACGCTGCAGGATAAAAGAATAACATGCACGTTAAAATTCAATCTGGATAGGTGTCACAAAAGTATCCATCACAAAGTTCAAAATGTTCAGAAGTATGGATTCACTATGAAGCTATTAGAAACTGTCTTGAGAAACAAGTGGTAGCAGTACTTCATTTAGATACTCTTTCTCCATCCCCCTCCTATACCTCCCCCCACATTCAAAAATAAACTCAAACTAAGCCCTCACACATGCACCTGATGGTACAGGAGATTGAATTAATGATAAGAATGTGATATAATTAATATAAAAAAGTAATAATAATCATGTGCGAAATAATTAGCTTCATTGTGGAGGATTGAAACAAGGATAAACACAATTTTATGCCACGAAGATTTAATAATTAAAGTTGTAACTAAATAATAGAATTCAAACTCAAATCTTAAATAACCTGAATGTACAGCTTCTTCCAAGCACATTCCCGTGGCTTTTTTGGAGGCAGCAGACCCCACCGCATACAATATCTTCACAAAAATACAAATGTATTATTTTTCCTCAATAGAGTGATAGGATGTATAAGAACACCTTTTTAAGTTGCTAGGTAAAATCAGCCACATTTGAAATATGAGGCCAACTATGGTGAGAAGCACAACTTTGCAGTTATAATCAGTACAAGTTTTCCAAGCTCATCAAAAGCAAAACATCCACTACCACAGGGGAGGGGGAAATTGTGTCAAATACACATGTAAAATAATCGCATTTGCTTTTCTCAAACATTGACTGCCATACGCTCTAAGATGTACATCACCAAGTACGGGGTAACTAGATTTACTTCTTAGACTAGAATCCTATAAAAGGAAAATGCTTAAAAAAGTAATGGAAAAAATTATTGTCCTTGCATACACCAGCGACATAAGCAAAATCACAAGCATCAATGAAAGTCTGCCATCATTCAGTAACAAACGACCGTACAAAATAGAGTTGTATTGTGTAGAAGTACTGCACTCCAGAAGACACTGAAAAACATATTCAAAAATTTCAATTTTTACCAAAAAAATATATAGTTCTTGTTAATACAAGAAACGTTTATAATTGTATTTGAACCTCCTAGATCTTCCTATGGAGCATTTTTATTAAGAAGTGAACATTTAAAATGTGGAAGATGAAGAAAACATCAGCATATGCAAAAATTCAACACCCTCAAAGGAAAGAAGGCACAAATCATGACAAATCAGATGTTGCAATAGCAATTGATATAAAACATGCACGTGAAAACATGGAAAAGTAGCAGCTTGGGCAGGGTGGTATATGTTTACTCACAGGCGACGCCACAAGGACTCGTCTGAAGCAGCATAGCTAAGGAATTTACACACCAATGAGCAAGCACTAAGATCCTGCAGTCCAATTATGACAGATGAATGAACTTCATAATAAGTAGCAACTCAAGGAAAAAAAAATCAGAATCAAAACAGGAAAAACACACAAATGATAAAAATTTAAATGCAAATCTAGATACCTCTGATGAGAGAAATTTGAGGATGTGATGGAACAATTCAGGAGGGACTTTACTACAAACCCCACTTTCAATCCTCCTAGATACCCGTCTGCTTTCCCTATTCTCCCAGCCATTATTTGTATTGTTGACTTTAATTATCCCATTTTTTGGAGGCAACAAGACAGCTTCAGCTCCCAATTCCAAGGATGATGAAGAAGAAGAAGAAGAAGATATCAATGCCCTCGATAATCCCTCTTCACTGATTTCACCTTCCTCAACTCTGATTCTCTTTGTTTCTTGCTGTTTCTTCTCTTCCTCTTCACTTAGCAAATCCTCTTCAACATGCAATCTTTTTCCATCTCTCTCTTCCTCATCTGCTTTATCGTCCTCCAACTCAACTGTCTCCTCCACTGTCTTCAGTTCTTCCTAAAACACACGTCCAAGAGACCACAGTTATGCTCAAATGCAGAAGTGTATCATAAAAAAATCTTGCACATACATGGTGTAAAAAATTGTGATGTTAGAACAAAAGGAATCCTAGGCTCAATTATCACTAAAGTAAACGTCTAAGGTAAACTGGATCTAAAGAAACGCATAGATGCCTTCCAGAAGGCAAACACATCCCTTTTGGTAAATAACATTGTTCGAACACGTTAATCACAGATCCCAGTCCGACTAAGTGTCCAACATTTCTTAGACCATCTCCAAATGAAAATATGAAATCTCATTTTGGACACTCATTCAATGCTGTCTAACACACACGCTTATCCAAAACTTCAGCATGCCGCATTATAAAAGGCAAATTTTTCCATGAATCAACATATAACTAGTAAACTAATTACACTTCAAATGATAAAACATTAGTGAATCAAACAATTTATTTAGTAAAAATAAAAATATGTTCCATAGTTAAGAAAGATAGTCCTTTTAGAGGAAATAGGAATACAAGCATACTTGAAATAGAGAATTTAGGGGGCCAATACCCTAAAATTTTGATCTCTAGATATAAATGTAAATTTTAAGCCTAATTATTTTTATCTTTGAATTCCAAGACAATAAATACATAATTACCTCATCGGAGAGTTCAGCCAGGACTTCAGATTCCAGGAATTGAGCGAGGACTTCATCATCATCATCATCAGAAGCCATAACAATTACGAAAATTTTCAAGTAAAAAAACTGATCAAAGGATACGGGTACGCATATGTATATGTGTAGGCGGTGGGTGTTGTCAGGGAGTAAGGCCACCAGAAAATTCAAGGTGAGATCATCGTCGAATCTGGACCGTTGATTTACGGAAGGTGGGAAAAGCGACGGGATGAAATGAGGAGAGAGAAAGAACAAGATTTGCGTGGCATTTCACCGCGTCTCGAGGCTATCGGGTCGCAAGTTCGGGTCATAAATTTGGGCCGGATAGGGGCCTGATGATTTCGATTATTTCGAGGGGACAGCAGAAAGTGGAAATTACACAGATACAAATATTTGAATTTTCACTGTGCAAAAATCAGGTCTGAAATTTTTTTAATTAGATTTCAGGTATTGTATTAATAATTAAATATTACACACAATAACTAATTCCATACTAACCCAAAATAATTTTTCTTCTTCCTATTCATCTTTGTGTCATTTCTCCCCACACTCGTCACCACCCTAAATAGGCGATCGACTACCGACGATCATCACACTCAACAACAGACGCACCACCAGCGATAGGCTCTCTCTCGTTGTATTCTGCATCTGTCTCTCCGTTGATGCGATCTGGTGGCGATGGTGATGGTGTAGTGCAATTGTGATATCAGTCGTGGTGTTGGCAGCGACGGGGTAGAGGTGGTGGGGGGTTTGGTTTTTTTTTTTTTTTTTTTTTTTTTTTTTTTGGGGGGGGTGGGGGGGGGGGGGGGTTTTGTTTTTTTTTTTTTTTTTTTTTTTTTGGGTGGTGGTTGTGAAGTGGTGTGGTAATGTCCGTGTTGTTGGTGGTGATGAGGATGGTGGTGATCTGGCGACGACAACGATGATGGAGGTGGTGGCGAGTTTGGGATTTTATTTTTTATTTTTTATTTTTTATTTTTTTTGTTGGGTGTTGTAGTGTGGTGATGTCTGTGTTGTTGGCGATGATAGGGTGGAGGTGGACGTAGTGGTAGGTTTGGGGTGTGGTGGAGATAGAGATTCTCTGTTCTCGTTGGTGATTGTTTTGGATTTTAGGTTGTTAGTGGTGGTGGTAGTAGTGTAACAGTGGTGGTGGAATGTTATAGTGGTGGTTGGAGATCTGACAATGGTGGTTTTTGTGGCTTTTTGTTGGCAGTTGATTGGATTTGGTATAACAGTTTTGTTGGTGATAATGTTGCGGTGTTGTGTTGTGGTGGTGTTATTGCGGTGGTGACGACGATGACAGGGTTGGTGGTGGATCTAGTGGCGTCAACAGTACTGGTGGTATGTGACCCACTGTTTGGTGCATGTGACTAACTATTTGATTCTTTGTGACTAACTATTAAATTGTGACCTTAAAATTCGGTAATTTGTAACTTAAAAATAATTTCTGACCATCAAATTTGAAAATACATGAATGGTAGATAAACTGTGACCTAAATTTTTTTTTGATTTGTTATCAATAAAATAAATTGTGACCTATAAAAAATTTTATCTGCGACCTCGAAATAATCTATGACCTATAAAATATTCAATTTGTGATCTAGAAATAAACTGTGATCAATTATTTGATAATATGTGACCACTAAATAAATTGTGTCTTATAATTATATAAATGTGATCATTAATGACATAATTGTGACCTTATTATATTTAATTAATAAATTTTTTTAGTTAATTAGTTAATACCCGAATTATGCATTTTGAAACTTGAAATTTGAATTGTGTCATAATTGACACCTAACTTTTAAATTTTTCCTAAGTAGAAATATCTAAGTGAGAATCCACACGTGTGCATTGCATGTGGCATTCAACCCCCCCCCCCCCCGGGGAATGCTTCTCTCTTCTTTTCTATGTGGATGGGTTCGAACATTCTTCACTTAGTATGATGAATAATGAAGGCAGTAAAATGAAACTAGGTTCTCATTTCATACTAGCCTCCTAGACTGAACCAATAGTTTTAATAGGTTATGATACACCTTATTATTCGTCTATACCCGAGCATTATCCTCGATGACTAGAAATAACTCCCTCACCATATTGCAACTTGATGTCCTCGAGCATTGTCCTCAATGACACATGCTCGAGGATGGCAATCGTGTGACGACGATCTTGTACGCTCGATGTCCTCGGGATATGATGTCCTCGGGAATTAGTCTCCTCGACATTCTTGGTTTGTGTTGATCCAATAGGATTCCTATCAACTTGGAACTCTAACTATGGACTACTATTTCGATACTTGACTCTGAAAGGACTCTATCTTAATCATAATTTTGGTATTTGTCCAACTCCTTAACCGTACAGGACTCCAACAGATAAGGATATCGAGTTAGTTGAGTCCCACTAGGAGAATGTTGCTTACTACTATAAATACAGAACCTTGAGCCATTATTTAGGTATGTTCTCATTATTCTCTAGTTTATAACTTCACGCATATAATTCCCTTTCTGACTTAAGCACCGGAGGGGCGACGTGAACATACCTCGTTGCCTTTGTTTCAGGTATCGGAAGACTACGATCGTGCTCAATCAAAACCATCAAGCTCAAGAAATCAACAGGTACGATTTTTGATAGCATCATTGGCGCCGTCTGTGGGAAACGCTACCAAAAGCCATGGTTAACACATGATCAGGTCTTCCTCCCGCAAGCTCATCCTCTCCCATCCCTCATCCTGCTGAAGATCAATCGGCTCCTCATGAAGAATCGTCAGAAGTGCCCGCACCTTTGCCAACGGTCATCACAACCGAAGCCTTTGAAGAGCTCCGTCAGCAGGTGGCCACGCTCACGCAACTGTTAAGTCAAAGAAATTCACATCCGTCGCTAGCGCAGGCAGAGCATGGCAATTTTATGGCTGATGCTCGAGCATGACCACCAAACCCCGCAACTGGCGGAGTAGGAACCTCGGGTATTCACAATTTGGCCTCAGGCTCGAGATCGGACGCCATGGATTTCGGTGAAATTGCCCGGATCATTCAAGAAGGAATTACAGCTGGCCTGCAACGGAATGCTCGGGGGCCAACAGGTTTCACCCCAACACTCCATTCACACCAGAGATATTATCATATCCCTTGCCCGACAAATTCAAATATCCTCACATTAAAGAGTATGATGGGACGATCGACCCCATCAACCATCTCAATGTATACACTGATGTCATGAACTTGCAAGTTGCACCGGATCAGGTTATGTGCAAAGCTTTTCCACAAACGTTGACTAATGCTGCTAGGGATTGGTTTTCGACATTGGAGCCTAACTCCATAGCCTCATTCTCAGATTTGGCTGATAAGTTCTCAGCCTTCTTTGCAAGTAGCAAGCGAATTAGGAAGACTGCAGCCTCTCTCATGCAACTTCTCCAAGGATCAACTGAAACCCTACGAGGATTTATGACAAGGTTTAACAAGGAAAGGATTCAAATACCCGACCTTCACATCACAGTAGCTGTCTCCGCCCTCACTTACGCCATAAGATGTGAAACTTTCAAGATGTCTTTATCAAAGACCCTGCCGCAGACAGTGACTGAGCTCCTCACCCGAGCCGAAAAATACATTAATATGGAGGAAACACTAAATCCAAGGAAACCTGGTCCTTCCCATGAAAAGGCCAAGAATAAGAGGCAACATGATCCCATTCCCCGGCATGAGCTTCCTCGGGATAAGCGTAGGAATGAGGCGTCGTCAGCACCACTCACTCGGTTGAACACCTCTAAGACAAATATCTTGATGGAGATTAAGGATATGAAAGAATTAAAGTGGCCTTCAAGGATAAAGTCACCCCCTGACACAAGAGATAGGAGCAAGTATCGCGAATTTCACCGGGATCATGGGCATACCACAGAGGATTGTCATGTTTTATAGCGAGAAATTGAAGTCCTTATCAAAAGAGGATTTTTAAAGAATTACATTGGTCATGATAAACACCCGAGGAATGACCGTGACAATCGAAAAGAGCCTGGAGCCGGAAGCAGTGCTCAACCCACCGCCAGGACCATTAATATTATAGTTGGGGGCATAGCATCCGGAGGAGACACAAGTACTGGGCGAAAGCAGTATGCCCGCCAACATGCTCATATGCCAAGCGAATCCCATGATGAAGTCAAAGACATCACTTTTGAAGCAACAGATTTGGAAGGAATATCATATCCTCATGACGATGCCTTGGTCGTCTCTGCAATTGTGGCTAACTTCGAAGTAAAAAGGATTCTGGTTGATAATGAGAGTGCAGCAAATATACTCTCGTAGGAGGCTTTCGCCAAAATGGGGATCTCTCCCAAACAGCTCAAAGCAGTAAAAACTCCTCTACAGGGATTTGGTGGTGGAGTCATTATCCCTGAAGGCATCGTCGAGCTCCCGCTTACATTAGGAACTGGTAACACACAAGTGACGGAGATCACACCATTCCAAGTGGTTAATACCCCAATGGCCTACAACATCATTTTGGGAAGACCCCTACTGAACAAAATCCAGGATATTGTGTCAACTTTCCACGTAGCCATGAAGTTCCCCACATGTCATGGCATCAGAGTAGTTTGAGGAGACCAAACAGCTGTCAGACAGTGCTATGTTACTAGCATCCGAGGGATGAGTACTGACGTCATGCAACTTTCAGACCTCGAGCTCGAGCTCGAGCCAAGGAGTAGATTGGGCCCCGTTGAGGAATTGGAAGTGGTTGAGCTCGAGCAAGGAAAAGTGGTTACTATTGGTCGGGATCTTAAGGCCAGCCTTCGGGAGGAAGTCATCAATTGTCTGTCCCACAACATTGATATTTTTGCATGGAAGGTGGAGGATATGCCAGGGATAGACTCAGAAGTAGCTGTCCATAGACTCAATATCAGCCCAGAGGCCAAACCTGTTAAGCAAAAGAAGAGGCAGTTTGTGCCGAAAAGACGTATGGTCATTCAGCAAGAGGTCGACAAATTAATGAGAGCGGGGTTCATTAGGGAAGTCCAATACCCCGATTGGCTCGCTAACGTTGTTCTTGTAAAGAAGGTCAGTGGCAAATGGAGGGTTTGCATCGACTTCACCGATCTCAATAAGGCATGCCCAAAAGACAGCTACTCGCTACCCAGGATTGATAATCTTGTGGATAGCACATTCGTACATAAGTTGTACAGCTTTTTAGACGCATTCTCAGGATATCATCAAATCTTCATGGCCAAAGAAAACCAAGAGAAGACCTCATTTATAGCTGATTCAGCCATATATTGCTATCGGGTCATGCCGTTTAGGTTGAAGAATGCTGGGACAACATATCAGAGCCTGATCAACAAAATCTTTGCTAATTTGATAGGGAAGAATATTGAGGCCTACGTTGATGACATGGGGGTAAAGAGCAGGAAGCTAGAAAGACATGTATCTGATCTCGAGGAAGTGTTCGCCACCCTACGAAAGTATAAGATGAAGCTCAATCCTGAAAAGTGTCTATTTGGCGTTGCTTCGAGAAAGTTTCTGGGTTTTATAATCACTCATCAGGGGATTGAGGCCAACCCCGATAAGATTCAGGTTTGGCAGCAATGGAATCACCAAGGACCAAGAAAGAAGTTCAAAAGTTGACAGACAGGGTAGCCGCCTTAAACAGGTTCATGTCCCGAGCAACAGACAGGTGCTTCCCTTTCTTCAAAGCCCTCAGAGGTAATCATTGCTTTGAATGGAATGAGGAGTGCGAGAAAGCTTTTCAGGAGCTCAAGCAGACATTGGAATCTCCTCCTATCCTCACAAAACCCGAACTCGGGGATACTTTGTATTTGTACTTAGTCGTGTCTTAGAATGCAGTGAGTGGTGTCTTGGTGAAAGAGGCTAACAGGGCCCAGCAACCCATTTATTACGTAAGCAAAGTCCTACCTGATGCAGAAACAAGATACACTTTCGCAGAACAGCTTACCCTTGCAGTGGTAGTGGCAACACGAAAGCTTCGACAATATTTTCAGTCACGTCCTATTGTAGTACTCACCAATCAGCCTCTAAAATACATTCTTCAAAAACTAGACGTCTCAGGAAGATTACTGAAGTGGGCAATTGAACTCGGAGAATTTGACATAGAGTTCAAGCCCCGTCCATCTATCAAAGCTCAGGCCTTAGCTGACTTCATTGCAGAACTCACCCTAAGGCCTCGGGGGCCAAATGGTAGCTCGAGCTCCTCCACAGGCGTGTGGCAAATTTTTGTAGATGGAGCATCAAATTCCTTGGCCTCGGGTGCAGGGGTCATAATCATAAGCCCGGACATGCTCATAGACATTCAGTGTGCACTCAGGTTCGAATTTGAGGCAACCAATAATGAAGCATAATATGAGGCCGTCATCATAGCCATGGAACTTGCCATCATCTCGAGCTTGAAAATATCAAAATTTACAGTGATTTTCAGTTGGTCGTTGGACAAATTGAAGGGACGTTCGATAGGAAGGACAAGAAGATGAGCTTATATTGCTTGAAAGTGCATGATCTCCAGAGAAAGTTCAAGAGTTGTGAAATTGTGAAAATTACTCGGGCTGAGAATTGTAAGGCCGATACCTTGTCAAGATTGGTGTTTATGGGAATAGATGGGCTTGATAGGACAGTCCATGTTAGAATTGTAACCGAGCTAAGATCAATCAGACCATAGGCGTCATGGATATTGATAATGAGCCATCGTGGATAGATCCAATAGTGGACTGCGTAAAACATGGCAATCTTCCAGAAGATCCTCGAGCGGCAAGAAGAATCCGGTGCAAAGCTCTAACGTATTGCATGATTGAAGGAGTTTTATTTCACAGAAGCCTTACACTTCCATACCTCAGATGCCTTAAGCCTTCCGAATCATCTCAGGCCCTAGAAGAAGTTCATGAAGGAATATGTGGGAACCATCAAGGAGCTTGGGCATTAGCCTTCAAGCTCATAAGGTATGAATATTATTGGCCTACCATGAAGAAAGATGCTCGGGAACATGTCAAAAAGTGTGACAAGTGCCAGAGATTCGACAATATCATCCACTCTCTCGCGGAGGACCTCACTAGCATTACTTGCATGGCCCGTTTGAGCAGTTGGGAATTGACATCCTTGGTCCCTTTCCAATAACTAGGGGGCAATTGAAGTTTGTGGCTATGGCTGTAGAGTATTTCACTAAATGGGTGGAAGTTGAGCCTTTAACAACGATTTCAGAGCCTAAGTTGAGAACTTTCATTTGGAAGTCCATCATATGCAGGTTCGGGATACCGAAAGTCCTCATAACTGATAATGGCAGGCAATTTGACAACGCACAATTTAAAAACTTCTGCTCTAACCTGGGGGTCAATCACCGTTTGACATCAATTTCCCGTCCTCAAAGTAATGGTCTTGTCGAAGTGACCAATCGGATTATATTGCAAGACTTCTGTACAAGGATCGAAGATGCAAGAGGTTCCTGGTCTGACGAGTTACCTTCCATACTTTGGACATATAGAACGTCCCACAGAATCGCTACGGGGGAACCCCCTTCATGTTGGCTTCGGTATTGAGGCCACCATCCCTGTTAAAGTCAGGTTGCCCAGCCAAAGAAGACTCGAGCCCGAAGATACAGGGCGCACCACTGAACACCTCGACCTCTTGGAAGAAGTTCGTGATCAGGCAATTTTAAGAATGGCCTCTTACCAAGATAAAACAGCAAAGTATTTCAATAAAAAAGTGAGGACGCGGAGATTCAGAGCCGGAGACCTTGTGTTAAGAAGAGCCAAAGCAGCAGATCATGCCCCGGGCAAGCTACAACCAATTTGAGAAGGGCTTTCGAAGTCATACGACAACTTCAAGGAGGTGCATACAGTTTAAGGGATACATCAGGGAGACCACTTCCAAGACCATGGAACGTCGAGAATTTAAAAATATATTACAAGTAACTTGTTCTTCCATTTTTCGGTAGTCAGGCCTGCGTGTCAAGGTTCACGTTTTCAGTTTTCAGGCCTGCGTGCCAAGTCTTATTTTTCGGTAGTTAGGCCTGCGTGCCAAGGTTCAAGTTTTTAGTTGTCAGGCCTGCGTGCCAAGTCTATTTTAAAGTATAATAAGAATTAAACTATTCATCAAAATGTGATCTCGCTACTAAAAGCCTTGCCTCGAGCAAGTACCTGAAAAGCTTTGCCCCATGCAAGCACCTCAAAAGTCTTACCCCGTGCAAGCACATCAAAAGCCTTGGCCCGAGCAAGCACTTCAAAAGCCTTGCCTCGCACAAGCACGTCAAAAACCTTACCCCGCGAAAGCACCTTTAATGTCTTCTCCCGAGCAATAGTGGAAATTTGTGTATGCTCGAGCTCAACACATTATTACCAAAATGATTTTATAAAATCAAGTCCTCGAGATATACATGTGTATGCTCGAGCTCAACACATTATTACCAAAATGATTTTATAAAATCGAGTCCTCGAGATATACATGTGTATGCTCGAGCTCAACACGTTGTTACCAAAATGATTTTATAAAATCAGTCCTCGAGATAGACATGTGTATGCTCGAGCTCAACACATTATTACTAAAATGATTTTAATAAAATCGAGTCCTCGAGATACATGTGTATGCTCGAGCTCAATACATTATTACCAAAATGATTTTATAAAATCGAGTCCTCGAGATACATGTGTATGATCGAGCACAATACATCATTACCAAAATGATTCTCTAAAATCGAGTCCTCGAGATATACATGTGTATGCTCGAGCTCAAAGCATCATTACGAAAACGATTGTGAAGTTCGGTCCTCGAGATAATTATGTTGGTCGAGCATGACAAAAATAATGACGTTACAAAAAATTGAGCATTCATTTCCAAAACTTAACAAAAAGAGTCGAAGTCATGTTCGGCCAATTGCAATTACATTTACATCAAAACAAAACGTTGGGGGTTTAGGGGTTGAGATTGCCTAATCCTGGTCCTCGTCTCCGGGAGCAGGGCCTTCATCCTCGAAGGCATCATCATCGTCCTCGGCTGTACCTTCCACATTCTCCTCGACGTCCGAAAGCTCGAGACTCTCAACAACCTGAGGGATCATCTTGAGATCCTTGGGATCAACCTCGAGCATCTTGGCCCTCAGAAAAGCTCGAGCTTCCTTCAAACCATGAAGGTACGAGCCTAAGGCGTACTCGCCCTTCAACTTATCCATTTCCTCGGACTTTTTAAAGTCCTCGATAGCGGATACTCAGGCTCCCTCAATCTTAGACTCCATATCCCTCTTCAGTTGCTCAAGCTTTAGCTTCAACTCTTCGGCCTCATCCTTAGCAATACCAATCTCATCCCAAGCCTTTCTCAGCTCGAGCCTAGAATCATCCCTCTCCTTCAGAACTTGGGCTCGGGCAACCTCAGCATCAGATAGCTTTTTATCTCGAAGCTCAGCAGCCTCGACCAGTCCAGCTATCTTGTAGGATTCGTCTATCTCTTGCAGTGACAGCCCTCGAGCAACGTTGAGTGTCTGGTATCATAACAGACAGAGCATAAGAACAGGAAAAATACATGGAAAATTCACGTAAGGAAATAAAGTTTTACCTTCAAAGTAAGGAGCTCGAGAGCTTTCATCCCCTCGTCGAACCCAACGTCACCTCGATATTTTACCACGATGCTCGGGACAAGATGGCATCGCTCAAAATCCTCGATGATCGAGGCCACCGGAAGAATAGAGTCATCGTCAAGATCAACAACCTCAGGAGTAACCCGAGGAGGGAGTGGCCTAGGTGACGGTCGGGATGACTCTCCCTGTCGTCGTTGTGAAATGGGGCTTGGAGGTCGAGGCCTTGATGTCAACGATTTGCCAGGACCCTGAGGAGTCACTTCTGTTGTATACACTCGGGGCCTTTTCTTCCCCTTTTTCTGACCAAGAGCCCTGACCTGAGGCTCCTTGGATTTGGAATTCACGGCTCGACGAAGAGCTAATGGATCAAAAGACATATCTACACAAAATCCAAGTATTAAGCACGAACACATGATCGAGCAATAAGAAACAAATGGACTGAAGAATAAACATCCTACCCTCGAGGCCTTTCGCACGGGCAAGGTCGAGAATGTCATCCCCGAGAATATCATCTAAAGCATACACCAAGGGCTCGAGATCTTCTAACATCTGTCGATCCCTCTCTAGGGTCTCAAAATAGGCCTGTCCCTCACAAAATTTTGCTGTGTCCGGGATATCCCACAAAGGCCAGAAAGGGAGATCGGGATCTCGAGTTATAACATAGAACCACTTATCCTTCCACCCCTTTAATGAACCGGGCATCCTCGGGATCCTAAATGCACCTCAAGACGAAAGGTAAGCAAAGCATGTAAACCTAGGGAGCTATTTTAGCTCGAAGACCATCCTACATAGGTCGAGGTAAGGAGTGATGCCTAGATACCTACAGGCGATGAAGAAATAAACTAGCATTCTCCACCCATTGCGCACTAACTGTCCTGGGCACATAGAATGCTGGACTAGAAAGCTTACAAAAAATGGGTGGTGCATGGGCCACCTGAACCCGGTCTTCAAAGAATCCTTAAAAATCACAAACTTCCCACTCCGAGCCTTATTCATCCTATCCTCTGGGTTGGGAGACCTACAGTCATTGTAGGGCATGACCTCAAACTCCCTCGCCGCCTGCAATGCTAAATGTTCTTTAAACCTACACTGAACGTCGGGATACGTAAGCTCGAGAACTTCTACCGCCCTAGGATGAGCATCTAAAGGACTGTCATAGGTATTATCTGAGTCCTATCATCCCTAGTATCCCCCGAGCTCTCAGATCCTCGATCACTCTCAGTACTCGACATCTTCTTTTAATTAAAAACTAAAGAAATAACTTAAAAGTCCAGAACCTTACCTCAGTTACCCGACGCCCAAACAACAAAAAGCAAAGTTTTTAGCTCGACCCCGATCTCGCTCTGAAGGTTTCACAGAGAGTAAAAAGTAAAAAATGAATAGGATCAAGGAGTATTTATAGAACCTGGGGGAAGACCAAGGGTCACATCAATTTCAGCCATTAACCCTGGCCACGTGTCACCCATCCAAATACCCTTTTTTTACTGAGATAGTCCATTCTCACGCATTTCAACTCGATGTCTCCTCTTCTTGTTATTGACCTCGACGATAGTTCTCATATGTCCTCGAGCTCTCTGCATCTCGCACCTTGAGAATCTGTTTTGAGCTCGATCCCAGGGACAGACGCACGGGGGCCTGTGATACACCTTATTATTCGTCTATACCCGAGCATTATCCTCGATGACTAGAAATAACTCCCTCACCATATTGCAGCTTGATGTCCTCGAGCATTGTCCTCGATGACACATGCTCGAGGATGGCAATCGTGTGACGACGGTGTTGTACGCTTGACGTCCTCGGGATATGATGTCCTCGGGAATTAGTCTCCTCGACATTCTTGGTTTTTGTTGATCCAATAGGATTCCTATCTACTTGGAACTTTAACTATGGACTACTATTTGGATACTTGACTCTGAAAGGACTCTATCTTAAGCATAATTTTGGTATTTGTCCAACTCCTTAACCGTATAGGACTCCAACAGATAAAGATATCCAGCTAGTTAAGTCTCACTAGGAGAATGTCGCTTACTACTATAAATACAGAACATTGAGTCATTATTCAAGTACGTTCTCATTATTCTCCAATTTATAGCCTCACGCATATAATTCCCTTTCTGACTTAAGCATCGGAGGAGCGACGAGAACATAGCTCGTTGCCTTTATTTCAGTTATCGAAAAACTACGATCGTGCTCAATGAAAATCATCAAACTCGGAAAATCAACAGGTACAATTTTTGGTAGCATCAGGTTATAATTATCAATAATGTAGAAATGGAAAAGAAAGAGATGCACTTTCTGGTCACATGAATGAAAAAATTTTCGAAAAAGAATCCCTTTTCTTAATATCATGATCTTGTTGATCAAATCAAAGGTGCCTCAATCCCTAAGTTGATTGTGTGGTAAATCCTAATAAACATATCCACGTGTTTTTTCAACTTTCTAAGTCTATTCATGTAGATTTTTCTTCTTACCAGTTGATGGGATGATAATATTCGAAGAATCACAAAGAGTTTCTTGCCGTTCATCTGATGGTCGACTCTTTATTTCAACTCCTGACTTTCACTCCCCAAGTTATTAATTCCTCTAGTTTTTCTCCACCCTCTTCTTAATTTTCAAGATACGTCAAGCTTGAATATTTATCCTTAAACAACAAAAACATACCAAAAATCAACCGTTACAAAATCCTCGTGAAATGACCAAGCTCTCCTGCGCTATAGTCTCACGTACGTTACAGGCATCCAAACCTTTATAAATTTTGCATGCCAAACACATTTGGATTTACCAGATATTAAACAAAATCTAAACAATTTTGAGAAATGTGGCTGTGAGCAAACCCAACCATTAACTCGAGGCTAGCCCCGTATCTAGGTGAAGTTGCTACGAACATCGTACCCCTAACAACTTAATCTTATGTGAGACTAAAAGAAGACTTCCTCCTGTCCCAGGAATGTGCCGAATACAATAGCGTGACCAAGATTTCATTCCCGTTGTAAATATCAAACAGCAGGGCGTGGCCTTACAATTTGAACACAAAGTCACTTCCATTTCTCGTAGGACACAGCTTCAAAACATTGACAAAGTGCGAAATCCCTTAAATTCTTCAATTTCATCTTTCAAAGAAGTTGCATCACATGACATTTAGTTTATGCACTAGATTTCATAATCATAAATCCAACAGCATGACAAGAGGATAGATAGGCATCAAAAATATAAGAGACGCACAAGGCACATCGTACACAGAATACCATCCACAAGGATATATGTAAACTACTAAAGTCTAGCCTAGCCTAGTCCAACCTTAAGTAGCCTTTGGGAAATGGTTGGACAACACTTTTGCAATTCTTGGAAAATCAACCTTCTCCTTGCCATAAAAAATGGTCTTCAATGTGTTGTCACAGTAAATCTCTTTCTTATTAGCAGGGTTCTCCAAAATGACATTGAAATTATGAAGACATTAGCAGAGAGCCAAAGAGTAGACATTTTAGAGGTAGAAGACAAAAAAATGGTACTCATTGATCCACCAAAACTTCCAACACTTTACCGTTTTCCCAAATATATTAGATGATAAAAAAATATCTCCTTTACTTAAAAATAATGGTCAATTCAAAGATTAAAAATACAGATTAGAGAAGCATCTGCATAATTGTTAAAAGGCCTAAAATCATTTTCAGAACCAAGACAAGCATAATGAAACAACCCATAACACTCGTATGTGTAATGTCACATCTGTTCTGATCCTGCCAGAGAAGGGTCCAAGTGACAAGCATGGAAGTGTTGTGCTCAAGAAAGATTGTTCAACGTTACCATGTTCAGGTAGCATATGCACTCAACATCTCAAAATACATGTATACAATCTATAGAGATATCAGCTTTGAGTCTAACCAACAAAATATTTAACATCTTTGTGCATTCATATTATTATACTATGCTATACTAGCCTTGACCCTGATCATAACAAGGTGCAATTACTGAAGTGTGCAATGCAGAAATACTAAGCATAACTTACAAAATTACAGTTTGCAGTACTTTACACTGCAAAATTTTTTCCATTACAATATAATACCCACATCAGTTTTGTCCCTGAGAAATGATTCATTTTTTCAATAAAATCTTTTGCATGCACAGGTTTTATCATTCCCATCGAAAGAGTCAAATGGATGAATAAAAATTAGTTACTAATTCATTATCTGGCATGTACGGAATGAAAACTGAGAACAGAGTATGATAACAATGCATAATTCATACTAGTAACCATCATAAAACGTTAAGACGATGTTCAAATAACACAATAAAAATCCAAAATAAAAATAAATAAATAAATCATTGAAATAGAAATTATATTCATTCGACAAGGATTAGGACCTGTAGCTTTTGTGATTTAACATACTCCCAGATTTCTTGAACCAATGAACTTGGCGAGAGCAGGAGAGACACTTTGGACCTTGAGTATGCCAGCATTACTAGATTTGGCCTTTGGAACTGTAGTGATTGTGGTAACTTTAGTAGCAGACCTGATCGCAGCTATTAGAGCTCTACAATTGCTGGCAAAAACCCTAGATGAAGCTATGATTATTTTAAATTCTGGGAGAAAGCTGAATTTTACTATTTATATCCTATGATTTTGGTAGCAGTTAAAGATAGAATATAGCTGTCATCCTGTATTAATTCTGTTAATAAAATTTGTATTTTAGAAAAATTCTCTTTGCTTTAACCTTTTCTTTCCCTTTTTCTTTTGAAGGATTTCTAAGAAAAAACCATTTTTTCTGTATTTCCCCGTCCCTTGATTTTTCAATTTGTCCAGGTTTCCACTTCTCTTTTCATTGTTAATGTCTTTGTTGACCTCAGAAAATGGCCAACAGGTATCATTAGGAGATAGTGTACGCGTGGACCCATTTTGTAGTGTTTCTACTGTAAATAAGTTTGTAGAAGAAGAAGAAGAAGATAGAGACAATGTATTGTGTTCTCTTTTCTATTCAAGGATACATCCTTAAACAATACAAGAATTGTTTATTTATGGTGATCAGGTCGACGTGGTTATCATTGGATTGGATCTACGTGACCTGATTTGCCGACCCTTTGTATCACATCAACTCTATTCCAGATTAATTACATTGATAGATTTTTTACTGGAGGTCAGTCACTCTACAAACATAGGCTAACATCCCTGACAATCATTAAATGTGCACGTTACGTCAATCAATTCTAGAGATGTCCCAACTAAACTTGCCAAAGATCTTAGATACTTCAGAAATTCGGCAACAGAAGTTAAACCACCTCAGAAAGAAGGATAGGGCCACTTTGACTATTCTCAATGAAACAGCCTCGGCGCTCAATAAGACAATTTCGGATGTTGATCCCTTTTGCACACTTGCCACGTGTCCAAATATGAGGACCTCCATGTGGGTCATTTTGTATGATTAGTAACAATAGTCCCCCAAATCTATGTACGATTCATGGGAAACATAAAATTTACAATCTCTTGATCAACTTCGGACAAGGAAAGAAATCCATAATGCCAGTCCCCCAAGTCCAATTGTTTACATATTCTCAAGAATTTTCCAAATGTCTACACCAATGACCATCAGGATAGGGGCTGAGGCATATGTGCCTTGTACATATAAGTGGCCTTTTTCAACGTATATGGAGATTCGAATTTATAAACTCCCAAGTTATCGGGTGTAAAATTCGAGGTGATTTGTACCGTTGCTGAAGTAGTTAGAGTGTCAACTGAAGTTGCATGCTATACGAGACGATTTGAGTAGTTTGAACGTCTTTCATCATTTTTTACCACAGATTGCTATGTTGTCATTTGTCCTTCCCGAGGAGGGTGGTGCTCTCAATTTTCAACGTATTCCACGTGTTTTGATCTGGGCATTAAAGCTGAAATGTTGGTCTCATCGAATGGTCTATAAGTGACCTACATTTGGACGGTCCAGATCTTTGAGATGTGACGGTTAAAAATGCATGCATTTGCCCATAAAAGACTCATTCTTGAACATTCATTTGTTGGTGTAAATTGCTTTGTCTCGTTTCTTTGCAATATAAACCAAAATCATACTTGTACTCGGTGGATTTGAGGAGAGTTGATGCGAGAGATTGCTTGGTTTCGAACAATTCTATGGAGAGTACAAATTGGGTGATCCTTGGATGTGGTGTACGGGATGCTTGGATTCGTAAAAATGGAGATCAATCTTCTTTGAACGCATTGGGAACAATGCTGAAGTGCGGAGGGTCGCCCAGTGCCTTAAATAAATTATGTTGCAATAGGGTGCGAATTTCATCCGAAGCCCCTTGGGTCGCACCATGTGGATCCACAGGGATTTGTACCAATGCACCTCCCCTGGGCAGCTAGGTAGTCTTCTCTGCCAGCATTTGCTAGGCAGAGTGTATTGTAGCCATAGCTTTAAGTTTCAACATGGTCTGACAGACCTCAGATTGTAAAGGTTGTAGTATGGCACATGTCCTTAAAAGGGAGAGGTTCAGCGGTTTATGTGTCTAATGTAGTGATTATGCTTTATCATTGTTGATCATTTTTTATTATGTTTGCGAGCGCTTTGTAAGTAGCTGGTTGCCATTGATTGCAATGTGTTTGTAGTAATAAATAAAATCTTCATCTTTTTTATGCGAATCTGTGTTTGAGCTGGACTTTAAATCATTACTACTTTGAAGTTGGGCTGTTTCGAGAGGGTCGCACCCTTGCAATAGTCCTCCTTTGTTTTTTATCCTTTTATAGGCGACTTTTGTGCCTTTTTACAGAGGTCGGCCTTATAAGATTGAACCCTTCGCGTTATTTTGCCCTTGGGGCTGGTTTTTATTTCTGAGGTGAACCCCTTCGGGATCTAACCTCCCTTAACTAGGTGCCACCTCTTGGGCTGGACCTCGTTGACGTTTGCTGTTAAGCTCACATTTTGAAGTACTTCTATGCGCTAATGCCCTTTGGGCTATTTTCTTCTATTCCTTCAAAGGAATTGCCTTGAAAAATGCTATGCATTTTGCTGAGGGCTTTGGCGGCTTCTTCTTCTGGCGTGGAGTAGGTCATATCATATTACTTGCCCAGAAACAGTATAAAATGACACGTATACTGCACTGGTAAGAATGGTGTAAAGGGTCATGAAATATGCTAGTCTTATGTTACATACAAGCTATCAGCAATTCAAATGTAGCTGTTAAAACAACGGGGAACTAAAAGTGAAACAACTTAATAAACATTTGTATAAGTATCTATAGTAGATGTTGCCTAAAGTTTTTGTTGAAGGAGATGAGGTTGTGTGCCGAAGCTACCTACTTCAAATACATTATGAATGAAGCTGAGGCCCTCATTTTCTTTGTCTTGTGTGTATCTTTCGATTTTGCGAGTCAGTGTTGACGGCTAGTACATAGTCCTCCTTTCTAAGGCGTCCACATATTTTGGGGATGATTCCATGTGGGGTCTTTCCTTGTCATTTTTTGCATTTGGCGCTTTGATCGAGGTGGTTCATCTTTACCTCTTCTTTGAATAGACTTCTTTTACATGGCTCGGTTTGAAGCTATACATAGGGTAGGGCGATGCTCTCTTTGACCCATTCTGATTCTCTTATTTAGATGGGGCTGAAGTTTTTAGCCTCGAAATAGGAGGGTCGGCCTTCACCTTTTGAGCTAAGGCTTTCTTAGATAATATAATTCTATGAGACATATGCATGAGCTACTTTGACAGGAGAGGACAGCCAATCACACTTTTCAGCCATTGCTGTTGAGGGGTTAGCTCCTACTGGCTGACGTTATTGGGCCTGTCTTGGCAATTATATGCCTTAGCGCCTCTTTCCACAAGAGGAGCTAAATGGCCGAAGTTGGCGGTTATTTTTTTAGACAAGGCCTTTTGTCTTTCTCATGAGGGTAATTCTTAAAACTTCCGTCTCCTGACTATATCCTTTGTTTGGGATGAGGAAGACAACGAATCACTTTTTTGCGAAGTTTATTTCCTTAGTTCATCGACCTGTTGTGAAGGTCGGCTCATGTCAGTCGGAGTTGTGAAGTCTGGCCTGGTAGTTATATGTCTTAGCACCTCTTTCTGTGAGAGGACTTCGCATGTGGTGATCAGTTGTTTTTTTATAAGGACGTTTTCTTGGGACTATGCCTTTTCTTCTTACGTGATCAATCTCGGTTGGTCCGTATCCGAACTAGTGCAGCTCGTCTTTCACGCCTATTCCTAGGTGGGGGATGCATGTATCTATGGGCAAAATCATCTGGGGTTCTTAGTTGAGGTTGTCTATGCTAATTTCCCTCTAACAAGGAGTTAAATAGATGTGGCCAGTTCAAGGAAATAGAGGGCATCTGGCCTAAGCAGGCGGAATGGGGGGTCGATCCTGTCTGTTTCTTATAGGACCAAGCCTATCGAAGACACTGGCCTGTCTCCTTGGCGCGTTAGCTCTGCTGCATTCCAATGGAATGGCAGTCTCCTCACTTATTCAGTCGGTGACGTAGTCGGTAACCATGTCCACATCCACCTCTCTTTCTAGTGGAACGACCTTCTCGTTTTGTGAGGAGTTGGCCAGTTGACCTTGCATGTGATCCAGTAGTTTTCAAATTGCAACGTTTTGCCGGGAGATGGTCCTCACGTTTGCTGTGACGGCGGCCAACTCTCTGGTGAGCTTTGTTGCTAGCCCGGGCCTACATTGGAGCCACTTCTTTGGTGGCGGGTCGGGGGGCAGTTGGCAGGGGCTCCTGGATTATTGGGGCACTCCGCCAGGATGTCTCCTCGCCAACACATTTTTTAGTCTGTCTTGGTGCGATTTCTTTTTTTGTCGAACTCATGGCTGCCCTTCTTGATGAATAGCCTTTCTTTGGCTCCGTTTCTGGAGTTGTTTTCCTTTATTCGGAATCCATAGTTGTGATGCAAAAAAGTATTGGATCGAGAAACAAATCTTGATCTAGCTACAAGGATGAGGCTTCATTTAAAATTATGGAAAGCCCAATTCAGTCGATAAAGAAAAAATCTCCTTTCTAAAATTAGAAACCCATCGGTAAATGCGCAATATGTGACTACCGTAGATTGGCCGTAGATAGATGAACAAGCCATTACTTTTCTATTCATTATTATTTCTTTTGCTAGGCCCATAACTAAAAAACCCACTTTCTTACAATTACGAGGTTTATTCGAATATGAAATTCAATCTTGGAAATACAGCATCCCGCTGTTTTGTGCTGGAAAGGAAAGAATATCTTTTACATATCCACCCAGTTTGTCAACTTTTTGGGAAATGATAAAAAGAAGAATATCTCTACCTACACTAGAAAAATTCAAGGATTTTTGTTCTTGATCTTTTTTTGAAAACTCATATTTCGTTATCTTTTCTATGGGATTCTCGTGGTTCAGCTGTTCCAAGTTTCTCACAGACGAAGCCAATTTATTGACCTCCGAAAATGGCCAACAGATGTCATTAGAAGATAGTGTACACGTGGGCCCGTTTTGTAGTGTTTCTGGTATAAATAAGTTTGTAGATAAAGAAGAAGATAGAGACAATGTATTGTGTTCTCTTTTCTATTCAAGGATTCATCCTTTAAACAATACAAGAATTGTTTATTTATATTGATCAAGCCGACGTGGTTATCGTTGGATTGGATCTATGTGGCATGATCTGCCAACCCTTTGTGTCACATCAACTCTATTACACATTAATTACATTAATAGACTTTTGACAATAGGTCATGTTACATCAATCAATTCTGAAGACGTCCCAACTAAACTTGCCAAGGATCTCGGATACTTCAGGAATTCGACAGCAGAAGCTAAACCACGTTGGAAAAAAGGATAGGATGACTTCGGCTATTCTCAGTGAAACAACTTCGACGCTCAATGTGACAGTTTCAAATATTGATCCCTCTTGCATGCTTGCCATGTCTCCAAATATGAGAACCTCCATGTGGTTCATTTCGTATGATTAGTAACAACCTTATTCTTCTTGTTTGAAGGTTGACGAGGGCTGGAAATATTTAAAATATTTATCTCTCGTGGCTAAAACAAATTAAGAAAAGCGCACAATTTGCCATCCTCCAGAGAAAGGAAAAGACGTGTTTCTTCTAAAACAAAATTTGAAGCTTATGCTTAAATATCAAGTAATTTAAAGAGTAACGAATATAACAATTTTTTTGTGCAAGTGAACATCTTAACATAAAGAAATATTAACAAAAAGTGTATTTTAAACGATAATACAAAGAGTAATGCGTTTCTTTCCTAAAAATCATCCCTAGAATATTTCGAAATAACGAGTTTCTACAAAGGACCTGTATGAATTTTGGATCATGACTAATTTTGGCAAATTTATGGGCACACAACAACTAAAGATGCACAAGAGACGCCCAATAATATCAAGAACCTTTTCTTTTCCTACCCTTAAATAAGAAATGAAAGTCAAGATACACAATATTAGCCATCGAGGATCTCTTCAGCACGTAAGAAACAAATAGCCTTTTTCTTCAATTTCCTCTGCTGTTACGGAAAAGGATAACGTTGGAGACGATCGATCAGATGAAGAATTAGAGCTATTTCACTGATGCCGATGCCTATGGTGATGGCGATGGGGATGGGGATGGGGATGGCGATGGCGGTGTTTACTTGTATGCTGCTTACCCGAGTCTGAAACCTCAGAAGAGCTTGAATGATGATGCCTGCGTCTTCTGCTCCTCTTCTGATACCTACCATCATCTGAACTCTCTGACGAACTCGACTCGGAATGTTTTTGCTTGCTTCTCTTGTGTTTCTTCTTTGATCTTCTCAACTTATCAGCAAAAGAAGATGACCCTCTTTCTCGATGATCACCCGATTCCGGACTAGATGGCAATGACCTCTTGTGCTTGCTCTTACCTGACTTCTTCTTGGGTTTGCTTGAAGAAAAGTTGGTCAGCAACTCAGGTAGATCGACCCCGCCCAGGAACCCTGCATATCAGATGGAAAAGGACAGATAAAATTCACGTCAAAAAAATCAATAACTTGATGATTCCCTCGATTTTCACAAAGTTCGCACAGAGGTTTCACCTCCATATTCATCGAAAATGTCCTCGGCAACTATCTGCTGATTGGGGTCTTCAGGATTGAATCCACCATGAGGAGGGCTCATACCGGGCTTCTGTTTCAGCTCCCACTTTAGAGGCTGCAGGACAAGTCAAAAGGATTAGACATATGGCTAGAAAGTGAGCTAGGTAGATAATTTTTCTTGGAGCACAATATTGAACGAAATGGAGGTCATTTCTTCTGATAATTCCTGACAGAACTGAATATTTAGTGGCCAGTTTGAAATTCTAATTTATTATCTCGTGGAGCGTAATTCAAAGTAAACAGATAGAAACCTCAATCAATAATTTCAAGGAGTTCATATATATCACTTGGAAACCGCTTGTATCACCAGTTAGAATTAGAACTCGCCATATGTCATTTTGTAAGAACAAATAAACCATAATACAGATCATAATGCCCTGTGCATTATATACTCTAATGTTTTCTGCTGCTTCTCCTTAGATTTCCTTACCAATACATACAAATTTCCTTAGTAATATATATTAATACAGTGTATAGCCATTCATTAACATAGGAATAGAGACTCTTGATAGCTTTGATTTCAGGGTGCAGTTGTAAATAATTTTATACCTGTTTCTTTTTTTTGTTTGAGACGACGAATTATGCAACTCTGAGATGTGATGTGTCTATAAATGGGTTTTGAGTTAATTCAGCATCTTGCAAAATTGATTGGTGTGTATTATCGAACACAAACCCAATCATTAATGACCAAATCACTCAAGGCTCGCACCTTGCTTAAAAAAAGTTCAGGTCCCTCTCTAAATTGAAAACTCAAAGAGGACCTAGAAGATAAAAATCTATACATGACAATTAAACAACTAAAAGCATGGAATAGTTTTTCCAAAGATAACCTCGCTAGGATTGGTTTGAGCCAGTATAGCAGTCAAAGGATCATCTCTTTTCAATCGATTCTCCTCATTAGGCATTATAGCATCTTTCAATGGACATTCACGATCGCCACTTTGGTGACCAAAATTTCCACATCTCAGACACTTCACATTCCGTATCTCGACTCCAAAGGGTTTCACCCTGGCAGGAGCACCAGTTTCTAACCTGGAAATGAAAATATTAATTATATTTACAGCAGCAAATACATGGACTAGGATCATGAAAGAAACCTACAAAATGACAAGGGGATCATAGTGTTACACAAACTGTCACTTTGGCATCCCCCAACACCAGACCCACAGTTGCAACACCAGCATCCCCCACCCCCTTAAAAAAAATAACAAAAAAAAAGGACACAGCGCAAATCTTACTCGAACAGATCCTTAACAAATAACAACATAAGTATTGGGGGAAAAAGGGTCCACACTGCCTACAGATATAAAGCATGTTATCCACTGCTATAAGAATGTACAAGATATAAGTAGAAGAGTATGTAGAAAGAGGAGAAATTAATTTATTTTTATTTTTTTCAACTGGACTATAAAACCAGTCAAAAAGAGACAAGGTACTAGAATCTAGCAGATGATTGAGAATCTGGCCTAGATCGAGAAAAAACTTTAGCAGGTTAGTAGGAATAACTTTAGTTGCCTGAACTTTGGTTGGAAGAAAAATTGTCTCAAATAGATAATTTACTAGATGGTATGCAACTACCATGTGAGATAAGCGGAGCTACATAAGAGTGGAATCCTAATATTTTACGAGTCTCGGAAGCTAGGGTGGCATTTCTTTGGAATAAATTTATATGCCAGTTATCGGGACAAGAATCAATGAACAAGTTGTTGCATTTGCACGAGCTTATTGACTGTACTAAGCAAGGAAACGATCCTTGGACAATGATTATGATTTTCATGGAGAAACCTTCGATACTTTAAAGCTTATATTATTTAACGTTACGGATGATTATGATTTTCATGGAGAAACCTTTGATACTTTAAAGCTTATACAATTTAACGGTACGGATTTTTCCTCAGATGCCGGAAGAGAAAAGCACAACTTACAGAGGAACGGGGTATGGTTGTCTCATTGCAGTTATATAAAGAAGATGGAGAGGAAACAAATGAATTCAGCACCAGCCATTCTGCTTGTTTCATTACAATTGTAGAGCTAACTGGAGACCTCTGTTCTTAAAAAAGGGGCCAAATGACCAAATATAAAAAAGGCAAACTTTTATATATTTCATGTATCCTCAACAAGAGTCATCTGAAATTATGGAAGTATGACAGCAGCTAACAGATCTTATCAAAGCTTCTTGGTTCTTAATACGTGCTAGTTCACAAAGGCAGTTTCTTATTTACGCTCATGAATGATGTTGTAAAGAGCTATCACTGTCACAAAATGAAATCAAATATCATGTTTTTAATTCAAAAACATATTAAAACAAAAGTCCAATTTAGCACATGTGTACGAAGTTAAAAAATTTCATGGAGCAATGTTGATGGTAATCAACAAAGACTAGTGCACACACCTTGGAGCATTTTTAAGGACTTCAAATTGTTCTTCTGTTGGTAAAGTGCGGCCAAATACATCTTTTGGCCTTGGTTTCTTTTTCTCCTGAGCAGAGGGCATAGACTCTGTCATCCTGGCAAAGAAGCACCATTTACATTTATTTTTATACGTGCAATGGATTTAAAAAATAAAAAATCATTTGGTAGAGTAGTGATCTAACTATCTCAAAATGAGGTGTATATTTTATTAACCATTGTTTCATGTAAAATCCATTACACTGATGATGAGGCTCCAGCAAGAGATGGCTCCTCAGAGGCACTAATACTTTGGTCCTGCTTCTTTCCCTCAACCACCATCTCTGCAGCTTTTGCACTCTCCGCATTGTAACCAGGAGGTTTTACATACATAAAGCTTACAGCTTTCATCATCTCCAACTGCACAATCACAATCGAGTAAAAATTGCAATCATCCACCATCCATGCCTATGTTAAACTGTGATCAATCACTCTCCACTAGGATTCAATAGAGCTATGGTAAATACTATTGTAGCCTCATCTGAGCCAATGCCAAAATAACAATCCCATTCTACAAATGCATCTGTGAGAGAGATTGGAAATGACACTCCAAGCTTTTACTTATTGTTCTAGCAAAGTTTGGCATTAAATATTGCACATAGCAGAAGCAACGGATAATCAACTATATATTATGTTTCAACCTCCCAACATTTTTTCAGCATCATATATCTAATATCTCCTTATACAGGTTATATATGGATTTGCCTGTACTTATGCTGTTTTCTCCTTTTATACGAATTCTTTTATAGCCTTCAATATCCCATTTCCACTTACATTTTTATATAATTAGTTACCTTTTCTTTCTCTTTCTTGGAGATAAGCGCAGTCTGCCGAAAAAAATCCTGCTCTTGAGCATACTGTTAGAGAAAAAAACACAAAATGAATAAGAAAACGTTATAGTTTGATGTTATAAAGAAAACTTTGTTATATATAATGAAAAAAACAAAAGAGACCCACAGAGTGGCACCAAAACCCCAGGCGAAAAAAGAATAAGAAATTTAAAATTAAGAAACAAAAATGGAAACTTTAATGAAGACTCCAACAAAATACAATGTCAGAATATCAATGACAAAACAAAGCATTAACTTTCCAGCTGACTTGACAACAGTCAACACATGGTAGTTCTTAAAACAGATGCAGCTTGCCCCCTAGCAGCAATTTAAGAAGAAATAGCTGTCGTTTCTACAATGCAGTCTTTAATCTTGGAGTCAAGATTGAGGAACGTTATTTCCTTTACGACTGGAAACATTGCAAATTCTTAATGCAATCCCCCGAACACGCGCATTAGTAGTGCTGAAGTGGCTTTCCCGCAAGCAATACAATTAAGCGATTAAGCTCATTTCATGAGAAAACAAGAAAATTCATCGAAATTTCCTGATTGAACGCACTGAAGTATTGTACCTTCGGGGGGGGGGGGGGGGGG
>NC_036244.1:4928379-4932328 GCF_002742605.1 Olea europaea var. sylvestris | reverse complement strand
CCCCCGGGGGGGGGGGGGGACACTATACATATGATAATCGCTAAAGGGGTTGTACCTCGCGGGAGACCTCCTCCGTGCGGCGCTGTTTCTGGGCGTGGGTTTGCTCGGCGATCCACTTGCGACGCTGATTGGGATATGAAAGAGGGTGCCATGGTTTCTGGTTGAGGAACGAGTGTGACCATGCGGTACCGGCCTTGGTCCTGTAATCAACCTCTCCTTCTTTGTCTGAAAATCTCTTGCTCAATTTGAACCTTCCCCCTTCTTCGTCTTCCATTATCGAACTGTGAATGCTATTGAACTGTTTGCTTGTGTCCCAAATTCCTAATTTCTTCTAAGCTTGTGGGTCCGCCGCGGCGTGCGAGTAGATTTGGAGGCGTTTGGTTACAGTCTTTGAGCAAAGCAAACTCTTTGAATTTATGTTCGGATTTCTTTTAAAAAGTAAAAAATTGAAAATGTGTGTGTGTATGTGTTTTTTTTTTTTTTACAACATTACGACTGAAAGATATTGGAATAGGGTTAAATTCATCAATGTCGATCCAACTTTATATTTTATGTCCAAGTTGGTTTTATTTCACCAAAACCTTCCAATTTCATATCATGTTTCACCATGATCACCCAACTACTTTTCACCATTTTGACTAATTTTAAAATAGATAAAATGGTAACATTGCATTATATATAAAAAATAATTTTAAAATAAAAAGTAATAGATTTTTTTTTTATTTTGAAAATGTTTCTTTAAAATAAGTTTTTATTTTCCTAAGTAACGTTTTTTAAAAATAAGATTTTATTTTATTTTAAAAACGTTTTTCTGAGAAAAAAAATTATTTTATCTTTTTAAGTAATGTTTTTTTAAATAAAATTTTTATTTTATTTTCCAAAATAAGTTTTTATTTTTATTTTTAAAATTTATTTTATTTATGTAATGTTAAGTTACAGTTTTACATCTTCTAAAATTAGTAAAAATGGTGAAAAGAAGTTAGGTGATCATGGTGAAACGTTACATAAAATTGGGTGGTTATGATGACACTAAACATAAAATTGAGTGACTGTGGTAAAACAAAATCAAATTGGATATTCATGGTGACATTAATAAAATGGGTGTTCATTGGTGGATTTAACTCCATTGGAATGTTATTGAATTTGATGTATACATACACCTATCTTTTTAATTAATTTGCACTCATTCAACTCTAATTGAGTAGTGTTACAATATGAAGACTTTATGCTAGTCAATTTAAAAAATTATTCTTTCAACGATAGAGAGAAAACGAGAGGGGAATAGAAATCTTTTTTGTACTCGATGTCGTGCAAAAGTAGATATTATGAGTCAAGAAGTTAAGTTCATAAACAGTAAAACTACTTTCAACACATTTTAAATGACATGTGAGTATTACACACTTATCCATTATTTATTTCTATTTATTTATAATTTAAATCGTTTATTAAAACTTTCCAACATATTCATTTTACTTGTGCTTAAGATTATATTTTAATTATATACTTTTGATCTTCGTTTGTTTTTATTATTATTATTTTTTTTTTGGTCTACAAAATCTTCGTACGCATAGACCAAGTTTCATACATTATTGTATTATTCACATATAACAAACAAATCTAATTACTTTAGTATGTGCTGAGAGAGTCATGGTAGTTGTAGAATTTAGTTGTTCAATCGCTAAAATTCACTTGTTATTTTTCATTTACAAAAAAAGTAAATAATATTAACATCTTCAGGAAGTTGAGAATTTATCTATAAATGTATTTTTTTAAAATAATTCTTGAGAAATATTTTTCCTATTCCTCCGATATAAGTATTCTACTAGACCATGCTCACTGTCATACTTCCTAAAGTTATATAAATATAATTAAAAATTATGCTAGTTCATGTCATATAAATGCCTTTTTATTTGAAAATCAAAATTGAAACAGGGTAGGGATGAGCAAAAGTTCGGCCAAAAAAAACAAGGTTTGACCCGAGCTTTTTGGCTGAAGCCTTAGTGAGCCGAGCCCGAACCGGCTCGATTTTCTCTCTCTCCCGTTTTTTTTATTTATTTATTATTATTTTTTTAAATATTGGCATTGGCACTGAAAGGCAGCAGCTAGCTTATTATAGCAGCAGCACTTGCTGCCTTTCTCTCTTTTTTTTTTTCGTTTCATTTTTTTTTTAATAAGACTCGAGCCCGAGACGACGAGTCACATGGGCTGGTTCGAACAAAGTCCAGAACCTCAAAATAGGGCTCAACCAGAGCCTTGGCTCGATTCCACCAAGCGGGCTAGGGCTTTTTCCGAACCGAGCCACGAGCGGTCCGAGCTGACGAGTCCAATTGACAGTCCTAAAACAGAATATAACAAGGTTGGTGCAAAATGGGTTTGAGGCAACCATCCCGTCCTCTCCCCGTCGAGGATTTTAAGGAGGAGGGCAAGGGATTAAATATTCCATTTATTGTCCTGTTTAGTTAATTAATTGATCTTATTTTTTTATTAAAACATAAGAATAAAATAAAATAAAAAAGAATCCGGGCTAATTTGAGATGGGTACCATGTTTTCTGTCGCTATTCGGACCTCATTTGGAGTGGGACAGTGCACGGTGGGTTGGATGGAAGAATTTTGTCGTCCCTAAATTTGAATAAATATCGTTAATAAGAACGAGGTAACAAGATGTAATAATATATATTTTATTTTCAATTCTCATTCTTGTGGGGAAAAAAAAAAGGTAGAATTGACTTCTCGTTTTTATTTAGAATTTACAAACACTAAGAATAAGAAGTTAGTCCATTTTACTTTTAAAACTCTCTTCGCCAATTAAATATATTTTTAATCATAAAATCTTAAGTGTATATGTATATAATACTTAATATTATAGTGAAAATGATTTTATTTTCAAATTAACTCAATTTTTATTTTCTTGATATTCATTTATTTGACTTTGTAAATTGTAATTTTTTTTTTTTCAAATTTTCATTTTTACTTGATATTTATTTCTTCGATTTTTTAGATTCATAAAATTAGTTATTTTACAAAATTCTATTAAAATCTTATGAAATTCATTAAAATTTAAAATATAGAATTCCATTAACATTTCATTACACTGGTGAAGTGTATCGTCTCTTCTCCCCTTTCATCATTAAAACGTGAAAAGCACGTGAAAATCCTCTATTTTCCCTAATTTTTCTTCCTTAAACGACACGAATCGCACAGCCCCACTTCACACCAACCATCATTCCATCCCAGCCTTTAGTTTACATACAAAAATTATACCTATTGAGGGTAACAGTGGGATGAGATTACTGTTATGAAGACGATGGCAGCAGCATCTACAGCGAGTTCAAATGGAGGGAACGTGTGGAGAGCACATATGGCGATGGCCATGGTGCAGGTGTTCAATGGAGGTTACCATGTTATCACCAAAGTTGCACTTAATGTGGGCGTGAATCAGCTTGTTTTCTGTGTCTTCCGCGACCTCCTTGCGCTCTCGATTCTCGCTCCTGCTGCGTATGTACGCGAAAAGTCAGTCCCGCAGTCCCCTCTTACGGGTGTGTGCGTGTCTAGATCTCTGTGTTTATATATATATATGTGTGTGAATTTGGCTATTCCTATATGGTGATAGTATTTGGCATTAATTATTTGAAGACCACTAATTTAGGGCCAGCTACCATCACAAATATCAGTCAATTTTACCAAATTTAAGTGTGTTTTTTCTAAATATTCTAATTCATGTCACATTCTTGACCTGAAAATGCGAAAAATCTGCAACCAACAGTCCGTGTTGAGCTCGGACAACTGAGATAGGGGTGGCGGATTTCACTCTTACAATCAAGTTAGTTATGTTTCCAAGGAGAATATGAAATAATTTCAGTAAGTTTAATTATTTGTTCTTTGTGCATACTAATGAATTTTTTTATTTATTTTATTTTATTATTATTATTATTTTTTGGTGGTGGTTTT
>NC_036244.1:4909055-4928346 GCF_002742605.1 Olea europaea var. sylvestris | reverse complement strand
TGTAGGTGTAGCATAAGTGGTGTCGTCTACGATATAGTGTGACATCTAACTTTCCATATGTACCATTCCCTGTGTTTATTATCGGACTTGCTTCAGTTGAATGTCACTATGTCAGAAATTCTAGGTAGAGCTGTGTTGGTCTCTGAAGGAACTTAGTGCCTTGGCATTGTACTGACTACTGCAGCTGGACCAAGTTCTTCTTTCTTGATATGGGATGAGTGATACTTACATTGATTTCATCTTAATCCAATAAAGATTATCTTTTACCTAGGTTCTATTTGATTGTAAGAATGAAATTTGGGTGGAAAAAAAAACGAATTCTAGGGAATTGAATTGTCGGGAACTTGTTTTCTTGGAAATTGTCAATTAAATTAAATCTATTTGATTGGTATAATTTTCACTTAGAAAATGTTGAAATTTTGTATCTTTTGATGTTCGTTTGACTTTGTTTTTCTTGACAATTGTCAATTAAAAAGATATAATTTATTACAATTATAAATAGAATTTGCTTAAAAAATAAAAAATATATGTAGGCCCTATTTGAGCCACATTAATGTAAGAATGATAATGAAAAATATAGTCGTTACGGGCTCCACACAAGAGATAGGGACATAAAGGGTGGAAAACCAATTTTCACCAAAACCATGAGAATTGGTTTTACACCAATTCATGGAAAATCCATCACGTGGGGAAGGGGAAGAAGTTGCTAGGAAAAATTTTTGCCATCAAACACTCCGAAAAGGTGGAAAATGGAAAATGAACCATATCAAACAGGGCCTTAGTTTGAATCGATTTCAAAATTTCACGTATTAGTTAATTTAATCAATTCTTCAATATGCAATTAAGAATAATGAATAGTAGGTACCTTGAAAGAGGACATTGAGAAAATTCTTATTAATCATACATTCTCTATAGGATTCTTCTACACTTACAGTAAAATAATATAATTGTAAATTTTGTTTTAACCAACTAATCATTATGAGTTAATGACCATACCCAATAAAATACCTCACTAGAATATCATGGTGTATATTGAGGATTTACATTTCCACAATCATATAAAAATTAATTGTTTAAGTTATCGAGGATATTGAACAACTCCTATGTAGTAGAAGGCAGAAACGTATTTATTAGGTGCGTTGCGTGTTATGGTACCAAGTGTTGGACTATTGAATAACTAAATGTCCATAAGATGGAGTGGAAATGAGGATGCTAAAATTGATTTATAGCGTGCTAGAACAATAAGATAAGAAATGAGTTTATACGCCAACAAGTAGAGATGATATCGATTGAGGATAAACTAAGGGCAAAATGACTTAGGTTGTAACATATCTTTCATAGGGAATATTATAATTCCAATTTGTTATTTTTTCACCACTAATAACTGACATAAATATTGTCAATGGGAGGAAATCAATCTTGGTTATTGTAGTTTAAAGAAAATATTTATCTTCGTGCCCTGTTCAATGTGTTTTATATTCTACAAACTTAGCCCCTGCTTGGTAACCATTCTTTCAAACTCTTTTTTCTTATACTTATTTTTAACCACACATTCTGACAATAAAATATTTTTCACGTAAACCCAAAACTTTTCCATTCTTTTTAACCATACGTTCTCTAAAAAATTACTATTCAAAAACTCATTATTTACAAAAAAGGGCTGTCAAACAGGGGCTTAATCCCAGAATCTCATTTTACCGGCTTGTGAACTAATATGGCCTATGAAGTAATAAAGTTGCTAAAAATGATGATTTGTATCTTCTGTCTATGCAATCTCTCTCTAGACATTTAAATTATCCAAGTAATAACGTAGCAAGTTATTTACATAGAAATTAGAAAATAACTCTCATTCAAAAGTTGGGTTATTACACGAAGCGGTAACTAATTTCCTAGCTCATTCCTAACAAATATTTCATTCTATAATTTCTTTAGCTGTACTTTTTTGTGGTGTTATAAATAGTGCATCACTTACTAATCTTCTACTTCCTATTTTGCAGAAGGCTAAGACCACCTCTGAATAGACGCCTTGTTATATCATTCTTCTTTCTTGGTTTAACTGGGTGAGTTTAATATCTCCAATGCTTTTTAGGCTGATATTTCGTGAACTGCAGTACTACTGATTTTCTTCATCTTTTTCCTTTACATTGGTAATTGAATAGGATTTTTGGAAACCAACTTTTGTTTCTCATTGGTCTGGGCTACACAAATCCAAGTTATGCTGCAGCCATTCAGCCTGCTATTCCAGTCTTTACATTTGTATTAGCTGTGATAATGGGGTCAGTCTACTCTATTTATGTTGCCCTGTCTCCCTCTCTTGCATGTTCTGTATTATCTCACCCCACCCTCCTTTGTGTATGCTTGTTGTGCATTTGGGTGCGCCCTTTACATATATGAGAGTCAGATTCTTATCCATTTCCTTTATGTGTGTATATATGATCCTTATATATTGTGACTGTGCATCACCACATTTCTTTATTCATTATGCAGTACAGAAACAGTGAATTTGCGAAGAACTGAAGGTCAAGCTAAGTTAGGAGGTACTATTGTGTGTATTTGTGGTGCCATTTTAATGGCTATGTTCCGTGGTCCTGCTGCGTTTGGATATAAGGAATCAGAATTTGCAGCTCAAATTGAAATAAGTGCCAAGGGTCAGCCTGAGCCTGTTGGATGGTTATTGTCTAGTTTTCTGGAATTAGGGATTGATAATTGGAACCTTGGTGTTTTATGCTTAATTGGGAATTGCATGTGCATGGCAGCTTATCTAGCCATTCAGGTATGAATAGTTAGTTTTGAAATTCAACTAGCTTCTTTCCTTTCCAGTTAACATTCACATCGTGGTTTCATATTTTTAATGGACAATGGTTTTTACAGGCACGTGTTAATTTGGTCAATTTAAGTGGTCTGAACATAATTTTTGATTTATTGGTTAACCTATCTGGTCTGCCCAATTTCCTGTTTCTAGGGATTCGTTTTGTTTTTAAGATGTTACACCATATATCAACAGTTATTATTTCTTCACATCATTGCCTTCAACTGGCCATGGCTTCAATTTTGAGAGGTTATTTTTCTTGTTGCTATCTTTGTCTTCTCCAGAGTGTGATTAAACAATTTCACAAACGCTAGATAGCTCTCATTTAATGCACTTTTACATTCATCAGAATCTCTCTCAATTTCTGTTCATTTACATTTTCAGAAAAGAAAATTGTAACACCATATACTTTTGAGTTTCAAATGATTGTTGATTCTTTAAACCCAAATTTGGAAATTGCATTTCTGGTTTACCATATTTTGGCTGTAATTTTAGTAGTGTATTGGGATTTACTTCTGAAAAAAGGTCAGAAACTCTAATTTTCTTCATGAAAATATAGGTCTATACCATATTTTGGCTGTAATTTTAGTAGTGTATTGGGATTTACTTCTGAAAAAAGGTCAGAAACTCTAATTTTCTTCATGAAAATATAGGTCTATACCATATTTTGGCTGTAATTTTAGTAGTGTATTGGGATTTACTTCTGAAAAAAGGTCAGAAACTCTAATTTTCTTCATGAAAATATAGGTCTGCCACTTCTTTTTGGTTATCTATATATATTTTTATTATATATGGCCAATTGTAGTTTGTAGAGCTTTACCTCCCCTTCTTATGTATGTTTCAGGCTCCAGTTCTAGTCCAATATCCTGCAAGCATATCAGTGACAGCATATTCATACTTCTTTGGTGTATTCTTTATGGTGGTAACTGCATTCTTTATGACGAATGAGTCCACTGACTGGAATTTGACACAATCTGAGGCTTTTGCTGTGTCCTATGCTGTAAGTTACTTACATTTCTTTTATATTTTCATACTGTGGCTAGAAAAGCAAGGGAGTTTACTGCTAATTTTTTTGCTATTTTTTCTGAAACAGAAATTGCTTAATTTGTTAAAGAATGAATGGAGGAGATGAGTGAAACCGCTAAAGAACAAAATTAATCAATTACTGTAGTGGAAGGGAGGATGTTACGAGCATATAAAACCAAATAAATTAAGAAATAAGAATATGTGTTAATGAATTTAGACATGTTAGTTGGTTTGAACATAAATTAAGGTGGATGATATGACAAGTTGAAATGTTAAGCAGTATCTGATAGCTTCTTGAAAATATTAAGCAGTATCCGGCTGTCTATCATATCGATACTAGTTACAAAAATTATGTGCCATGAATGTTTGATCATAATGAGTACGTTGCTTTCAAGTTGTAACTAAATACTTAAATTTCTAGAAAAAAATTATCTAGAAGCTATTTAACATTTAAAACTAAAATGAAGAATTAGAGATTCAAGGATCACTACAGTCATTCTTTAGAGATAATAGAAGTTTCTATGTCTTACTCAATTACTCTGTTGAATTATTTATTTCAACACAAAAGGTGAGATAACAATAATTCTTTATTTATGGAAATATGTTTACGTACCTGTGTTTTCCTTTTGAAGCCTCAAATCATATTCAGGTACCCATACAAGTTAATTTCATTCTGCCGTTCAGATGGCTCGAGAGAAATTTTCCCCATTGACAAAATTGTTATTTTCCATTCTGTTAGTACTATATCTCACTTGGAGGGATGAATTTGATCTTTTTCTTAGTTTCATTTCATTCAATTAAGCACGAGTAAATAACTTGATGCTGGTTGGAATTTTGAATATATTCTGTTTGAGAGGATCTAGAAAAGTTAATTTGGGGTTATGGCGGTGGAAGGTGGTGATGGGGTTGAGAGTACCAAGGAGAATTTTTGGCGGTGATTCCGGAATATTGGGGGTATATGGAATAACTTAGTTTTAGCATTGGGTGGTGGATGTTGAAACGAGGCCCCTGTTTGATTTAATTAAAAAAGTTGATAAAAATTTTATTCAAAGTTAACAATTTATTTTAATCACACATTTCATGGATCTCATAACTTTTATCAACTTTATTTTCAACCACACATTTCATCAAATTTTAATCATAACCTACAAAAAATCTTATATTTAGCTAAACCAAATAGGGGCAAGGTGAGTGAACAGAGATTTTGGAGTGTTAATATGAGTTCCCCATATTTTAAAATTACCATATCCTTACTTGATCAAGACTTCTTGCTCCTTCCTTCTTCCTCTCCCTTTTTTTTTTTTTTTTTTTGGTGATTTTATATTAGTATTGTTCTACTAAAATAGACTTATTGTAAAACTTTTTCTCTATTTTCAATTTTCAAATTTTGCATATGATCTCATTTGGTGATCGGAGCTCCTTCAAAAGCACCTGTTAGTATTGATAAATGACTTGATATTTACTTCCCTTGTGTTCAATTATGTGAATCAATTAAGCACCCACTGCTTTATAAATTTTCCTTACAGGGAATTGTAGCATCTGCTCTGAACTATGGGCTTTTGACATGGTCAAATAAGATTCTTGGCCCTGCCTTGGTTGCTTTGTATATGCCGCTTCAACCTGCTTTGTCCGCATTCCTATCAAGAATTTTCCTTGGAAGCCCTATTTATTTGGGAAGGTACACTCTTAAGATTTTCCTCTTCATTTTTGGTATTAGGTGCTAATCAATTCATTTAAGAACGTTATCATGCACCTATGATGAATACCCTCTACGCTTCCATGTTCAACAGTTTATTCGTTCTTTCTCGTCATTTTATGGGGCCATTTTTAACTTATTCTTGTGAACAGCATTTTGGGAGGACTTCTAATTATATCTGGACTGTATTTGGTCACTTGGGCATCCAATAGAGAGAAACAGGCAGCTGGAATTCTTCCTCACGCAACTCGGCCATCAGAACCGTTTACTAACAAGGATTCGTCTCTCAACAAGATCCCATACCAGAGAGGACACATTTTCTCAGGTCCTTCAACTTCAATACCAAAGATCATGGATTAACTAGATGTCGCCAGGAGGTTTTCTCTTAACTTTTATTACAGTGACCTCAAATCAGACTATGAGGGGGCACCGAATCCAGGAGAATAGGTAGGCCTTGTTAGCGGCACATCATCTGGAATGGATTCAATCAACGGATTCCCCTTGCTCATATTAGAAATTCTTACTTCACGGGATATTTTGACTCAAATTTATGTAAGAACTATTCGTGTTATATCAAGGCCTTGAAGTTTATAATCTCTCTTCCAATGTTTGAAAATTCAATGTTTTTCTTGTACCTTTCTTTGGCCTCATAAGATTGCAGGAACACGATGAGAATTACTTTATTCCAGTCCGGTGTTTTTTGGTGCAATTGGTACCTAATTAAATTAGAGTGATGTGTGTATAGAGAGCATTTTTCACCGAACAACCATAGAATACTCACAAGGGGGAGGGTGAGTGGGTGATTTTTTTTGCATTTTTTTATTACACCATGGAACCCACTCATGTAAGCGTTTGAAGGAATCCTACGAGGAAAATTTCTTTACAAATAGCATTTTTGATTAAATTAATCCATGTAACTTATACATTCGAAACCATTTTTTGAAGTTCTTTCAGCAGATTCACTCCTCTCTCTTTCCCTCAAATAGGGTAATGTTTCTTCATTCATCACGCTTCTCCTTGTCAAGGGTGTTCTTAACCAAATAAGTTGCCAATTTTGTTGAATCACAAAAACGATTTACTTGGAGATGGAAGCCTTCTTTCATTTCTCGATGTAGAGGACTAAGCTCATGAGTTTATTATCCTAGGTCAGAACAGGATAAAATATCACGATCACCAGTCTCATCACCCCTCATCACCTGTTGTTTTGTATTTCCCAACACATGGAGTGGAACCACCCTACTTTTTCGTCGCTAGCATGCCTATACAGTCGCTATTATGAAAATGTGCGGCTAATGAAAGTCAAAATTATGATTAAACCAATAGAATGAACCTTGAAATGATGAATTTCAGCAAATTACATGCTATATAGTACATAAAACGAGGAAGAAAAACAGTACTAATACAAGAATTAACTTATAAGTCCTCAGTTTTCACTTCGCCCAGTGGAGCTCCCTCATATTTTGCATTGTTATCAGAAGATAGTTCTGTCTTATCCTCTACTGCGTTCTTCTGTTGCAGCTCCTCCTTTAATCTTCTTATCTCGTCTTCTTTTTCTTCAAGCTTCTCTTGCAAGATAACCACCTGCGATAATCATAATTAGAATACAACTATCGACAAACTAGGATCTACTGCATCAAGTACACTGTATTTTTGTTGGACAAGAATGATAAACAAGATTCTAGCTACTATTTCTTTCTAAATATTTCTCATTTTTGTTGTACAAGAATAATAAACAAGATTCTAGCTACTATTTCTTTCTAAATATTTCTCAATACCATCTAATTCCTCACCAAATACGCCATAATGATTTTGGTGGCCTGGCTTCAGAGCCCAGAATTTCATAACTAACTATGTCATGACGATGTACAGTATTGCAGTAAAAGGAGACTTCACTAAAGAGTATGCACTCAGCTAATTAGTTACTTCAAGGAACAATAAACAAGAAAAATCACAAATAGGCCGGGACTATGTTCTACTGATTTGGGCATTGGTGTGCACCTAACCACTGGTAGGCCACCAGGGTCTCACCAAAAAGCATAAAATTCAACTTGAGAACTTGAACACGTAAGCATATATATATATGTACTTTCAAATTTGAGTGGGCATTTCAAATCCAAGGGGATCAGACTTTTATTTTCATTCAGAAAAATAATAATAATTGTGCTAAAGCTGTTTCAGATATAAACAAATCTATATGAACAACTTAATATTTGATAGTTAAATGCTTGATTTTGATGCAAGGAGTTCATGGGACTCGAGAATTGTATCACTGCCTTTAGTTTAGGTTCTAAAGTTCATTCTACTGGTTTATTTTTAAATTCTCCTCTTATCTTTCAAACAAAAAGGATTCAAGATTAATCCACTTCCCTAGATGTGCCGGGGTAGCATGCCAACATGTATAAAATACTGACAAATTATAGAGAAGCAGCTATGAGAATACCATTTCGTTTGATCTTTCCGCATCGTTGGTCAGTCCTCCCACTTGCTTGCACAATCCTGCAAACGCATTGAATAATGTAGTGAAAAAGGAACAGTCTTTCTAGCTTAAGTTTGGAAGATGGCTCCTGATAAAGCAGACTCGACATACAGGATTGTGTAGCCAACCACTAGTAAGTAACACATAAGACTTTTTTAGTTGAGCAAATGCATGATGCTAATAAATATGCTTCAACTGGCACCATAAGAATGTTTTATTGCATTATGAAAACGCTAACCTTCAAATAGACTTTTGAGTTCGGCATTCTGAGATTTTTGCAGAGCAAGTTTCATTGCTAGCTCGTGCATCTGCCAGAAACAACCAAAAAGAGCATCAATCAGTGGGACAAGAAATTTAGACGTCATTCTACAAAAGAATTGCCAACAACAGGTACATCTACGCATCCGCAAAATAGTGGGTTTCAGTCCATTCTAATTTTAGCATTAGAGGTAACGGTAATCAAAATTATGTGACTTAACACCACTGCGTTGTGACTATGTAGGTATACAATCTCATCACTAAATTTGTTGTGTAAGATGAGATACAATCTCAAAATGAGTTGCCTGTACCTTTCCTTCGTTGGCTTGGTTACCAATCTCATCGTTTTCTTCTTGCAGAGTCCTGCACTTTGCCATTAACATCTTCCCCATTTTACTTTGTGGGGTGAAATTGACTGCAGCAATATTATCTTGCAACTCTTTTACTTTCTTATCCTTCTCTTCAACCAAATTCTGGCATATGTTCGAAAGTAGTGAGCTTAAATATACAAAAAGGATCTCATTTTTTGCTGCATGCTAAATACGTAAAAAAAGATTCTAAAAGAATTCATTAGAGAATTATCAATAAAGCAAAGAAATGTCCATAATGGTGGAACTCCACTTGGCACTCAAATAGAAGTGGTGAATCCAGCAATCCAATGGGCAAGAAAAATGGGGTTAAAGAATAGTTATCAAAAGTAAAGTGAAACAAATCAGTCTGCCTGCTTCACCACTGGAAGAAACATACTACAATTGCTGAGACATATCGGTGTAGCAACAACAGGTGTGATGCTTAACAGTTAGATTGTTGATGAGGAAGCAGTCAATTAATTTGGATATTGCTCATCTTAGTATACTGTATCTTTTCAGTGAGAGCCTCAATAATTATGCCAGAAGAATTAGATATTCAATCTTAGAGAAAGAGCATGTTCAGAAAAGCTTAAAAGAGATCACTTATAAGTAAATAAGTTTTAACATGGTTAATCTATTTAAAATTGATTAAAATTGGAATAAATTAATTGTTTTGACACACAGAGGTTATAGTTACTTTCAAATAAGTAACTTTTCTTTTTGAATAAAAGTAAGGAAAAAGTAATTTACCAAAGATGTTCGGAAATTAAAACTTATACTTATTTTTTAGCTTATCCAAATATACTATGTACTTCTCTTGTCCAGGGTTTAGACCACACTGCCATTACTGGGCATATATATATCATTCATGTGGCCCACCTTATCAGTAGTCTCAGGTGTAACTTACGCTGTACCATCAGCAATGCCAAATGATTCAATTACAAGAGACTATCATCGCTTTTGATTGACAGCAAAGAGAACTGTCTTACTTCAAAAGTACCCAATACAAAGGTTTATTCACTAACTAAACCAATTTTTAATTTGCACAAGTTCTAACACACCACAGTTTGAGCACCAAATTGTTATAAAAAAGCTCTAAGCAAAAATTGACTATTGCAGCATTCTAATTAAAAGAATAGTCCCTAATTATTCATCAAGAAACAGAAACAGAACTCTACAGAAACTTTAGTTTACAAGTACGTTATACATGTATAAATGTTTTAGCAGAGACCTCTTCTAAATGAACCGAAAGACAAACCTACAAGGCTCTCCATGAAATTAAAGCAATTAGAGATTATCCACATCAGAAATATAATATGTTAAGTAAAAAATTCTTCAGATTCATTAGAATTGGAAGTCTAAAAGAAGTACCTTCAATCGTGTGAACTCTTCATGGATTGCTGGGTCTAGTAGTAACCTCCTGGCCTGTCAAGTTTACTACAAGTTAAGTATTAACAAAAAAGAAGAAAAGAACAGTGTCCACAGGCACATTACTCTTCATCTATAGGATAAGCTTTTAAATCAAAAGATTCTTCAAAATCCATTCTATTTGGTTTCAGTTCCACATGTAAAGGGGTTGATAACAAGGAATTCCAATTAGTTCTACTGTTTCCACAAGAAATACTCTAAGCTATTTTCGACCTCGTTTGGTATCCATTTTTTTCAAAATGCATTTTTCTCTCTCTTCTTTTCAACCACACATTCTTCATTAAAATAATATTACACATAAATCAAAAAAATTTCGTTATTTTTCAACCACATATTTCCCATCAATTTATTATTTCAAAATGCATACCAAACACCCTCTTCATCTGATGATTTTTCCTTTTCCTTTTATTTCCCCTGCCCGTATAACATATTTATGTTGCCACATCTTAAAAGGATAATGATAAGCCACCAATTAACTTCATATATTCTAGAAGATTCAGGAAGAATGGATAAGCAGCTGAATGTAAAAAATTCTGTTAGTTGGCTAGCTAACGTAGGAAAAGTAGTTATAGATATTAGTAATTTATCTAAAGAAAATTAGGTCGTTTCCTTGTATATATTAGCTAGTTTCCTTGTATACGTGGTATCCTAAAATAACTTGTAACATTCTATAAAAGCATGAAAGAGAGACGAGGAATTCATCCGGCAAAATATAGTTAATAGAACACTTACAAATAGAGACGAGAATGAACATAGTAGGGAGCCTTTAGGGAGTGAGTAGAAGGGAGACCTTAGGAGAGTTTTAGCTCTCTCGAATGGCTATTTGTTATTTCCTTTCTTGCTGTATTTTCTTTTAATTCAATAAATATATTGTTGCTCCTTTGATTCTTACAGAATTCCGCCTTTTACAATTAGAACCTTATCAAATGGTATCAGAGCACGTCGATCTGCTGGCCCCAATGAAGATAGAAAGTAGAGTGGAAATCATGGAAAAGGAGATGAAGAACTTGAAAATGGAGATGCAATACCTTCCCAAATTGGAAAACTCTGTGGAACACCTTACACAGAGTATGGCCAAGATGATGCAGACGGTGGAGGCAACCCAAAAAATTGTGGCATCACTAATTCACCTCGAGGCAGCCTTCATCCGTCCGAAAGCAGATTTGAGTAGAAAGGTTGAGCGGATGCCTTACAGAAGAACAGAATCCAACGAATCCATTCCGAATTGATCATCGAATGCAAGATAGAGGAAAAACGCCGAAAGGATCGAGTGAAGCTACTTATGGCAGAGTCTCGATGAAAGGGGTCAGAGCATACAGGGGAGATCAGTGGCAGGGTTCCGACGCTCACTGGAAGCTTTGGTTGCACCTATGCCGGATATCAAAGAGGGGGTGTTGGAGGGAACGTTTATGAATGGGCTGAAACAAGACATAAGGACTAAAGTCCAATTGTTATATCCACAGGGATTGGCCAAATCACGGATATGACCCAAATAATTGAAGATCGCAGCAACTTAAAAGCTAGAAGGGATAATCCGGCCCAAAAGGCCATCAAATTATTTTGAACCCCAAATCAATAGGAAGGAAAGAAAGCGGAACTGTTCCCTACAAGATCCAGGATGGTGGGGGAGAAATACAGAGTCTGCTACCAAAGCAAAAATCTACTGGAACCCTATCAATTGGTATATTTAGGAGAAGCTGAAATTGATGACATCAAGAAGGGACAACCCTTTAAGCTTTTTTCTGGGGCAATGATGCCATGGCTGCAAGGAAAACGCTTGTACCATAAATGGCGGGAGAAGAATCCAATCGGGCATCACAATAAATATAAGGGGCTACCGAACTTCAAAGCCTCCTGGGAATCTGTAGCAGCTCTTAAACATCATTTCCTTGATTTCAACCTTGAGGACCAGGTTTATTTGGAACCCGAGGGTAATGATAAGCCACCAATTAAGTTCATATATTCTAGAAGATCCAGGAAGAATGGATAAGCAGCTGAATGTCACAAATTCTGTTAGTTGGGTAGCTGACGTAGGAAAAGTAGTTATAGAACACTTATAAATAGAGATGAGAATGGACACAGTAGGGGGCCCTTGGGGAGTGAGTAGAAGAAAGACCTTAGGAGAGTTTTAGCCCTCACGAATGGCTGTTTGTTATTTCATTTCTTGCTGTATTTTCTTTTAATTCAATAAATATATTGTTGCTCCTTTGATTCTTACAGAATTCTGCCTTTTACAATTAGAACCTTATCAGATAAGTTCATGGCTTCATACATATAACAGTAAGTTATACTTACCACTTGTACAATCTTCTTCTATCATGGATTAACTTCCATAGAAGCTACATACTCATTGAGATTATGGTATCGAACAAACAAAACAAACAACATTAAATAGGTCAAGTTGACAATTTCATAGCACCTCTGCGGAGTCCATTTGTAGCATCTTTGTCATCAGTCTTCATAAAAACAGTTACAACGCTAAAAGATTAGAAAATCGAAATTATTATAAAGAAGAAATTCTGATTAATCTCTAAATTACTTCTTTTTATACAATTTTTCATTTAGATGGAGGCAGGACTTCAATTAATATTGATAAAATCATGTCAAAATCAAAAAGAAAGAGAAGCATAAGAAAGAAACTTTGACAGAAAATGAAATCAATGGTTATACAGAAGTTAATCCACACAAACCAAAGAGTTCATTCTTGCGAGAAACTTATTTTACATCTCAAGTCTCAAACAGCAGACTGTATCATATTTTTGTTTTCTATAAGAGTCAAAATCATGCAATGAGATGAAAATCACACAGAAGAGTTCTATCACATGCACAGCACCTGCATTGACGGTGGTTTGAGCTGAGCTCTCAAATCTCGAACTGCAAACTGTATCAAGTTGAGAGGAGAGGAATTAAGAATGCAGATAAAGAAATAAAAGTTTAGCTTGATGATGAAACATTTTTTATGCATCACCATACCAATCAAATCAGATTTAAAAAAGCTTAGCAAAGGATGAATTCACACCTTCAACTCAGCTATCTCTTGCTCCCGTTTCGCAAATGTTACAATGAATGCAGCTTCTTTTTTCTTTGCTTTCTCAAGCTAATAACAAAAAGATTAAGAAAAGCTGAGTTAACTACTAACTAAAAACTTGTAAATATAAAGAACACGTATGTTTGACAAAAACCTGCTCTCGGAGAGATTCCTCAGATGATCTCAGGTTCTGAAGGTAGTTTACTACTACTTTTGGTTCTAGCAGAAATGTAAGAAGAGTAATTTCTTCAGAGGGAGAAATAATTCAAAAAGTGAACAATTCTTTAGTTACAAGAGTATGAAACAAATGCCAGAATGAAAAGACAAGTGCCAAAAGAATTAGTCAAACCAATAGGTGCGTCGGATGTGAAGTACTCATTCTGAAAAGATGAACGCCATTCTTGAATCTCGGACTTAGCCTCCTTAAGTTCTGTCTGAAACCAACATACCACAACCAGTTAACCAACAAAAAGTTTAACATCATCAAGAAAATTTAGCTCGAATTTTTGTTTACCAACTCATATTTGGAAAAAATTACTGCTCACTTTTTCAGGCTAACCAAATTGAATGGAAGGGGAAAAAGAAAATGTAGAACATAAAAAACCAAGAGAGAGGTAAATAGAAAGATGAAGAATACCTGACAATCTTTGAGTTCATTCTTACAGTTCTGGAGACTGCAAAAACATGCCACGAGAAAGATACTCTGTAAGTCTGGTTCATTCTATAAAAACGACTTTAAATAATTATATTTTTTTATGAATAAGTACATATATTATAATATGAGAAACAATACCTCTCACGAAGAGATAAAATCATTCCTGTTGCCACACCTGGTGCAGTTTCTTCTACTTGCAGGTTAGCCTTAAGATCATAAGATGTCCACAAACAAAATGAAGTTAGGTTTAAGATTCCAACAGCCATAACAAAGGTACTAACAGCATAGCACAAGGAACAAGACCTCACAAAATTAATGGATATATAAAGTCCAAAAAATTAAACCACCCAGTATTTCGCTTTCCATTTTTACCCATGGGACTGGAGAAAGAAGGTACATGTACATCAACTGTTTTGAATCGTGCATTGTATGGTAAGTTACATAAATCAACTGAACCAAACTTCTATATAAATATTAAGTAAAAACATAAAAATTATTAATTATATCAATAAGAGGTCAATAACACAAACAGTTATGTTAAATGGAATTTGGTGAACAAATAAAGCGACTTCGGAGCCGTCGAAGACCTGTCTACAGGTCAGGGCTTCTTATTTCCCTTTCTTTTCTTTTATTTATCTTCTCAACGGAAAAGTCTTTGGGTACAGCCACAATACGAACTAGCATCAAGAGACATTTGAACTTCTTGGTAATCCATATGGAGAAGCTCACTCCGATAGATTTTCAAAATAGAAGTCTAAAGTGTCAGAAAGTCACTATCAATACTAGTCACTTCTTCATTCTTGTGGATATGCCATTTAAATGACAAAGTAAAGCTTCCTCTGCCCTTATTTTCCATCAACCAAAGACTGATGTCGGTCTCTGTTACTATTTATTTATTTTTATTTATTTATTATTATTTTTTTTTTTTATAATAGGTAGTCTCTGTTACTTCATTTACACAGAACATTCAATATTTCCAGGAGTCCAATCTAGGAAGCAAGGGCAAAGTTCATAAGGGCACAGACCCCTCTATAACTTTGAAACTGCATTGTTTACCCTTATATTTATCATAATCTTTTTAAAAACCTTTGATGTTGTCACCCCCAACCCCAGAATAATAATTGACATTTTATATGCATCTCCTTATGAATTTAGTTTAGGTTTATCTATTTTGTAACTTTGGCCCCTCTTCTTGTAAATTTCTACCTTCACTGCAACTGGGAAATTTATGCAAGTTCAGTGGATGTCATGGATATAGCTTGTGACTTCAGTTCTTTAAAATACATGAAATTGTTCAAGCAAATTTGAACAATTAGAATGATGCAGAGAGAAGATGATGGGAGCCTCCAGTGTGCCTACATAATTCTAAACTGAATCCCAACAAATGACAGTTGTAACATCCTGAATTTTTACTACTAATTGTTAGATTTAAATTTAGGACAAAGTGCTCTATTATTAAAGTTTAATGACATTATCGGTTACTGGCCAATAGTTTGAGGACCTAAGTGAAAAGTTATTTCGGAGGTTAGATGACATCATGTGTAAAACATATGTAAATACGACAATTGGTCTTGATTAAAAATAATTTATTTAACCACATGCATTATTCACACCACATTTCAAGTCAATGTAATTGATTTGACCACGTAAATAAAGGTGATTGATTTTTTCATATGCATTATTCACACCAAGTTTTACACCAAATCAATTGATTTAACCACATGATTAAAGATATTGATTTGACTACTTTCATGACAATACACCATTTATGCATCGATCATGCCTAACATCTAGCCATATCCTCTCACTTTTCTACACATGGTCTAAGAATTTACACTATAAATAAGAGACAAATCCAACACTAGACTACCCCTCACCAACTATTTACATACACTCCCCCTCTACCTCTATCACTTTTTCTCTCCGCCTTTACTCTTTCTTTTGTCATTTCAATATTAAATATAGTTGTACGCTTACACAATCACACGTAAATACTCAACCACATATGCGGCTCAATGATCTCTCTCCAACAATCATTTCTTCTATCATTTTGAATTGTTCAGTGAAAGGTAAGTACGTTGTTATTATTATTATTATTACTACTACTCTATATACATATATACATATATACATATATATATATATATACATATATATATATATATGTATGTATGTATAATTTCATGGCTATATTAAGTGATGGTTCGTATTATGTATAAGATTTGTATAGGCGGACTAGAGTATAGTAGCGCTACGCACAAAAATTTGGCACCATCTAATTTAGGTCCAATTTTTGTGTCTCTCTACGCAAGTATGAAATTTTTTCATGAAACGCATATACAATAACAAAAATTACTCACACACACTTATTGAGATTTTATCTTACATTATATTCTTTTTCCCTTTTTCAGAAAATTAATGGTTTTAGGCGGTCGATGCAGAGATAAATTCCACCGTAGGATATTTAAAATAATTTTCATGAAGTTATGCGAATTTTATTTAATTTATGTTAAATTCATATTTAGATTTCCTTATGCCAAACAATAAGTTTATTATGAATAATGTTGAATAGTAATTATTTTTATAAAAATTATATTTATTCGTTTCATTCCCTTTATTTAAGTTTAATTTAAATTTTAGTGACCCTCGAATCGTTAAAGATTCGGGTTGTCACAATTGTAACTGACAAAACTTGATATTAACAACAATAAAACTGGAATGGGAAAGTTCAAATTGCATTTGACCTCCACTATCCACTACATTATTTTTTCTTACTTTTTTCTTCAAAATCAACATTAAAGCAACTCCTATAATAACACATCCTTCTTCAAAAGCTAAATTTGCACTTGTGCACCTTGTTAACCATCAATACTGATAAGGAAGAAGTGTATGATTCTCCATAATTTTTGCCACAATATCATCTTGTATAGCTGTAGGGACATTTTGTATATTTGTAATTTGTTATTTATTCTTTCCTATTATATATGATTTCACAACTATAATTATTGCCTGTAATAACCAGAAGTTATCTCCTCCATTTGGCAAGGAGAAATTCAACTATTCCACTGTTTGTCACACACTTTTATGGTATCACAGCCATAGTTTTTTTCCTCACCATGGCTGATTCGTCGTCTTCATCTCTCACTCTTCCACTCAACACAATGGTGCATATGCTCACCATTAAACTGACTTCCTCCAATTATTTGTTATGGAAGAATCAGTATGTTCCTCTGTTAGCAGGTCAAGACCTTCTTGGTTATTCGGACGGCAACATCAGGGTTCCATCTGACAAGATTACTGTACATAATGGCACCACAAAGCCGAATCCTGATTATATCTCTTGGCTGCAGACAGATCAAATGCTAATCAGTTTGCTCTATTCCTCTCTTACAGAGGAGTCTATGAGTGAGGTACTGGGTTTACGTCATTCACATGAGGCTTGGCGTTCTCTTGAAGTCTCATTTTCACATAGGTCAAAGACTCAAGAATTACAACTTAAGGATGAACTCCAATTGATGCAACGCGGCCTCAGTCCATTGCTGAATTTTCTCGAACCTTCAAAGGTCTTTATGATCAACTGGCTACTATTGGCCGTCCTATTGACGACACGGATAAAGTTCACTAGTATTTACGGGCATTAGGACCAGACTACAAGATCTTCTCCACTAATATGATGTCACAACTTCCACTATCCTCTTTTGCAGAGATATTGCTAAAAACTGACCATTTCCAACCATGACACGTTCATTACCAGAGTAAATAGCAAGTTCATCCACGCCCTCGGTATCATTAGTCATGTGGGACGTTGCACCAGAGTCGGAACCATTCAGAGTCATTCAGGCCTTGAATTGAGCAGGCGGAAAATGCTTCAACAATGTTAGCTGATTGCTTCTTCTTAAGTTTCAAGTAGACCCAACAACGTTTTGCTAGGTGTCCTTTATTGTCACACAACTGATAGTAAACAGAAGAGGATAAAGGCTTTAAATTGACAAAAGTTGTCGAAGGCTGATTTGAGATTAACAAACGATTTTTCCTTTTGTTAGTTCCTGCCCATTTGAAAGTTTTCTGTACATAATAGGCAGAGTTGGGTGGTGAAATTCAAGCTTTGGAGAAAAATAATACGTGGATCCTTATACCTCATCCTAAGAATCATAATGTGGTTGGCTGTCGCTGGATTTTCAAAACTAAACTTCGCTCTGATGGGTCTATTGAACGCCATAAGGCACGTCTTCTGGCTCAAGGATTTTCTCAAGTTCATGGTCTTGATTTTGGTGATACATTTGGCCCTGTGGTGCGTCCTGCCACAGTTTGAATCATTTTGTCCTTGGCTCTTACTTGTGGATGGCGTTTACTTCAATTAGATGTTAAAAATGCCTTTCTTCAAGGGTTTCTCAATGAAGTGATATACATGGAACAACCGCCTGGCTACACTAATCCACAATTTCCTCAGCATGTTTGTCGCCTGAAGCATGCTCTTATGGCTTGAAACAAGCTCCTCAAGCTTGGTTTCATCGCTTTAGCTCCTTTTTGCTTAAATTGGGTTTTGTCTCCAATCTGGCTGATTCTTCATTGTTTGTCTACCACTTGGGACTGTTTATTTAGTTCTTTATGTTGATGATATGGTCATCACTGGAAGTAATCCTTCTATGATTCAATCCATTATTACTTGGCTTTCCAAGGATTTTTCCATGAAGGATTTGGGTGATATTTATTATTTTCTTGGCGTTGAAGTCCAAGCTAATGAGAAGGGTTTATTTCTCGGTCAAACGAAGTATGCTCTTGATCTCTTACAACGTGCTTCCATGCTTGATGCGAAGCCCATTTCCACACCATTTTTCGTTGGTCAGCACCAATCAGCTGAAGGAAAGATGTTCTCCGATCCTACTTTGTTTCGTTCTCTTGCAGGCACACATCAATACTTGACTATCACTAGACCAGATTTTTCATTCAGTGTAAATTCCATTTGCCAGTTCATGCATGCCCCCACAGAGGATCACTTTTATGCTCTCAAGCGTATTCTACGATATGTTAAAAGGCACTCCTCATTATGGACTTCAACTTCATAAGCAGTCAACTTGTAATCTTCTTGCCTGCTCTGATGCGAATTGGGCTGGATGTCCTGATACACGTCGTTCTACTATTGGTTATCCTATATTTTTTGGTGCCAATTTAGTCTCTCGGTCCTCTAAGAAACAAAGCACTCTCTTGTTCAAGTGCTGAAACAGAGTATTGCTCCTTAGCTATTGTCACGATTGATATTGCCTGGATTATTCAACTACTTCGGGACCTTCGTGTTACACCCTCAACGCCACCTAAAATTCTTTGCGACAATCGAAGTGCAATATTTATGGCTGCCAATCCAGTTACTCGTCCTCGGTCAAAACATATTGCGATGGACTACCATTTTGTTCGTGAACTTGTTGCTAATGGCACTATGAATGTTGAATTTGTTCCTTCACATCTACAGCTTGCTCACTCGTTGACCAAAGGCATCACCAAACCCCAGTTCTTTCTTTTTCGAAGCAAGCTCAGCGATATCCCTTCTGCTCAACTTGTTGGGGGGGG
>NC_036244.1:4885903-4907239 GCF_002742605.1 Olea europaea var. sylvestris | reverse complement strand
TAGAAATATTTCTATGATATAAGAAAATAATTGCAAATTATTTTTACAATTGTATAACCGTATTGTGTCATCTAAAAAAAATACTTATATATTTCATACTTGAATAAAAAATATACGAGATTATACAAATTATTTTACTTGTATTATTTGATAGTGTTGATATGATTGAATTAAATGTGAAGATTATATTTTTAAATTTTGTGTAATTTAATATTGAAAAATTGAAGATTGAGCACCATATTCATATGTATTTATATTTTGTGCTTCATATATATTTAATATTTATTTTATACCTATGTTGAAAAAATAAAGATCTGAAATTTTTTTTGAAATTCCGTTTGGTAAGTGAATGTACGATGTTCTGCATTATCGGTATTTGTAAGTGCAAAAATCGGTATATAAAAATACAGTAAGCTGTAAATACGGTAAGCTGCAAATACTGTAAGGTGAAAATACGGTAAGTTGTTTGCAAATACGGTAAAGTGAAAATACGGTAAGTTGTTTGCAAATACGGTAGGCTGCAAATACGGTAAGTTACAAATACGGTATGCAGTATATACAGTAAGGTGCAAATACGGTGAGTTGTTTGCAAATACAGTAGACTGCAAATATGGTAAGCTGTAAATACGGTAGACAGCATATACGGTAAACTGTATATACAATAAACTGTCCTCAAATACGGTAAGCTGTATATATGGATTTATAATTTGTTATAAATGTATAAAATTTATTTAATATTGAATTTCTTAAGTATTAAATATTGTAATTCAATATTGTTTTCTTTTTTATAATTGTATTTATTAGAATTAAAAAAAAATTGATTATGAAATTGCTAATTTTAAAATGTGTTTTTTAGTTGAAGATAAAAATGATTTTTTTTATGTTATTTGTAAAAAAAAAATTATTGTAATTTTATTAGCATAATAAGAAGATTTATTATGCATTTTTATTTTTTGCATTTTGTGAAGAATTTCGTTTATGGTGATTGATAAATATTCTTTCACACAAGCATCATGCCAACAATATTAAAAAAATAATAATAATTTTAGTATATAAAAACTCCATGAGACAAAAGCAATCTCCAAAAAAAAAAAGACTCCGCAAAGTATGGAGAGATGGCAAACTATCTCTCCGCATAGTGTGAAGAGAAAAACAAAAACTTTGGGACTTTATCTGCAAGTTCCAAGATGCATTTTCTCAAACAACTTTTGAGTAATGTATTGAACACTTTAATTCGTGGCCTACAACCCGAAAGTATAATTTCATTAAAAATTGTATCAGCTTCTAATGTTCAAGTGTTGTTATCAAGCAAGTGTAAAATATTGAATTTGGGTGGTACTCTAGAGCCTCCATTTGTGAAAGTAATGTCATGGTACTATCAATATCCCCTTCTTGCACAACTCACATATTGTTTTATTGTATGAATCACGAGAAAACTCTTTTCCAATATTATAAATATGATTTGCATGCTCAGAATTGAGCTGTGAATGGAATTTAAAGAAGACATAATTGATTTTGAGCCATATTTTTCGACTCTGTTTCGTTGTATATACGAAAAATTTACAATCTTGAAATTTGACTTATAATTAAGGAATTTAAAAATAACTCTCCGCACTGTGCAAAGATATTTTTTCTTTCTGTACTATGCAGATAGCTGATTTGTCATCTCTTCGCATTATGCGGAGAGTTTTTTTTACTCCACACTATGTGAAGAGTTTGCCAACTCTCCACAGATGGTTCAACTCTCTTCGCACCTTTTTTTTACTCCGCACATGGTTCAACTCTCAACGCACTGTGCGGAGAGTTTTGCTATGGTGTTGACCAACTCTCTGTACTGTGCGTAGAGATTAACTCTCTCCGCACAATGAAGAGAGTTTTTTTGCTCTCTATACTGTGCGGAGAGTTGGTTTGTCATCTCTTCACACTGTGCGGAAAGTTTTTTTTTACTCCGCACTATGCGGAGAGGGTTTTTTTCTCTCCGTACCTTTTTTTTTTTTAATTCGATTAACAAAAATGATCATAGGATTCGTCCATATGTATAGGTTGTTTCTTAAAAGTGTCCCTCATTTAATGAGGCAAAAACAAGATCTCAATTTCGGATTTTGGCTTGTTCCTTGATGACATGGCAGCCCCCTATTAGGGTGACCGCAACCTTCGATAATATTCAGAACAAATGAAAAGAGATTGGGTACTCCGCACATGGTTCAACTCTCAACGCACTGTGCGGAGAGTTTTGCTATGGTGTTGACCAACTCTCTGTACTGTGCGTAGAGATTAACTCTCTCCGCACAATGAAGAGAGTTTTTTTGCTCTCTATACTGTGCGGAGAGTTGGTTTGTCATCTCTTCACACTGTGCGGAAAGTTTTTTTTTACTCCGCACTATGCGGAGAGGGTTTTTTTCTCTCCGTACCTTTTTTTTATTTTTACTCTGTACTTGGTTCAACTCTCTCCGCACTGTGTGGAGAGTTTTTTTTTTCAATTTTACAATATTGAATTGCACAAAATTTAAAAATATAATCTTTACATTCAATTCAATCATATTAACACTATCAAATAATACAAGCAAAATAGTTTGTATATTTCTTATTCAAATATGAAATATATAAGTATATTTTTTCTAGATAACATATTGCTATGAAATTGTAAAAATAATTTACAATTATTTTTTTATATCATGAAAATATGTTTAGATATTACTTCAAACACTTTCCAAAAAAATCTCCTAGAGAATCATTGTTCATTTGGTTCGTACAAGTTGGAGTCTCATACATGTCTGAATTCAAAGGTTAGCCAACCAATTGCTCGGCTCACTGCCAAACTTTTTTTGGGCTGCTTTGCTGCTCGCCTAAATGACTCAATCCACTTCGTTCATTTTGAAGTGGCTAATTTCATGGTAATAAGCTTGTGAGAGGAGAAAAAAAAATTATCCCCATTTTTATTATTAAAAAAATTGACATTATTTCTATTAATAATTTTTTTCTTCAAAAAATTTAGTATAACCATTGCCTTTATGACACGACAATTCGAAGTTGAGAGGAGACAGATTATTAAAGTTGAAATCGTACATCCTATTTGCAACCGTTGGGAGAAAAGTGGGGGCCACCAATGAAAAAAAATAAAAAGTAACGGCTGAAATAGTAAAACACGGTCAAAAAATCAATTTTTTGGATTAAAAATCACTTTCAAACAAGCTCTATCTTTGCTGCTCGCCTAAATGACTCAATCCACTTCGTTCATTTTGAAGTGGCTAATTTCATGGTAATAAGCTTGTGAGAGGAGAAAAAAAAATTATCCCCATTTTTATTATTAAAAAAATTGACATTATTTCTATTAATAATTTTTTTCTTCAAAAAATTTAGTATAACCATTGCCTTTATGACACGACAATTCGAAGTTGAGAGGAGACAGATTATTAAAGTTGAAATCGTACATCCTATTTGCAACCATTTTAAAATCTTATTTGAGTCCCATGTTTTGGGAATAGTAATTGTATAGTTAAAAAGGTGATTTTTCAGATAATGTGTGGTTAAAAAATAAAGAAAATTTCTTATTGTTTGTTTGGAAGTGATTTTGAGAATTGATTTTTTGATCGTTAGGAAAAAAGTGGGGCAATTCGAAGTTGAGAGGAGACAGATTATTAAAGTTGAAATCGTACATCCTATTTGCAACCATTTTAAAATCTTATTTGAGTCCCATGTTTTGGGAATAGTAATTGTATAGTTAAAAAGGTGATTTTTCAGATAATGTGTGGTTAAAAAATAAAGAAAATTTCTTATTGTTTGTTTGGAAGTGATTTTGAGAATTGATTTTTTGATCGTTAGGAAAAAAGTGGGGTCCACCTGTAAGAGAAGAAGTCAAATATGATGGCTGAAATAGTGAAATAACGATCAAAAAAATAAATTTTTTTGATGAAAAAATCGCTCCCAAATAGGCCCTTAATCTAAGTATAAAATTATTAATAGAATATATAATTGAAAATAGAAAAAAAAAAAACAAATTTTAAACCTTGGAAGCTCAAACAAAGGCTATAAAAGTAAAACTTCTTTTTGTAGGTGTTGACCAATTTAAAATCTTTTAGTAGGATAAAAAAATAAAAATAAAATATCAACTGAATTGTTTTTTTCCGGGAAATTTGAGTGGATAACTGAAAGCCTCATCTCTGTATCTCACACACAAAATTGCAGTTTGAGATGATGTTACATACCAAAACGCTGTGGTTTACACCATGTTTACGTTGAGCTTCAGTTGAATTGAATAGCAAGACATGGCTTTGAGTTCAGACTCTTCTTCTCCTTCAACATTGGAGTGGAAGTTCTCTCAAATCTTCGGTGAAAACCTCCCCGGTGAAGATGTACAAGATAGTAATTTTCTCAACTCTGCCCTATGTTTTTGTATAAACTATATATATATTTTTTTTGGTTGGTTTTTGAAATTGTGAGTATGTTTTGTTTGTTCGTGTAGTTGATATCATATCTGCTGTTGAATTTGATAAGAAGGGGGATTTCCTAGCTGTAGGAGATCGAGGTGGACGCGTTGTGATTTTTGAGAACAAGGCTGGTAACCATGTGCGAATCACATGTTTTCTTTTTTCCTGAATTTCTTACATTTTTAGCCAGCATCAATCTTCTAGTGCATTTAGAGCATGTTTGGAGGGGAAAAAAAAAGTAACTTAAAAGTAATTTTGATCTTCTCGCGTTTTTAAAGAAAAAAAGAAAGAAAACTTCAATGAATTGTCAATTAAATAGTATAATTGCAGATTGGTGAGCGATGATAATGTGGCATTATAACAAGTGTACTTTTGTAAAAGTATTTTTTTACATTGAGAGCGAGATGGAAAGTTCACTCATTGTTTGGTAGAATAAGTAACTTAATTGTAATTTTGACTTGCATGTTCTTAATATGATGCCTCGCGTTGTTAAAAAAAAAAGAAAGAGATCTACAGTGAGTTGTGAATTGAGTATTATTATGCAGATTGGTAAATGATGATTATGTGGGCATTATAACAAGTTTACTTCTGCAAAAGTATTTTTACATTGAGAGTGGCATGGAAATTTCACTCCCTTGGTATTGTAGGATTTACTTGATCACACTTCTCGGAGTGAGTTAGAGCGACTGGATCTTGTTGTTCCACAGCATCCTGAATTCCATTATAAAACTGAATTCCAAAGTCATGAGCCAGAGGTATGGTTTTAACTGTTGATTTGTTTCTTGTTTTAGTTGTTTGAGTAAGCTAATATATTTTTTTTGGGAAAATCACTCATGTTGCAGAACCTCATGATGCACTATTTTGACAGTTTGATTATTTGAAGAGCACTGAAATTGAAGAGAAGATCAACGAAGTGCAGTGGTGTGCAACGCCTAATGGATCATTATTTATTCTTTCAGCAAATGATAAAACTATAAAATTATGGAAGGTAAGATCCTATTTTAATACTTGTATATCATATAAGCATGCTACAAATTTGTCCATTGTGATGAATATTTCTCTTGTAGTCTTCCAAAAGCTGAAATCACCTGATTGTTCTTCCCGTCTTTATGTAACATGATTTGGCAGGTAGGTTAAGTAACTTGTGTTCTTATTTTCTCCATTAGTTTACATGGCATATACTACCTATTATACTATTTCAGGTTCATAAATTATGAAGTTAAAATTTAAGTTCCAAACGTGTGTTGTTTGTGCATATTTGAATCTGGAAATGTAGTGGCAAATTGTTAATCTAGTTCAAAGTAACGGTAAAGGAGGGGGATCAATGGCTGAAGTGCTCACTGATATTGATGAAGAGCACAGAACTTAAGTGGAGTCTTTCTGCTGAAATACAATCATGGCATCAGAGGTTTTTCGGTAGAATTCCTTAAAGCCAGATATAAATTAATTGATTTAGGTCTTAAAATGATTGGTCTAACATTGGCTTAAGCCTTTCAATACTGGATTTTATGAAATCTGTTTTCCGTCCTTCATTCACGTTTTAGCAATTTACTGTCCGACTCTGACGAATATCCAAATGCGGTAAGAAAGTAATCTTGGTTATATATTTAAATAATTATAGGATGGCTGGAGAATTGTAGTCTTATGTGAAAATTGAAAGTAGCGCAGAAGATTTCTTCAGATTAATCAAGCAAGAGCATATATAGGTTGACTTGTTACTGCTATGCAAATCTAATATAATATCAATCTGGATTTTGTAGTCTTTTGGTATGCTTATGCTTATATCTGCCTGCTACCAGGTCAAGGATCATAAAGTGAAGAAAGTTAAAGAAATGAATGTCTCTCCATTTGTATCTTCAGAGAATTCACTTATGGCAGAAAGTAGTTTTATTAACGGGAAACATAAACCAAATTTTGCCAATGGTTACTTTTTAGAATGGACAGAGAATGTAGCCAACAGCATGTCGACTTCCCATTCAAGGCATGACAAGGTAATGGACTCCAGAGTAAAATTTGTAAAATCTTCTGGTTCTGTGGAGCATGAATTCATTTTTATTGAACGAGTTTAATCATGATGTTAAGTTTATGATGCCGGTTTCATGTGTATCTAGGTACCATGTTCTGCAGATGCGACTCCTGCAAAATGTAGAAAACTGTATGCCCATGCTCATGATTTCAATATTAACTCTATCTCTATGAATAGGTAAGATCTGCAGCTTTTTCTTTGCTTGTTTGTTGATTCTATCTCCCGGTTGAAATTGATGTAATGGTGCTCCTTAAATTTCTTTGCGGTGCTTTTGACATTTCGCAAGTTGATAATACTATAGACTACATTATTTAAAGTTGAAGCAACAAGAATTTGACTGTACAAAAGGGTTGAACGGCTGATAATTATGATATGATGGTTCTGCAGTGACGGTGAGACATTTCTTTCTGGAGACGACCTAAGAATTAATTTGTGGAATCTAGAGGTCAGCAATCAGTGTTTCAATATCATTGACACAAAGCCTGAAAGTATGGAAGATCTTACAGGTGATTTTCGACATACAATTGTGGCTGCAAGTTCCATTACTCGTTCACATTTTACTTGTCATGTTTCTTCTCTTCTCATCCCCCTCTAGTCTCCTTTCCCAATCTGAAATGTTCTACAGAAGAGTATAACTATTAAAACAGTTCAAAAGAGCCCTTCTTAAACAAATAAATGTCTGGCACACATACATTGAGATGCCCAAAACACACAGACACACAATAATGCATATCCAAACAGTGGAGAAACAACTCAAAAACTTTTATAATAATTAGTATAGCTTTCTGATATCTTTTATAAAAAGCGAAAGAAATGATGGGATCTTCTTGAAATTCTATCTAGAGGTAATTACAGCAGCCGAATTCCATCCATTTCACTGTAATCTGCTCGCTTACAGCAGTTCAAGAGGATTTATTCGGGTTGTAGACATGAGACAATCAGCACTCTGTGATCACAATGCAATGATGTGAGCTTTTTCTCTATCATCTATATGTCTTTTGCCATTGTGACTAGCCATAACATCTAATGGTGATTTTGTAGATGGAAAGATGTGGAATCCCATGGGCCAAAATCGTTCTTCACTGAGATCATTGCATCAATATCAGATTTGAATTTTGCAAACGATGGAAGACATATATTAAGTCGTGATTATATGAATCTAAAGGTTTCTGAACTACCCAAATCATTTTAAAGAATTACTTTTCCTAGTTAGGGGATTGATATTGCATATTTTGCTTCTCGTAATACATTCTCTGTCTTCTTGCTTGAGCATAACTAGGCGATTCACAAACCACTGTAGTTCTGAAAATGTTGGTTTTTTATTCTGAAAGCAATTTCTAACTTCCCTTGCCAAGGCCTGTCATTAAAACGCCCTGGTGAGGTCAGGATATTTATCCTTCCCAAATGGTTCCTTATGCAAACAGAAATGTTCATTGTGTTATTTTCATTTCTTTGGGTTGACATACAACAGCAAATCTATAATATCAATTTGGTTTTTCACGTCATAATTTTCCTTCGATCATATACTGTTCGACTCAAATGTACATATCTTCGAAGAAAAGTTTTACATTATCCACATCTGTTTTCACCTTAATATTCCTGTTATCCTTCTTTTTCAGCTGTGGGATATGCACATGGATGCCCGTCCGGTTGCAACATATAGGATTCATGAGCAACTTCGGCCCAAGGTGAGAGCACCGTGTTTACAAAATGCACAGAAGTAGTGCTTCACACATAGTGAGTCGATAATAGTATAGCATATCGTTGATAGTAATACCGTGTTTTTTTTTTGGTTAGTACTCACTCGCAATATGTTTTTTTAATTCTTATTCCTTATTGACAGTGAAAAATGAACATGAACAAATTTTTTATCAGCTCTCTGTTTATCTGATGCCTTTATGTTGCACAGTTGTTTGATTTGTACAATAACGACGCAATTTTCGATAAATTTGACTGCTGCCTTAGTGGAGATGGACTTCACTTCGCCACTGGATCGTATAAGTTCGTCTTTCTACCGGAAGTTCTGATGCATTTGTGCTGTTTACCAACATTCTTATGTTTTTACTCCCTATAATTATGTTCCCCTCTTGTTTATCAGCAATCGTCTGCGCATATTTTCCAACGGAATTGGGAGCCAAGGTCTAACAATGGAAGCCAGCAAAAATCCGTACAGGTACCCAATATTTATTCATAGTTTTCAGACCCGACCTGGGCATAGACCCGATGAAGAGGTTGATCAATAGGTCAGTAGCAGTGTTATTGACGAAATTTCAAAACTTTTCTCCATTGAAATTTTAGGGACCAAAGATTTGAACGCTTGACGTTTAACTAACTAGAACATGAACTTACCATCTCAACACGCAACTTGTTTTTGCGTAATAAACTATATCTAACCTATGAATAATTTGTTGCCTTCTAAAAATATCTAAATAAATTAGCCCAACATTTTTGTTCATTTTTTAATATCAAATAATTATTTTATATACTTATTTTACTTGAAAAATTAATTTTAACTAAGATAAATTAATAGATAATACACGGTTGTTGATTAGGAAGCTGCAAGCCCAAACTTCTAGAAGAGCTCGACGATCATCCTTGAGCAACTTGACTCGAGGATTTTACCGACAAGGTCATCCCATTTTTATTTTTATTTTTTTTTTAAATGGCCGTAGCGTTTATTTTAGCTAATCTCTGACTTACACGAAATTTTCAGGACACGGTGAAAGTACAACTGATGAGTTTTCCTGTGACTTCAATTCAAAGTTGCTGCATCTGGCTTGGCATCCATCAAAGAACTTGATTGCTTGTGCTGCCAATAACAGCTTGCTTATGTATTATGCATAGCCTACTTGCAATTTCAGCAGAAACATTAGATAGCACAGTTAGCACTAGATAATATTTCAAAAATAAATATATAAACAAATATATATATATATGATCACTGGAAAGAGAAGTCCTGTTCAATCACTTGGCCTACGAACCGTACATCGGACGAGTTTCTGCCTCATGCAGCTCGGACAGGCCGAAGGTAGAAGTTTAGGAGAGATGGGGGAAGGTTAGCTGTAACGTTCCGAATTTTTACTACTTAAATGTACTATTATTAAAGTCTAATGACTTTATAGGTTATTGGTCTAGTCCAATAACCTTATTGGTTATTAGCCAATAGCTTAAGAACCTAAGTGGAGAGTTATTTTGAAAGTAAGATAAAATTATGTGTAAAACATATGTAAATATGCCAATTGGGCTTTATTAAAGATGATTTATTGATCACATGTCTTATTTACACCACGTTTCAAGCTAATGTAATTTATTTGATCACGTAAATAAAGGTAATTGATTTAACCACATGTATTATTTATGCCAAGTATTAAGTTAATTGATTTGACCACATGATTAAAGATATTTATTTGGCTATTTTCATGACAATACACCATTTATGTATTAATCATGCCTAATATCTAGCAATTTCCTTTCACTTTTCTACACATGGTTCAAAAATTTACACCATAAATAGGAGACAAATCTAACATTAGACTATCCCCCACAAACTATTTACACTCTTTCTGTCTAACTCTATCACTTTGTCTCTCCACCTTTACTTTTTCTTTTGTCTTTTATGTTAAATATAGTCACACACTTATACAATCACACGTAAATACTCAATTTCACACGTGACTCAAGAATCGCTATCCATCAATCACCCTTACTATCATTCTGGAATTGTCCAGTAAAAGTGAGTTGTTCTTTATGTTTATGGCGACTAACATTTATATATGTAATATTGCTACGATTATATTTTGGTCTATATTACCAATGTTCTATTCAGAATGGATGAAAGTTTAATAGCGTTACGCACGAGAATTTAGCACCATATAAGTTCGATCTAATTTTCGTATCTCCTTATGCAAATTATAAATTTTCCATAAAAATACATATAAGAATACGTTATCTACGCACACTTATTGAGAATTATTCTCACCCCTTATGTCTCTATTTTCAAATAATTGATATTCCGCACAGTAGACACTTAAATGACTTACAATGACAAAAGTTTCAATAATGAAATCATTATGTGGTCAAATTATTGTTATTTCATTTGATTTTTTCTCATTTCAAGTTAATTTATTAAACTCATTACATTATTTGAATTTTGATAAGTGCTTTAATAATTTATATGGTTGTGTTGAATACTCTTTAAATTAGTTTTAGTTTATGATTTAGTGGCACTCGAATCGTTAAGGGTTCAAGTCATCGCATTAGCAACTGCCATTCAAGGCATGGATAACTAGATTCTTCACAAGCTAATCCCCCACAAAACCTCGAACATTGACTCGAGGCATTTTTTCTACCCCTTCTTAATAAAGGCAAATAGAGCAACATACAAAACACTAAGGCAATAACTACGTTGATTTTAATGCATTGGAGTCGTCTGCCTGTCCCCAGACAATATTAAAACCCAATGAAACACAACTCAAGTATGTATTGCATAGACCAGAAGCACTTATAATCAGTAGCATGTCCTCGAAGGCTTGTGCAGAGGTTTCAATACACAGTTAAAAATATGTTCTCTCTCGATTTCCAATGTTTTTAGGAAGCAGCATCATACCGTAAAAGTCGAAAATGCACTCCACTTTTATAGACAGAACACCTTTCTGGGACAATCAGATCGACCACTTCTCGCATGTGCTTCCCTACCAAACATGCGGCAAAGCAAAGGGTGAAAGGCAGAGGAGGAGACAACAGAGGATTTTGACTTGTTCCTTGATGACATGGCAGCCCCCTATTAGGGTGACCGCAACCTTCGATAATATTCAGAACAAATGAAAAGAGATTGGGTCGGCTTAAATTTTTTAGTGAGATAGGTTCAACTCGATGTGCACTATTCTACAATATTTCAAAGTGGATGAAATTTACAGGTCTCCTAGAGAATCATTGTTCATTTGGTTCGTACAAGTTGGAGTCTCATACATGTCTGAATTCAAAGGTTAGCCAACCAATTGCTCGGCTCACTGCCAAACTTTTTTTGGGCTGCTTTGCTGCTCGCCTAAATGACTCAATCCACTTCGTTCATTTTGAAGTGGCTAATTTCATGGTAATAAGCTTGTGAGAGGAGAAAAAAAAATTATCCCCATTTTTATTATTAAAAAAATTGACATTATTTCTATTAATAATTTTTTTCTTCAAAAAATTTAGTATAACCATTGCCTTTATGACACGACAATTCGAAGTTGAGAGGAGACAGATTATTAAAGTTGAAATCGTACATCCTATTTGCAACCATTTTAAAATCTTATTTGAGTGTCTCCTAGAGAATCATTGTTCATTTAGTTCGCACAAGTTGGAGTCTCATACATGTCTGAATTCAAAGGTTAGCCAACCAATTGCTCGGCTCACTGCCAAACTTTTTTTGGGCTGCTTTGCTGCTCGCCTAAATGACTCAATCCACTTCGTTCATTTTGAAGTGGCTAATTTCATGGTAATAAGCTTGTGAGAGGAGAAAAAAAAATTATCCCCATTTTTATTATTAAAAAAATTGACATTATTTCTATTAATAATTTTTTTCTTCAAAAAATTTAGTATAACCATTGCCTTTATGACACGACAATTCGAAGTTGAGAGGAGACAGATTATTAAAGTTGAAATCGTACATCCTATTTGCAACCATTTTAAAATCTTATTTGAGTCCCATGTTTTGGGAATAGTAATTGTATAGTTAAAAAGGTGATTTTTCAGATAATGTGTGGTTAAAAAATAAAGAAAATTTCTTATTGTTTGTTTGGAAGTGATTTTGAGAATTGATTTTTTGATCGTTAGGAAAAAAGTGGGTTCCACCTGTAAGAGAAGAAGTCAAATATGATGGCTGAAATAGTGAAATAACGATCAAAAAAATAAATTTTTTTGATGAAAAAATCGCTCCCAAATAGGCCCTTAATCTAAGTATAAAATTATTAATAGAATATATAATTGAAAATAGAAAAAAAAAAACAAATTTTAAACCTTGGAAGCTCAAACAAAGGCTATAAAAGTAAAACTTCTTTTTGTAGGTGTTGACCAATTTAAAATCTTTTAGTAGGATAAAAAAATAAAAATAAAATATCAACTGAATTGTTTTTTTCCGGGAAATTTGAGTGGATAACTGAAAGCCTCATCTCTGTATCTCACACACAAAATTGCAGTTTGAGATGATGTTACATACCAAAACGCTGTGGTTTACACCATGTTTACGTTGAGCTTCAGTTGAATTGAATAGCAAGACATGGCTTTGAGTTCAGACTCTTCTTCTCCTTCAACATTGGAGTGGAAGTTCTCTCAAATCTTCGGTGAAAACCTCCCCGGTGAAGATGTACAAGATAGTAATTTTCTCAACTCTGCCCTATGTTTTTGTATAAACTATATATATTTTTTTTTTGGTTGGTTTTTGAAATTGTGAGTATGTTTTGTTTGTTCGTGTAGTTGATATCATATCTGCTGTTGAATTTGATAAGAAGGGGGATTTCCTAGCTGTAGGAGATCGAGGTGGACGCGTTGTGATTTTTGAGAACAAGGCTGGTAACCATGTGCGAATCACATGTTTTCTTTTTTCCTGAATTTCTTACATTTTTAGCCAGCATCAATCTTCTAGTGCATTTAGAGCATGTTTGGAGGGGAAAAAAAAAGTAACTTAAAAGTAATTTTGATCTTCTCGCGTTTTTAAAGAAAAAAAGAAAGAAAACTTCAATGAATTGTCAATTAAATAGTATAATTGCAGATTGGTGAGCGATGATAATGTGGCATTATAACAAGTGTACTTTTGTAAAAGTATTTTTTTACATTGAGAGCGAGATGGAAAGTTCACTCATTGTTTGGTAGAATAAGTAACTTAATTGTAATTTTGACTTGCATGTTCTTAATATGATGCCTCGCGTTGTTAAAAAAAAAAGAAAGAGATCTACAGTGAGTTGTGAATTGAGTATTATTATGCAGATTGGTAAATGATGATTATGTGGGCATTATAACAAGTTTACTTCTGCAAAAGTATTTTTACATTGAGAGTGGCATGGAAATTTCACTCCCTTGGTATTGTAGGATTTACTTGATCACACTTCTCGGAGTGAGTTAGAGCGACTGGATCTTGTTGTTCCACAGCATCCTGAATTCCATTATAAAACTGAATTCCAAAGTCATGAGCCAGAGGTATGGTTTTAACTGTTGATTTGTTTCTTGTTTTAGTTGTTTGAGTAAGCTAATATATTTTTTTTGGGAAAATCACTCATGTTGCAGAACCTCATGATGCACTATTTTGACAGTTTGATTATTTGAAGAGCACTGAAATTGAAGAGAAGATCAACGAAGTGCAGTGGTGTGCAACGCCTAATGGATCATTATTTATTCTTTCAGCAAATGATAAAACTATAAAATTATGGAAGGTAAGATCCTATTTTAATACTTGTATATCATATAAGCATGCTACAAATTTGTCCATTGTGATGAATATTTCTCTTGTAGTCTTCCAAAAGCTGAAATCACCTGATTGTTCTTCCCGTCTTTATGTAACATGATTTGGCAGGTAGGTTAAGTAACTTGTGTTCTTATTTTCTCCATTAGTTTACATGGCATATACTACCTATTATACTATTTCAGGTTCATAAATTATGAAGTTAAAATTTAAGTTCCAAACGTGTGTTGTTTGTGCATATTTGAATCTGGAAATGTAGTGGCAAATTGTTAATCTAGTTCAAAGTAACGGTAAAGGAGGGGGATCAATGGCTGAAGTGCTCACTGATATTGATGAAGAGCACAGAACTTAAGTGGAGTCTTTCTGCTGAAATACAATCATGGCATCAGAGGTTTTTCGGTAGAATTCCTTAAAGCCAGATATAAATTAATTGATTTAGGTCTTAAAATGATTGGTCTAACATTGGCTTAAGCCTTTCAATACTGGATTTTATGAAATCTGTTTTCCGTCCTTCATTCACGTTTTAGCAATTTACTGTCCGACTCTGACGAATATCCAAATGCGGTAAGAAAGTAATCTTGGTTATATATTTAAATAATTATAGGATGGCTGGAGAATTGTAGTCTTATGTGAAAATTGAAAGTAGCGCAGAAGATTTCTTCAGATTAATCAAGCAAGAGCATATATAGGTTGACTTGTTACTGCTATGCAAATCTAATATAATATCAATCTGGATTTTGTAGTCTTTTGGTATGCTTATGCTTATATCTGCCTGCTACCAGGTCAAGGATCATAAAGTGAAGAAAGTTAAAGAAATGAATGTCTCTCCATTTGTATCTTCAGAGAATTCACTTATGGCAGAAAGTAGTTTTATTAACGGGAAACATAAACCAAATTTTGCCAATGGTTACTTTTTAGAATGGACAGAGAATGTAGCCAACAGCATGTCGACTTCCCATTCAAGGCATGACAAGGTAATGGACTCCAGAGTAAAATTTGTAAAATCTTCTGGTTCTGTGGAGCATGAATTCATTTTTATTGAACGAGTTTAATCATGATGTTAAGTTTATGATGCCGGTTTCATGTGTATCTAGGTACCATGTTCTGCAGATGCGACTCCTGCAAAATGTAGAAAACTGTATGCCCATGCTCATGATTTCAATATTAACTCTATCTCTATGAATAGGTAAGATCTGCAGCTTTTTCTTTGCTTGTTTGTTGATTCTATCTCCCGGTTGAAATTGATGTAATGGTGCTCCTTAAATTTCTTTGCGGTGCTTTTGACATTTCGCAAGTTGATAATACTATAGACTACATTATTTAAAGTTGAAGCAACAAGAATTTGACTGTACAAAAGGGTTGAACGGCTGATAATTATGATATGATGGTTCTGCAGTGACGGTGAGACATTTCTTTCTGGAGACGACCTAAGAATTAATTTGTGGAATCTAGAGGTCAGCAATCAGTGTTTCAATATCATTGACACAAAGCCTGAAAGTATGGAAGATCTTACAGGTGATTTTCGACATACAATTGTGGCTGCAAGTTCCATTACTCGTTCACATTTTACTTGTCATGTTTCTTCTCTTCTCATCCCCCTCTAGTCTCCTTTCCCAATCTGAAATGTTCTACAGAAGAGTATAACTATTAAAACAGTTCAAAAGAGCCCTTCTTAAACAAATAAATGTCTGGCACACATACATTGAGATGCCCAAAACACACAGACACACAATAATGCATATCCAAACAGTGGAGAAACAACTCAAAAACTTTTATAATAATTAGTATAGCTTTCTGATATCTTTTATAAAAAGCGAAAGAAATGATGGGATCTTCTTGAAATTCTATCTAGAGGTAATTACAGCAGCCGAATTCCATCCATTTCACTGTAATCTGCTCGCTTACAGCAGTTCAAGAGGATTTATTCGGGTTGTAGACATGAGACAATCAGCACTCTGTGATCACAATGCAATGATGTGAGCTTTTTCTCTATCATCTATATGTCTTTTGCCATTGTGACTAGCCATAACATCTAATGGTGATTTTGTAGATGGAAAGATGTGGAATCCCATGGGCCAAAATCGTTCTTCACTGAGATCATTGCATCAATATCAGATTTGAATTTTGCAAACGATGGAAGACATATATTAAGTCGTGATTATATGAATCTAAAGGTTTCTGAACTACCCAAATCATTTTAAAGAATTACTTTTCCTAGTTAGGGGATTGATATTGCATATTTTGCTTCTCGTAATACATTCTCTGTCTTCTTGCTTGAGCATAACTAGGCGATTCACAAACCACTGTAGTTCTGAAAATGTTGGTTTTTTATTCTGAAAGCAATTTCTAACTTCCCTTGCCAAGGCCTGTCATTAAAACGCCCTGGTGAGGTCAGGATATTTATCCTTCCCAAATGGTTCCTTATGCAAACAGAAATGTTCATTGTGTTATTTTCATTTCTTTGGGTTGACATACAACAGCAAATCTATAATATCAATTTGGTTTTTCACGTCATAATTTTCCTTCGATCATATACTGTTCGACTCAAATGTACATATCTTCGAAGAAAAGTTTTACATTATCCACATCTGTTTTCACCTTAATATTCCTGTTATCCTTCTTTTTCAGCTGTGGGATATGCACATGGATGCCCGTCCGGTTGCAACATATAGGATTCATGAGCAACTTCGGCCCAAGGTGAGAGCACCGTGTTTACAAAATGCACAGAAGTAGTGCTTCACACATAGTGAGTCGATAATAGTATAGCATATCGTTGATAGTAATACCGTGTTTTTTTTTTGGTTAGTACTCACTCGCAATATGTTTTTTTAATTCTTATTCCTTATTGACAGTGAAAAATGAACATGAACAAATTTTTTATCAGCTCTCTGTTTATCTGATGCTTTTATGTTGCACAGTTGTTTGATTTGTACAATAACGACGCAATTTTCGATAAATTTGACTGCTGCCTTAGTGGAGATGGACTTCACTTCGCCACTGGATCGTATAAGTTCGTCTTTCTACCGGAAGTTCTGATGCATTTGTGCTGTTTACCAACATTCTTATGTTTTTACTCCCTATAATTATGTTCCCCTCTTGTTTATCAGCAATCGTCTGCGCATATTTTCCAACGGAATTGGGAGCCAAGGTCTAACAATGGAAGCCAGCAAAAATCCGTACAGGTACCCAATATTTATTCATAGTTTTCAGACCCGACCTGGGCATAGACCCGATGAAGAGGTTGATCAATAGGTCAGTAGCAGTGTTATTGACGAAATTTCAAAACTTTTCTCCATTGAAATTTTAGGGACCAAAGATTTGAACGCTTGACGTTTAACTAACTAGAACATGAACTTACCATCTCAACACGCAACTTGTTTTTGCGTAATAAACTATATCTAACCTATGAATAATTTGTTGCCTTCTAAAAATATCTAAATAAATTAGCCCAACATTTTTGTTCATTTTTTAATATCAAATAATTATTTTATATACTTATTTTACTTGAAAAATTAATTTTAACTAAGATAAATTAATAGATAATACACGGTTGTTGATTAGGAAGCTGCAAGCCCAAACTTCTAGAAGAGCTCGACGATCATCCTTGAGCAACTTGACTCGAGGATTTTACCGACAAGGTCATCCCATTTTTATTTTTATTTTTTTTTTAAATGGCCGTAGCGTTTATTTTAGCTAATCTCTGACTTACACGAAATTTTCAGGACACGGTGAAAGTACAACTGATGAGTTTTCCTGTGACTTCAATTCAAAGTTGCTGCATCTGGCTTGGCATCCATCAAAGAACTTGATTGCTTGTGCTGCCAATAACAGCTTGCTTATGTATTATGCATAGCCTACTTGCAATTTCAGCAGAAACATTAGATAGCACAGTTAGCACTAGATAATATTTCAAAAATAAATATATAAACAAATATATATATATATGATCACTGGAAAGAGAAGTCCTGTTCAATCACTTGGCCTACGAACCGTACATCGGACGAGTTTCTGCCTCATGCAGCTCGGACGGGCCGAAGGTAGAAGTTTAGGAGAGATGGGGGAAGGTTAGCTGTAACGTTCCGAATTTTTACTACTTAAATGTACTATTATTAAAGTCTAATGACTTTATAGGTTATTGGTCTAGTCCAATAACCTTATTGGTTATTAGCCAATAGCTTAAGAACCTAAGTGGAGAGTTATTTTGAAAGTAAGATAAAATTATGTGTAAAACATATGTAAATATGCCAATTGGGCTTTATTAAAGATGATTTATTGATCACATGTCTTATTTACACCACGTTTCAAGCTAATGTAATTTATTTGATCACGTAAATAAAGGTAATTGATTTAACCACATGTATTATTTATGCCAAGTATTAAGTTAATTGATTTGACCACATGATTAAAGATATTTATTTGGCTATTTTCATGACAATACACCATTTATGTATTAATCATGCCTAATATCTAGCAATTTCCTTTCACTTTTCTACACATGGTTCAAAAATTTACACCATAAATAGGAGACAAATCTAACATTAGACTATCCCCCACAAACTATTTACACTCTTTCTGTCTAACTCTATCACTTTGTCTCTCCACCTTTACTTTTTCTTTTGTCTTTTATGTTAAATATAGTCACACACTTATACAATCACACGTAAATACTCAATTTCACACGTGACTCAAGAATCGCTATCCATCAATCACCCTTACTATCATTCTGGAATTGTCCAGTAAAAGTGAGTTGTTCTTTATGTTTATGGCGACTAACATTTATATATGTAATATTGCTACGATTATATTTTGGTCTATATTACCAATGTTCTATTCAGAATGGATGAAAGTTTAATAGCGTTACGCACGAGAATTTAGCACCATATAAGTTCGATCTAATTTTCGTATCTCCTTATGCAAATTATAAATTTTCCATAAAAATACATATAAGAATACGTTATCTACGCACACTTATTGAGAATTATTCTCACCCCTTATGTCTCTATTTTCAAATAATTGATATTCCGCACAGTAGACACTTAAATGACTTACAATGACAAAAGTTTCAATAATGAAATCATTATGTGGTCAAATTATTGTTATTTCATTTGATTTTTTCTCATTTCAAGTTAATTTATTAAACTCATTACATTATTTGAATTTTGATAAGTGCTTTAATAATTTATATGGTTGTGTTGAATACTCTTTAAATTAGTTTTAGTTTATGATTTAGTGGCACTCGAATCGTTAAGGGTTCAAGTCATCGCATTAGCAACTGCCATTCAAGGCATGGATAACTAGATTCTTCACAAGCTAATCCCCCACAAAACCTCGAACATTGACTCGAGGCATTTTTTCTACCCCTTCTTAATAAAGGCAAATAGAGCAACATACAAAACACTAAGGCAATAACTACGTTGATTTTAATGCATTGGAGTCGTCTGCCTGTCCCCAGACAATATTAAAACCCAATGAAACACAACTCAAGTATGTATTGCATAGACCAGAAGCACTTATAATCAGTAGCATGTCCTCGAAGGCTTGTGCAGAGGTTTCAATACACAGTTAAAAATATGTTCTCTCTCGATTTCCAATGTTTTTAGGAAGCAGCATCATACCGTAAAAGTCGAAAATGCACTCCACTTTTATAGACAGAACACCTTTCTGGGACAATCAGATCGACCACTTCTCGCATGTGCTTCCCTACCAAACATGCGGCAAAGCAAAGGGTGAAAGGCAGAGGAGGAGACAACAGAATGTTGACTTACAGGGAAAGTCATTGCATTTATTTACAAAAGAATAATGAAATCCCCATGAGCAGATTAATGCATTCCAAATCCTCGACGCTTCCATAATTTGGCAAAACAACAAAAGCATCTTGCATAACTCTTATCTCGGTTTCTTTCAAAAGATTCCTAGTTGTGAAACCCCTGAAATACAGTCCGGTTTATAACATAGCTCATCCATTTCACCATCACTGTCATCTCTAACATTATTAGGATTTGGCAAAGATTCAGTTATATCTGATTCATCTCCTGAGTTGCACGCAGATCCACTGAAACTCGATTCCAGGTTTATCACTTTACATGAAGCAGGATCCTTCCGTGGTGAGTGAGGTATAGATTGCAGGAAGTTAAAGTAAGCATACTTTATATCAAACCGCATATCATACCCTGTCATGTAAAATTAGTACTTTCAGATCATATACCTTAGAAATCAAAACATTTAAACTAGAAAGAGCTCGAGTCATTATTACAATAGTTTATCGCAATAGTGAGTCCTGAGTTGTCAGGACTCTGTCTAACATGATGAAACCACATGCTCGGCCTGCGTAAAAATAAAGCATATAGTCAGCAGTCATTACTAACACATCATTTGCACAAGATTTTGCCTGCATAACCAAGTACAATGTTGTGGAATTTAAAATCAGAGGAAAAATGAATAACGGGAAGAAGAAGAATTATTTCTGGAGAGAACTAAAGAAAACATTACTTGTACTATGATTTATGAAGGCAAAATATCAGCAGTCAAAGTACTATGTGCCAGGGAGTTTGTGGTATTTAATTTTATGGTCTTCTAATCCAGAAAACCTAAGTAGAAAAGAGATCATTTCTACATATATCTGCAGCCACGAAATCTTGGAAAACTAATTTGCATGCCTCATGGGGTGATACTAATTTCATATCTCAAAAGATTTTTTCCACTCAAATAATCTTACAGAACAAGATTTTCATTCACATGGCTGAGTCAGCTAACATTCACAGCATTTCATGTTTTGATATTGTGGTTCCATTACGTTCTTTTCTTAATGATGTAACCGCTGAATTTGCGCTCTATTTCCACTCACTGTTCTAATTCCACTCCATTAAGCAAAATTCAAACCTACTCATTCAGCTAAGCAACGAAAATGTTGAACCACGTTTTACGATAAATACTGATGTAGTATCAATTAACAGAGAAAGAAGGAGGGGAGGGAAGAGGAGAACACAGAGACGGGGAAGAGGGGGAGAAGAGAANTAATCAACAATCAACTAGTGCCAACCGAAAATTCGTTATTGAAATTATCATTATTATTTATTTATTTATTTATTTATTTATTTTTTTTGTTATTTTGTCAATTTAAAGGTTGGGGTTACTTATGGCCCGATCGCAAGCTAATACTACTAATGCTAATAAAATGGAAAAGCAAATGTCCAAATACTAGGTCTAGTCACGTGGGGTAAACGATTGAGTAACGGAATGTAGTACGTGAAATATAATCGAATAGGTTTAAGGCAGTATCATCAAATGGCCAGCACACAACGAATTAATTGATGCAATTCTAAAATAAAGAAATAGTGTCAACTAATAATAAATAGGATCAGGAACTCCCTGAGTACTGTTGGCTTGAGTCGTCCCAGCGTCGAATGTCTCCACGTTCTGAACTACTAAGCCCTGAGATGCCAAGATAG
>NC_036244.1:4841939-4885755 GCF_002742605.1 Olea europaea var. sylvestris | reverse complement strand
TTTTTTTTTTTTTTTTTTTTTTTTTTTTTTTTTTTTTTTTTTTTTCTCTTTTTTTTTTTTTTTTTTTTTGTTTTTTTTCTTTTTTTTTTTAAATAATAATACAAAATCAGAATAACAAAATAATAAATGAGCCCATTTCACAAATTTGGGCCTAAATCAAACATAAAACCTTAAACAAGCCCAAGCAATACAAATAAATCCAACCCAATTGAAATTAAATCCAAACCCAATTAATAACTAATACCCAACCCACTTAATTATTAAACCAATTAACCCAAAAGCCCACTTAATTAATAATTCCTCAATGTGGCAGTGAGCGTCTTTCTCTTTGTCGCTGATTCGGCTGTCGGTGTTCACTGTTGTCAGACGTGAACCCTTCTCTGCGTGTCGTCGAGTCCGGTACCACCCATCACCGTTGGCGGCTTCTTCCTAGAATCGACAGTTCCCAACTACTTCTGTCTCAGGGGTCTCTCTTTGTGAACGACGGAGGATCGAGCTTGAGAGGCGGGTTCCATTTCTGTAAGTCCGAACAGTTTGCTTCAATTTTTGATTTACTGTGAGGCCTTGATTTCAGCGGTTGGATTGGTGATGTGTTTGGACGTGATTTGGGGAGAATTGCAGCGGCGGTTGTGGTGGGGCTGGGTGTTGACGGTTGCGGGCAGGAGGCGCTTTCGGTGGGGAGAATTGCAGCGGCGGTTCTGGGGGGGGATTTGCAGTTGCAGGAGGCGGTGTGATGTTAAACTGGAGTCTGCCGAAATTGATTATGAGCACTGGAACACATGCAAAGACGGTGAAGTGTTAACTGGATTCTGCAGAGACTGATTTGGAGCCACGCAGTGAACACCCAACTGTTTTCCCAAGTTTGCTCTGATACCAATTTGATGTAGTATCAATTAACAGAGAAAGAAGGAGGGGAGGGAAGAGGAGAACACAGAGACGGGGAAGAGGGGGAGAAGAGAAGGAAAACGGCTGCAAAATCAATTCTTTTAATTCATCAAATTCATCAATCCCAAATAACAATGTAAGATAGGTTTAAATACTGGAAAATAATGTAAACCTAGGGCCAAGCCCAATACACAAGTCCATAAAATTAAAATAACCTAACTTCCAACTAAAATAATTAAAATTGCTAAACTTAATTAAAAATGGATGTCCTCATCAAATACCCAAACACATATTTTGTAGGTTTTATTAAATTAGCATTTTCCAATCATAATCATGCGTAACATTTCACCAAGACTTTGTGGAAAACCTATATTTCTTGATGCAAGTAACAGAAGTCCTGAAAACAGCAAGTTTAAAGGAGGACTTTTCGGAATAATGCTGGCTCATTTGATGATATCTTATTAGTTCAAACATCACTCCATATTAGGGTCTTCACTATCAAATTTCAATTTGTTTCCCAGGTACTTCCGTAAATTCAAATTCCTATAGCCAGTCTTCGGTTGCAGTCCAGCTAAGTTTTAGTAATTCCAAATATCCAATAGGGTAGAATTGGTTTGATAGTCAATTTATTTGATTATTACCAATAAACCTGGTAGCATTAGAATAATAAAGATCTAGGTCTAAAACTCGTAATTCTTATACTCAAACCGTTACATATCTTGTTACTGAGTTCATGTAGAGCTGTGAAGATTTAATTGCAATTATTTGACACCCTTCTTTCAGTTGCAGTTTAACACTAACTGTTCCAAATTCAAGATAATCTCGTAATCCATATTTAGCATTCATTTGAATGAAATAAAGATATGAACAAAGACAGATGATCAATATGGACTATCAAACAAATTAAAAGCAAGAGCCACCTTGAAAAATTGAATCCAAAACCAAGTTAATTCTAATAATCCTAACAGAGAATCAACTCAATAATTAGAGTAATAGTCGAGGGAGGTTGGAGTATAAAGAAAAGCTTACAAATAAAGCATTTCCCCCGCCTTGACTGTAACTTCAAATGGCTTTGGTCCATCGAAGTACAAAGGAAACTTATCAAATTCTCTCTGTATCTCCTCATGTAAGGGGTATGGATCCACACTAGACCATGGCACGACCCTAATCGGATCCTCTAGCTCCAGTGTAAATTCTCCAGTATCCTTTAAAGAAAACAACATAGACAGTGTCAAGACCCTATCCAGACTACTAATCAAAAGTATATCCTATCCAAGTTAGAGATATCCTTCTCTTCCACCGATACACAGCAAATACATAAATATGAAGATTCCATTCCACCTCCCAAAGTTCATATTTCCAATATCCAATCAATAATTAGAGACTTTCTTCGACAAGATCATCTATAAACTAAGAACTATAGAGGCAAATCTAACGAGTATGCATTATTATTAGGAGTTAGATCATATGCTATACAAGTAGCACAGAGACAGACAAATTACTAGCAAGTAGCAATTAAACATTCGCGCAGGCGAAGAAAAAAAGATTGAAAATTGGAACCTGATGATATTGATATCGAGCAGCCGGATACTCACGGACGTACATTCTGTGAAAATCAGTAGGAGGAAGCAGTAGGAAATGCTTCTCCCCAGTTACAACAGCATAAAGATTCTCATAATGATCCTTATGAAACGAAGTTTCCGAAAAATGGTTCCCAATCCACAAATTCACAGCCTCAGGCCGGCACCCCAGTGCCTCACTCGCCCAAGGAATATCCTCTTCACAATCCCTCGACAAAGCCCCATACTCGGCACGAAAACAGTCATTCTGTTCCTGCAAATACGACACCTGCTTAGAGTCCGAGTCGAGTACCCTATCCAATGCCTGTTCAAAAGGGAGGGTTTGGACATGGGCGGATGCAAAGCAGAGAGAGGAAGGGGAAGTGGGGTGTGGGGTTAGGGAATCAGCGCGGCCGGTTGGAGTGAGGTGGAGGGATACAGGGGTGGAGGAGAGGGTGTCCCGGAGGTAGGAGGTGGAGGGCCACAAGGAGAGGGCGGGCCAGTGGTGGGTTGCGGCGGAAATGAGGCAGGGCTTGTTTGGGTTGACGTAGTCACGGAGGAATTGGAGGGGAGTGGGTGGGGTGCGTAGGTGGTCGACTTTGGGTGGATTGCCTAAGCTTAGGTCCCTCAATTCTTGCCATAGATTCTGTATTTTTTCTTCAACCTCCATTGTTGAAACCTTTTGTCTCTGTTTGCTACTCCCTACAGTGTAAGTCAACATCAAACCGAGTTTAGTCTAATTATACCTTTTATGCCCTTGTTTGGTGGCATTTATTTATTTATTTTTTGAAAAACATTACATTGAATAGTGAATTTTTGAAAAATGTGAAGTTAAAATATTGAAAAAAAATTGGGTTAAAATATAAAATATTTTATTGTGTAAATTTGTAATAAAAAATGAACATATAAAAATGAATTTTAAAAAATGAATAAACAGAGACTTGCAAAGTGGGACGAGCAGAATCGAATTTAGTATAACGAGACCTTTCAAGTAGGGGTGGGATCGTTTATTTATGGAGTGAATTAAATGATTAATCATCAACTTTTACCTTTAATTAATACTTGCTCACTAAAAAATAAAGTTATATTGTTCACTTATTTTTATATAACGTTACCTATCCTTCACCCATATCAATCCCATTCGTTCACGATGAAAATCCAACGCGACAACAAATTTTGTTAAAACTTGAGAATTAATTAAATGATATTTATTTTTTTTATTACTGCTTGTTGACTCGAATATAAAATATTACTAATTAATATTATCCATCCATCATCTATCTCAATTTCATTTTTATATTGTTCGATTTGTTTATAGGATTTAAAAAAAAAAAAAATTCTTGTACATTTCACATTGTACATGAAGTTTGACATGCTTTGTAAATTCAAAATGTTGTTGGCGGGAAAGTGTGTAGTTTTTAAAAACTGTCTAATCATGCTACTGAAAGAATTTTGAATGGAAAGATTTCTAGCTTCATACTCGACTCGAAGAATGTTTCTCATATATATACACTTGAAATGATAATTACAAGAGTTTAAAAAAAAAAAAAAAAAAAAAAAAAAAAAATAAGAATCTCGGATGTAAGTAACAAACTAATAAACTGAAACATTCAAAATTTAAACATCCAAAGATAAGGTTTGTTGGGTTGTTAGGACTGAATATTAGGAGCTGTTTCAAAGAATAACTCAGTAATCTTTACGGATGTGTTAGGTGTAAGATTCTGTCTAACATCTCTCCTAAGCTGAAAGGGGGAAGACCCACCTGAAGCTTGTCCCGAAGCAGACAGAAGCGAGCAGAACTTAAGCCCTTAGTAAAAACATCTGATATTGGGTAGAAAAAAATTGAAGAGCAATATCCTTATTAGCAACCTTTTCCCCAATGAAATGAAAATCCACCTCTATGTGTTTAGTTCTAGCATGAAACATTGGATTAAAGGCCAAGGCTAGAGCACCGATATTATCACACCAAAGGGTAGGAGGTTGAGAAAGAGGAATGGAGAGAGCTTGAAGAAGTATGCGGGTCCAATAGAGTTCTGCAGTGGCAAAGGCTAGGGCACGGTACTCAGCCTTTGTATTGGACCTAGCCACAATAGGTTGTTCTTAGCTGACCAAGAAATCAAGCATGAGACAAGATAGATACCAAAACTTGTTGTAGAACGACGATCATCTGGATTGCCTGCCTAATTCGAGTCATGAAAGGCTTGAAGGGACAATGAGCCTTTAGTATACCATAAACCATGGTGAATAGTGCCCTTGAGATAGCAAAGAACTCTCTTAGCTGCTGACCAGTGAGAAGATGTAGGGCTGTGCTTGAATTGACAAAGTTGGTTGACAAAAAAGGCAATATCTGAGTGAGTAAGGGTGCAGTATTGAAGAGCCCCAACAATTTGCCTATATTCTATCACCTGTGCAGCAGCAAGGGATTCGCCATCTGAGGCAGAAAGTTGAAGTCCAGAGGAGTAAGGAGAAGAGTAAGGCTTGGCACTAGCCATTTTACTGCGATGAAGAAGGTAATTGATATATTTGGTTTGTCTTAAGTGTAAATTGGAAGCATCACGGTGAACTTGAATGCCAAGAAAGTAATTCAAGTCACCAAGGTCCTTCATTTTGAACTCAAGCTGCAGTCGACTAATAAGGGAGGAAATATGAGATGGATGAGTCCCTGTCATCAACATAGATAAGAAAGAACAAGTGGACATCACCCTTGTAATAAACAAATAAGGAGGAATCCACAGTAGAAGAAATAAAGCCAAACTCCAAAAGAGATTTAGATAGCTTCAAAAACTAGGCCCGATGAGCCTGTTTAAGGCTATATAAAGACTTCTTGAGATGACAAACATAGTTAGGAAAATTTGGATTGATAAATCCCTTAGGTTGCTCCATATAAACTTCTCCTGGTAAAACTCCATGTAAAAATGCATCAAAGACATCCAGCTGAGTGATATTCCAATCAAAATGTATAGTAAGAGCAAGTACAATACGAATAGTGGCCGGTTTAATAACTGGACTAAAGGTCTCATTATAGTCTATACCCATCTTTCGTTGATAACCGTGGCCACCAGCCTAGCCTTAAGCATATCCAATTTACTTGTAGAAGTCTGTTTAGCCTTGTAAATCCATTTGTGATCTAGAACATGATGATCCGCTGGTTGAGGACAAAGCTCATAGGTTTCATTGGCTATTAATGCATCATACTCCTCTTGCATAGCATGACACCAAATAGGATCAAGAGAGGCCTGTTTGTAAGAACTAAGTTCAAGTAGTACCATAGTACTGGAGAGGACCATAGGTAGGTGTTTAGTGGATTAGAAGGAGATGAAGTTAGGAAATTCTTTGGTTCTAAGAGTACCAGTTTGGTATCTAGTGGTTATGGGATGTATCCTAGGAGGTTGAAGAGTATGGGATGTGGAAGGAGTGTTGGGTGAGGCTGATGGATCATATTCATCCTCGGTATTAGGGAGAGAATGAATATCAAGAGTAGAATCACTGTCAAGGAAGGAGGTGTTTGGAAATAGAGGGACTCTAGGAGTAGGAGGTTTAAGTGCAATGGAAGTAGTGTGAGCCTAGACACGTGATGTAGAAGAGTAATGAACAGGGACACTAGGAGAGGGAGATTCAATTGTTAGAGGAGTGTGGTTAGGTGGAGGGAAAGTAGGAGGAGATAATGACAAATCAAAATTTGAGAGAAAATGGATAGGGTCAGATGTACCTACTGAGGAAGACAAGCTGTTGGAGGTAAGGAAGGACTACAATTTTTCAGCTGTAGGAAATTTAGATTCATCGAAAACCACATGCCAAGACACATAAATTCTGTTTGATTGCGAATCAAGACACCTATACCCTTTCTGATTTGCACCATAACCTAGAAAGATACATCTCCTAGTGCGAAACATGAGTTTGTTGGAAGAATAAGGCCTAAGAAGTGGATAACACGTACAACCAAAGGTTCTAAGTGATGTATAATCAAGATGTTTACCAAAAATTTTGAAGGGGAGTGATAATTTAGGACAGCAGTGGGAAGCTGATTGATGAGATAGATGGAGGTCAAGAAAGCATCAACCCAATAAGTAGGAGATAAATGAGCTTGGGCCAATAAAGTTAATCCCATTTGAGCAACAGGTCGATGTTTTCTCTCAGCTATCCCATTTTGTTGAGGGGTATGTGGACATGTAACACGATGAAGGACTCCATTATTTTGAAGGAAGTGCTGAAAGTGGTTAGACATATATTCACCACCACCATCAGTTTGGAGTTGCTTGATTTTACAAGATAATTGATTTTCAATAAGGAGTTTAAACTTAACAAAACAAGCACAGACATCTGATTTGTTTGGAATAGGATAAAGCGAAGAAAACCTAGAATAATCATCAATGATTATAACATAATAACGACAACCATTAAGAGATTTAGTTGAACAAGACCATACATCTGAATGAATAAGTTCTAAAAGAGAACTTGTCGGACGAGTGGAATTAAGAAAAGGAAGTTGTTTACCCTTGCCAAACTGGCATGGTTCACACACTTCTAATTTATTGATAGAGCCATCAAAAGGTAACGAAAAAGTGTTCAACAAATGAGATACAATAGAATTCGAAGGATGCCCTAGTCTAGAATGCCAAACTGAAGCCAAAGCTTTGACACCTATTGTAGCTGCCATGGCAAGTGGCTTATTGAAAGCTAAATTCTGCAACTTTAGAGGATAGAGTCCCCCACTACTCTTGCCTTCCAACAATGTCTGCCTCGTGCGATTGTGTCTGCCCCGTGCGATTGTCCTTAACAAAAGAATGAGTACTGGTGAGAATAAAGAAACAGTGATTATCTAGACAGAATTTGTTAATAGATAATAAATTTACACAGGCTTGAGGATAGTGAAGAACATGATTAAGTTTGAGTTTGGAGAAAGGAGTATGAAGAGCAGTAGAACCAGTATTATGGATACTCAAACCTTGTCCATTACCAACAGCTACATTCTCTTGACTTGCATAGGGTTGATGAAAAGTGAACTGCTCAAGATTGCATGTGATGTGTTGGTTAGCTCCACTATCAGCAAACCAAGGTTCTTCATCATTTTTTGCAGCATTGGATTGAGCTACCATGGCTGCCAACTGAGTAGGAGGGTGACGACCTTGGTACGCATAATCCATGTAATGGAAGCAATCAAGAGCTCTGTGGTTAGACTTTCCACAGATCTGACATGGTGACCGTGGGACATTAAAAGTCTTCTATTGGTTGGGTTTTGGAAAGTTGTATGTTTGCTGGTTTGGTTTGAGGGGCTATTGGTGAACTATTTGGGAGGATTGGCTTGTGCTGAGGGGTTAAATGAGGGCTGATTTGGTTTTCCAGGGTACTTGGGCTTACGACTAAAGTGCTGATGATAGGTTTGTTGCTGGACATGTTGGGACTTGAGAGCAAAGAGGGAAAAATTATTAGTATCAGGAGGAATAGTCTTAAGCTGGTGTTCGAGCAAGAGTTCATTAGATTGCAACTTAGCTTGAAAATCTTCAAAGGACAGTGATCTATCCCTAGATGCTATAGAAATAGGGGTAATAAAAGGTCTAAAGCAGGTATTCAAACTAGCCTGCACGTAGGAGATAAGATCATCATCATCAATAATCTTCCCAATTGCTCGCAGTTCAGCTACTATTTCCTTTGCTTCATCAAGATAGGTGGAACAACTCCTTGATCCTTGAGAGAAAGATTAGAGTCTTCTTTTTTAGATGACCAATTCAGGAATGGGATGAGAAGTAAATTTGTTGGACAGGGCAGACCAAGCAAGACGTGCTGATGCGAGACCATGGACAGAGGGTGCCACCTTATCAAAAAGAGCGACATTAATCCAACTGAGGACAAACTGATCCTTCTTGTTCCACAGGAGGAAGGCTGGATTGATACTGGAAGTTAGTTTCCCTTCATCATCAATGAGAAACTTAGATGGGCACTATTCTAAACCATCAACAATGCCCATTAGATCATTACTCTTAAGGTCTGGAACTATTTGTGACGGCCACATAAGGTAGTTTTTCCTATCAAGCTTACCGAGAATAGTTGGCTAAGATTAGGAGCAACAAAGTTAACATTCAAAATGGTGAAAGAGGATGAAGAAGCCATTGGAAAATGAGGATAGGATCGACGTGAGTCAATTGCTCTGATACCATGAAAGAATTTTGAATGGAAGGGTTTCTAGCTTCATACTAGATCGGAAGAATGCTTGTCATATAAATAGACTTGAAATGATAATTACAAGAGGTTTCAAAATACAAAAAAATAAAAATAAAACAAGAATCTCGGATGTAAGTAACAAACTAACAAACTGAAACATTTGAAATTTAAACATCCAAAGATAAGGTTTGTTGGGTTGTTAGGGTTGAATATCAGGAGATGTTTCAGAGGATACTCAGTGATCTTCACGGATGTGTTAGGTGCAGGATTCTATCTAACAGCTACGACACGTGGCACAATGTCAAACTTGATGCAAAATAAAATGTACAAGTAGCATGATTGATATGATTTTTGGAATGATCTTTGCAAATTACTTTTGCTTTCTCTATCTTGGTCCCATTCATTCAAGCTAAATCAATCACATACCATGACAACGTAATGGATTTTGCTACTTGTACATCAAAATTATACATAAGAGGTTACATGATGTGATGTGGAAGAAAATGATTGGATTAAAAAGTTGACTATGTTTTAAACTAGCATATGGTAGAGTGTCATGTGACATTATGTAACCGATTATGCAAACACTAATGTACAGTAGTAATATCCTAACGTAATTACCTTCGAAAATGTGATTAATTTCACATTCCAATTTAATGGATTGAACTGCTACATCAGTTAGTTGGGATCAAGAAACTCCATAAGCAATTCCAAGAACACAAATTTAAGAGTAAGATCACACAAGAACAACAATAATATTTCTCTCTTTCTATGATTTTCAGCCAGGGCAGCCCAAAATAATGCCATAGTCATCCCCTAGACCTATTCATGAGGTTTAGGGTTGCACTCCATGCTATATTCTATCTAGGAAACTTAAGTTAGTTTGGTTCGAATTAAAATCTGATTTTAATCTAAGTTAAAATCAAATAATCAATATTAACTAAATTTTTATGAATTTCATAACTTTTCAACCACATATTTCAAAAATTTCTATCGCAATTTACTAAAAAAATCTAATTTTAATCCCCACCAAATACATTCATAGTCTTTTTGTATGTGCATCCCTAACCTTCATTATTAATACAATTTATTCCAAAACTTTTAAGAGGCTTTCAAAGGGACCACCTATAGTTTAGGCTCCAATAATTGATCCACAATCAAGCTGATTCGAGATCGTATAGAACGATTATTAGTTTTCTTTTACTCTACTAAGAGCGTATTATTTTAATTCCCACTAATCACATCCTCATAGCCTTTCATATTTATGTCTTATACCGTCGAAGCGTAAAATGACAATTTCGCCCTTCTAATTATTTTTGCATTAGCTTTTGCTCAAATAGTTTTTCGTGATACAATCACGGAATATAGATCTAGGAATTCTCAGATATTGAACTCAGATTTGAACTCCTCTCTAAAGAAAAACTTAATTTGACTCATTAACCCATCTAAGACGATGATGGATTTCGAACGTGAAAACTACTTCAATTCATGTAAGCTCCCAACATACCGAGGTGTATGATCTTGTAACCTGATATCCGTCATTGGCACGTGAAAGAACATTGAAGTATAAATTAATTTATACGCAATCATGCTATAACAATTATTATACACATGATTCTCATCCAACACACTCCGAGGTATACTCAGTGTACTAGTATCAATACTCCCAATAAAACTTTTGCCATGGTCGACATAAAATCGCATATTCCATTGATAAAGTATCTGACTCTACGACTTTATTAGAATAAGGTGACAACCCATACTAATCGGCCTAGGACAAATTAATTCTCAATTTGAAACATGAATTATATCTATTCATGCTTCTCATCGCAAAATACATAATCCATATTATAATAAAAGTGATTAAAGGCACTTAATCCCATGCCTAGTAAACACAATAGTCTATTACTAACAAATATAAATAAATAATAAATATCTAATTCTTTACAAATCCAAATTATCCTAACACTATTGGACACCAATCTTGACACAGCTGATAAACCATGTTGTCGCTATGGTGATGCTGTCAAAATGCGATCATAATTATTCTCAAAGCTTTTGCAATATCTTAAGACCAAAAAAGGTGATTAATCAATATAATTTATAGAGTACGTGTTTTACCCTCTTTAAGGGAATCATGAACTTAGGGTGCGTTTGAATGTCATTATTTTCTATGAAAAATGTGTTTTTCCACCAAAATTCTTACATTTGTGCTGTTCAATTGTCATTTTTTTTTCATGGAAATATTTTCCTACTTTTAGTCACGTGATCATATTTTTCTCAAAATTAAGGAAAATATTTTCTTTAGGGTGAGTAGAATTTTATTTTTTAGGGAATTTACTCTATCTTTCTTTCTCTCATCTACCCACCAATTAAAACAGACAAGTATTATATTTTCTAAATTGAAAATTAAATCAATTAAACATATTTAATTGACAATTTTTATGCAAATAAATTCTAGACAATTGAATTACCTAAAATTTATTTTCTTTCCATACAAATTTCATACTTGCAATCAAATGCACCCTTAAAACAACAATATTCTAACTCACCTTTGAACCATGGCATGACATCAATCACCCTTTCCAAACAAGACATGTTTATAAACCAATAATATCTAGTTTTCTTAATAAATTTGAGGTTGATTATTTGAATCTTTTATGTGGATACTTGTTTATAAATATATTTGACAATATTCTATCGAGCTGTTAACACTTTTCGTATCGATATATGAATATTCTTATAATGTGACATTATCTTATAATGACATAATTACTTGAATATTACTTTATCCTCGAGAATTCCATTACTCCAGCCACAAAGGGAAGTCTTCTCAAGGAAATGATAATGTTGAGATTCGAACTGTGTGTTCTCATTACTTATAAAAGTGTGATTCCAAATGTTATTGAAAAGTCGTGTTTCTTGGATTAACACTTTTGGAAATAAATGGAACTGATGGGATTGAAACACGTGGCTAACCAATGACCCTTGGATGAGCTTCTAGATGATTCTAACCCTAAATATCCAAACGAGCCTTTTCAGCTCACTTGTGGTGTGTGGTTGACTCGACCATTCATCTCTCTGTTCTCCCTCTTCTCTGCGTGAGATTATTCTTTTTCTTGGTGATTTGATTTCATAAATCTTGAGTGGATTTAGTGAATAAATGTAGAATACCTTGTGGTATTATAGATCTGCATATTCGTGTATTACCCTGTGTCGTATTTTGGATGAATCTGTGTGATTCATAGCGTGCAGTTCTGGTTCTTGATAGATCTTTGTGATCTGTTCGATTTCTTTGTGGAATAGCAGTCTGCCAAGTAGTTCTTGCAAAGATAAGTCTTCGTGTTGAGTTCTTTGTAATATTTTCTGAGATACTCATGTATATTTGCTGTCGGTTTTTGGGCTATTAGTGCAACTGAGCTTTATCCATTTATAATGGATGTTCAACAGGGGATTAGGCGTTAAAAAGTGGTCGTCGAACCTCTGGGGCTACGGTCGAAAAATTTCTCGTGTTGATTTTTATTTTCTGCATTTATTTTTGTTGTTTAATGGCTCAATCATGAAACTGTAGTTAATCTCGAAGTTTTCTCGTTCTTTCAATGGTATCAGAGCCATGGCTAATTGAGTGATACCTGATCCTCGAGGAAACTGTGCATTCGAATACTGCCTCAAACTGTGTTAACTCGAGCAGAAGGAATTTGAGTTCTTAAATTCTTTTGATGAGATCTTTCCTATACTTCGTGTCTGGTAATTTTTTACCTATTGTATTTCCTGAAAAATTTTCCTTGATTTACCTTGTACTGCAAAACCCTCCCGTGATTGGTCTTTGTCCAAAGACTCCAAGAAGTCTTGGGAATCTGAGATAACAACACGGTGGAGGAGTACAATTGGAAGATCTTGTTGGAGAAATTCAGCTGAGATACATAGGATAGTAATCTCTATTTTTTCTATTTCAGCTTCTTTACTGTGAATTGAGTGATCATTGTTTTGAGATTACCTTATTAAGTGCATTATTGATTAACACTAATCTGTGATCTGTAAATAGTCCTGTTCTAAGTGACCCTCGGTGTATTCTTGCAATTCAAACTTGTGTCTTGTACATTAACCTTACATACTGTGATGGCTACTGCTAAGTTTGAAATGAGTATGTATAATGGGAGGGGAGACTTTAATATGTGGAGTCAGAAAATGAGGGCTATCTTGATGCAAAATGAAATATGCTAAAACCTTAGATAATACATGGCCTGCTGAAATGTCTGCTAGTAAAAGAACTGAATTAGAAGAAATAGCATGGAGTACAATTTTTTTGTACCTTTCAGACAGTGTGATTAGGACTATAGAAGAAACTAAAACTGCTGAAGAATTGTGGACTAAATTGAAAGTCCAACATGAGTCAAAAACTGTTCCAAATAAATGTTTTTTGCTAAAACAATTCTTTTATTTGAAAATGGACCCTTCAGTTGATTTAAATGAGAACCTGGACAGATTTACTAAACTGACCTAGGATCTTTTCCAACTGTGATGAGAAATTATCAAAAGATCAGCTGGCAGTGGTCTTGTTAAACTCCATTAGTGATAGGCATAGGGACTTAAAGAATGCCTTGGAATATGGTAGAGAGAGTCTTACCACAGATATCATTATAAATGTCTTGAGAAATAGGGTTCTTGAATTAAAATCAGATTCTATCAACCATCGAAGTGGAGAAAATCTTTTGTTAAAAGGCAAAAATGTTAGTAAATCTAATTTTCATTCAAAGTTTTCAAATGACCCTAAGAAAAGAAATAATGATAAAATGAAATGCAAAACCAAGGCTAAGGGAAAGAAATGTTATTATTGTGGTAAGTTAGGTCACTTTGCTAAAGATTGTTACAAAAAGCAAAATGACTTAAAAGGAAAGAATTTAAATAGAGGTAATGTTGTTATGTCTTATAATAAGGAGAGTTGTGATAATGGCTTGGTCCTAGTTAATGTTGAAAAGAACCTAAATCAAAAATGAATTCTTGATTTAGGTTGCTCTTTCCACATGTGCCCAAATAAAAATTATTTTCTGGATCTTGAACAAACTAAGGGAGGCCAAGTTATCATGGGTAACAACATGACCTGCAAAGTGAAGGGTATTGGAACAATAAAATTACTTTTAGAAAATGGTAGAATTCTATTACTAAAAAGTGTCAGATTTGTTCTAGAATTAGAAAGAAACCTAGTGTCTCTAGGAATGTTGGATGACATGGAGTTTGACATAAAATTGGGTTAAGGACACATAAAAATCTTTAGGGGAAGTGATTTGATCACTTCTATCCCGAAGAAACATGACTTATATTTTTTAAATGCAAAACCTATGTTGGGCCTTTCAGTTGCAGTTTTAGATGACAATTTTAATCTTACAAAATTATGGCACCATAGACTTGGTCACATTGGTGAAAAAGGCTTAAAGGCTTTACAAAATAAAGGTATTTTTGGAAAATCAAATATTGGTAATTTGACTAAATGTGAACAATGTTTGATTGGGAAGCAAGTTAAGTTACCTTTTCCCACTAGCACTCATAAATCAAAGCAAATTCTAGAATACTTACATACTGATTTATGGGGTCCTGCATCCACCTCTACATTGTCAGGTTATAAGTATTACTTGCTTATTATTGATGATTTCTCAAGAAAAATTTAGGTATTTCTTCTGAAAACTAAAGATGGAACTTTTGTTACGTTTAAAAATTGGAAAACCCAAATTGAAAATCAAACTGATCTAAAAATCAAAACATTGAGAACTGACAATGGTCTAGAATTTTGCAATTATGAGTTTAATGAGTTTTGCAAACTACATGGCATTTTAAGACATAGAACTGTGACTTATACACCCCAACAAAATGACATTGCAGAAAGAATGAATAAGAACAAAATGGCATTGCAGAAAGAATGAATAAGACTTTGTTGAATAAAGTTAGATGCATGCTCTTGAGTTCTGGCTTACACAAACTATTTTGGGGGTGAAGCTGTTAAAACTGCTGCATATTTAGTTAATAGAAGTCCTACAAGTGCTTTAAATTTTAATGTGCCAGAATCTGTGTTGACACAAAAGCCTGTGATATATTCCTACTTAAAAACATTTGGTTGTGCTGCATATGTTCATCAAAACATAGGGAAATTAGAACTACGATCCCTTAAATGTGTGTTTTTGGGTTATGCTGAAAATGTTAAAGGATATAGGCTGTGGGTTTATCGGGAAAAAGGTTATAGAGTTATTATAAGGAGAGATGTGATTTTTAACGAGTCTTGTATGCCATGTTTAGAGGGAAAGAAAGTAAACTTAACTGATAATGATGTCCAAATTGAGGTGGAGCCAACCAAGCTTGATAATCTTAATACTGTCCCTTTAGAAACTGAAAATACTGATGCAGACCTGAATGGTACTGATGTTGAACTGGCAGAATCTGAACCCAATGATGACACTGTAATACCACCTGATGAATACCAGCTAACTAGAGATAGGGAACGAAGATAAATTAGACCTCCTGCCAGGTACAATACTGAAGAATTTGTCTCACTGTTCTTCTATCAGGATAAAATTGAATCTGAACCTTGTTTATATAATGATGCCATAAAATCAAAGGATTCAAAAATTTGGTTCGCTGTTATGGAAGAGGAGATGACCTCATTGCATAAAAATAAAACAAGGGAATTGGTTGACAAACCTAAGGATAAAAAATTGATAGATTACAAGTGGATATATAAAATAAAAGAAGGGGAAGTGGACAACAATAACATTAGATATAAAGCTAGGCTTGTTGCAAAAGGGTTCACCCAAAGAGAAGGGATTGACTATGATGAGATCTTTTTCCCTGTAGTTAAGTATACCACCATAAGATGCATTCTGGCATTGGTTGCTCAATTTGAATGGGAATTAGATCAATTAGATGTAAAAACAGCTTTCCTATATGGAGAATTGTATGAATTGATCTATATGAGGCAACCAACAGGTTTTGAAAAAGGTGATCCAAATAAAACTGTTTGTCTGTTGAAAAAAATCATTGTATGGGTTGAAACAAGCCCCTAGACAATGGTACAAATGTTTTGACTCTTTTGTGTTAAAACTTGGTTTTAATCGAAGCAACTATGATACATGTTTGTATTGTAAGGATGTGGTGGTAAGAATTCTCTTTATTTGGTTCTTTATGTGGATGATATGCTTATTGCTAGTGCTTGCAAATCTGAAATTGATGACATTAAGCAAAAGCTAAAATTAGAATTTGACATGAAAGATCTTGGCTCAGCCAAGAAGATTTTTGGTATGCAAATTGTTATAAATAAAGAAAATGAAATGTTGTTCTTAAACCAAAAGGATTACGTGAATAAAATCTTGAAAAAGTTTAATATGTTTGAGTGTAGACCCGTAACATTACCTCTTGCAAATCATTTTATATTGACCTCAGATGCATGTCCTAAAACTGAAGAAGAATTGGCTAAAATGAATAGAATACCTTATGCTAATGTTATAGGATCTGTAATGTATCTAATGATATGTACTAGGCCTGATTTAGCATATAGTATCAGTGTGTTGAGCAGATTTATGGCCAATCCCGATGAAAGTCACTGGGAAGCACTAAAATGGTTGTTGAAATATTTAAAAGGTTCATCTGACATAGGTCCAGTGTTTAAGATAAATAAAGAAGGGGTAATACTAAAGGGTTATACTGACTCAGATTTTGCTGGAGATAAAGATAATAGGAGGTCTACCTCATCTTATTACTTTACTTTCTGTGGTACTTTTGTGAGTTGGAAATCACAGTTACAAAAGGTAGTTGCTTTATCTTCCACTGAGACAGAATATATTGCTGCTACAAATGCCGTTAAAGAAGGTATTTGATTAAATGGTCTACTATATGAACTTGGTTTGTGGACACTAATCCAACCTTATTTTCTGACAATCAAAGTGCTATTCATTTGAGTAAGAATCCTATGTTTCATGATAGAACCAAGCATATTGATGTTAGATACCATTTCATAAGAGATGTAATATCAAAAGGGTTATTAAAGATTGGTAAAATTGCTACACTGCATAATCCATCTGACAGGGGAACAAAAGTAATACATTTAAACAAGTTTCAAAACTGCTTGAAGCTTTTATCAATTGATTCCATTTATTGATTATGCAGGTACTATGAGTAAATGAAATTATAAACTGCTGGCGAAGCTCCTAGTTGCACTATGGCCAAGAATTTGGAAGCAAGGTGGAGATTGTTGAGATTCGAACCGTGTGTTCTCATTACTTATAAAAGTGTGCTTCCAAATATTATTGAAAACTCGTGTTTCTTGGATTAACACTTTTGGAAATAAATGGAACTGGTGGGATTGAAACACATGGCTAAGCAATGACCTTTGGATGAGCTTCTAGATGATTCTAACCCTAAATATCCAAACGAGCCTTTTCAGCTCACTTGTGGTGTGTGGTTGACTCGATCGTTCATCTCTCTGTTCTCCCTCTTCTCTATGTGAGATTATTTTTTTTCTTGGTGATTTGGTTTCATAAATCTTGAGTGGATTCAGTGAATAAATGTAAAATACCTTGTGGTATTATAGATCTGCATATTCGTGTATTACCCTGTGTGGTATTTTGGATGAATCTGTGTAATTAATTTATAGCATGCAGTTTTGGTTCTTGATATATCTTTGTGATCTGTTCGATTCCTTTGTGGAATAGCAGTTTGTCGAGTAGTTTTTACAAAGATAAGTCTTCGTGTTGAGTTCTTTGTAATATTTTTTGAGATACTCATGTATATTTGCTGTCGGTTTAGTCCAACCGAGCTTTATCCATTTATAATGGATGTTCAACAGGGGATTAGGCATTAGAAAGTGGTCGCCGAACCTCTGGGGCTACGACAGAAAAATTTCTCGTGTTGATTTTTATTTTCTGCATTTATTTTTGTTGTTTAATGGCTAGATCATGAAACTTTAGTTAATCTCGAAGTTGTCTCGTTCTTTCAGATAAATTTGTCAATTGCTCATGATTTGTGCTTAATTAAGCCGAATTTTGGTTTACGTGTATATATGAGCGAGTTAATTTTTTAACCATCATTTGAGAGGTCTAAAAGTGCAATATATCCGTCACTTAGTTTTATTTATTTATAATTTAAAATAATTATAAACGCGTCCCAAACTAGCTCTAAAAATATGAATCATACATGCACACTCCCTTCACTCATGTGCAGTGTGCGTAAACATAGCATGTTTGGCTATAGAATAATGTTATTTAGATGATATTTGGCGAGAAAGGTACCATAAAATAATAAGACCAATTAAATGTATGAATATGAGACCCTCTTTATTGATCTTATTACTTAGTATCACCTCATACGCGATGATCATCAGTAATGAAGATAAGTATCGTTACTTTGGCTTTATTTTTGTAGAAAATTTGCTTATTTTAAAATTATTTTGCATACCAAAATAAGACAAATTTTCCTTTCTTTCTTTTCTTTTAAGCTAAGTCAAACATGCTCCGAGAAAAATAAGAGACGTTGATGGGTCAACTAAGCTCAAAACTTTGTTTGACCATAAATTTGATGAGAAATAATCCACTAAGCAAAAGTAACACAACAAATCTAATGAATAATGCTATCAAGCTAGAAATGATCCTCATTCAACGTGGAGCCACAGCTACATTATCCAACATATAAAAACGCAATCCAATTTCATTGGACAATGTGATAACAATTCACTGCAACATAAAATGGTTGTTATATGAGTTCTAGATGAATAACATTACTATCAATTAATTTGTGAATAAGTTGATTGCCAATCTTAAAAATTTAATAATTTATCAATTAATTGATGTATCATGTTACTTATTCTAAACAAACGGTGTTTAATAGATCATTTCTCTTTGTTTGATAAAGATAAATTAAGCTTATCCCAGCCTGAAGATTCGAGGACAATTACCTGCTTAAGCTTAGTATATATACGTGGATCCAGTTCTTGAAACCGTGAAAGTCATGCTCGGTTCAAGGGAAATATTTACACAACTCCAAAACAAGATAGTTTTAAAGGCTAAGTTTCTACTATAGATGAGGTTAAGGTACAAAACTAGAGAAGCAGATATGTGACTAGAGAAGCAGTTATGTGCCATTTTCTACAGAAAATGGACGAGACTCAAGGAACGATTAACCGGCCTTGCTGCCCGGGAGATTTCCACGATGATTCTAGTCGCATCAGATGTAGTTTCCCAACAAATGGATCTAGAACTTCAGCCTCTTCTTCCGGGGCAAAGGCCATGCAGATGCTAAGTTGTTGCACTGCTGCCTCGTAGTCCCTGCGGTTTGTATAAGTCGATTATTGATTATTGAGCGCCCGGGAAAAAAAACAGAGAAATGTAAAATGGCCTGAAAATGAAGAATTGTACCTACTATAGTACAACATCATGCCATAGTCTCTCCTGAAAACCCAATTGTGCGGCTGCAGAATCAGCAATCTCTCAGAAGCCATGATCGCGAGCCTAGAAAGTATTGTAATGCACGTAAAGTTATATCTTAGAGGAAGGAGAGTAGAAACAAGTGGAAACAAGGTAAATATCAACATAGCAATACCCAACCCTGCTACATGTGCATGAAGAATTGTTAGGTTGCATTATGGGGGGATAGGTGGCGCGCATTCATGGACCTTGGACAAAAGAATTGTTACATACGCCACCTGTCTCCATGACAATCTCCCCTGTACAAGGGGCTTAACTCGGAATACCCAAAGCGAACATGGTACAACTTCCTACCAGCATGGCGCTGGATAACAATGATCACGAAGAATTGACTTAAGACCAGGCTTGATCTTAACTAGTTACCAGCTAATACTACAAGTCAATTCAGAATATAAACCACGGGTATAAAAATGCTTCTTCACGTGTATACTCGATAGCTATGAACTTTGCAAACATGTACAGAAGATATTACTATTATCCATACTTTAACAACTCTTCTGGCAATTTTGAACCATGTTTATCAGTTAAAAAATAACCAATCGAGCTATGATTTTTTTATCAGTAAAATGCATGGTAATAAGAACGTACTGACGAAGCGGCCATTACAATGACATTTTAGAACTTCACTATTCTTTCACCTAGATTAGGCATCCTATTCATGTAGCAATCAAAATTAACAATTCCAGAAATGAAACTCAGATTAATATGGACAATATTGTGAGGTGTATTTCACAATTCCCGATATCTCATGCCAATATTACAACATAAGCAATATCAAATCCATAGGACAATATAATTATCCACCAGCACAATAAGGAAAAAGAATTGACGGTAAGTAATCAAATCAAATAGTAGTATAAGATGGCTACCTCAGCTCCTGAGGCCGCAACAAAGGGACATCTGAACCATCTTTCTTGTTAAATTTCTGGTCAACTTTATGAACAGACCTAAGTGGTGAAACCAACATCAGTCCATAATTTGTTCTTGAAGCCTGTTTCCAGTGAAGCCTCTGCAATATATGTCAATTCTTTTATTTTCCATGGTTGGAAAAGCATTATTCAGGAAAAATATTTAATTAGTTTCTTAAGATTACCATAAATAGACCAAGTCATGTAACATAAATTACTGGCATATGGAGCTTACAATCAAATTGCACAAAACAACCCCAATGATATCCCGGTTTGTTGCAATGTCGAGCCCTAAAAGTGAATTACTATTTATGTCTGAGGCCATAGACCGGAGGTCTTCCACACACTTCCCATTGACAGCCCCGAACAAGCTATGTCCAGAAGTTACTTTGAATAGCTCCTACAGTAGAATTTTACCAGTGAAATTTGGAATTATATGATCAGATATAATGTAAATGGCTGTCGACATGCTGGCATAGACTAGTGACAATATTTATGAGTTCCAAAATTGACATACCTCAGGGTTCCCTGTTAGGGGCCATATAAAAAATTCTCCTCCAATTCGAGATCCAACAATAGTCAGATTAAGTCTTCGACAAACCTCAATATAGATAACACTTACTAAAATTGCTGCCAATAATGAAAATCATATAGTCAGCTGATATTTTATGTTCATAAAACAATTAGACTAAACGATTCAAAAAGGCATACCACTGGCACATCCAGAGCTTAATACAGAGTGCAAGTATAAACACTTAGAATCTACCAATACAGATGACCTTTTGAAACCTCTCGACTCAAAGAGAACTTTGTTCACAGCATCTATAACTTCTACCAGATCACATCCTATATCTCTTGAGACGATCTCTGCTTCGACTTCCTTTGCAATGGCATCCAACTCAACCAGCCACTCACATATATTCTTTCCAGCCAAAGGTACAGCCTCCATGCAGTCCCACTCTTTGACATTGGATGGAGATGGTGTGTCTCTCCTTTCATTATGGAGTGAAAGAGCATCTATCTCCCGATTGAAAGCCAAAAATGCCTCATCTTCAACAGCGACATAAAGTAAAGCCTAGAAAAGATTGGTTCAGGACAAAGTAAGGAAAGTGATAAATTCACACTTTCCACATGAAAAGAAAGAAATTCAAAAACAATAAAATATGTATTGCGTCGTTGTCAAAAACAATTCCGCACACCACTTTCATGCTAACAGCTGTACACCAATTGGTAACGGATAATCGTGGAGAGAGAAAAAAAAGAGAGAGAGAGAGAATAAGCCAAGAAAAGTAGACCAAGCGTGAAACTGGAAATCAAACAACGATGCTTTGATTAGTACTACAACAATAACTGTTCAGCAAGTGTTGGCAGCTAATAAGAAACAGAGAAAAGCAATCAAAGAAGTGGGAATCAAGAAATTAGCTTACGTGAAAGGAAACTGTGATCGAGCGCAGAGTGCTTTAACTACCTCAAACAAAAAGTGCAGAATAAGAAACAAAATTACCTTTGCAAGAGAGATATCTTTGTCCTTAGACTGGATAGATATCTCCTGGGTAAATTTTTCCCTAGCAGCTTCAAGAACCTGATAGATTGTCAGGATATAAATGAAAGCTTCAATGAATTTCACAGATTTCCCAAACTATCGATCAATTCTCAAAATCAACGACGCACTTAAATCAAAATATAGTAGTCAGCAAGTAACAGACAATACCAGTAACATATGACTACAAAAAACGAACATATCTTAAGAATAAAATTCTAACCTCCTTATAAAAGCTAGCTCTAGACAAATTCCGGGGTTCTGCCAAAGCAGAACAAGCAGGTGAAATGCTCATTCTCCTTTTCTCAAGTGCAGCAATTCGAGTCGTAGCAGTTAAATTGTTCATCTTCCCTTTTCCATAAACACTCCAACATCCTTTTCGGCCATCAAATTCATACCTGATGATCGTAAAGAACAAAGGGATATTGGGGATTGCATAGGAGTAGTAGCACAAATGCTTCTCCAATCCACATACTATGACTTCACACAAACAAGTCCAATATATTTATAAAATTCAGGTGGCTATATGGATAATTTATTTTTTGAAAATATCCATAAACCTTCTTAAAGTCAATTCATGTTGTTTTTCCAATGATCAGATTGAAATCCCGGGTAATTTCTTGAGCTCTAATGGTCAAATTACCTGCCACAAGTTCCCAGAGAAGCCATAACCACAGGCGCAGGCGCAGGCATAGCTCTTGACGAAGCATTCACCCCACCATTCATCACCATCATCCTCTGCTTATGGTTCACCCCAGGCGACGAGACACCCAGCATTTTCTTGAAAGAAATAATAGAAGGGTAGGTGAATAGAGGCGAAAATTTTGTTGAAAACTGAGCATAAAGGCCTAAACTTTTCAAGAAAAAAGTACGAAGCGGTGGCTTAATACTGGTATTTGGCTCAAGAGTCTAAAGATCAGTACCGGTTCGCTGAACCCAAAAATCAGAAAAAAAGAACAAAAGGGTGCTTTAAAAAATTCAAGAATCAGGCTTTCTCTGCTGCCAAATATGATGAAGAGAAAGGCTTGGGAATTGAATGGGAGAGTAAGTTAATGGAAAAACAGGCCTTGACAGGCATTGAATGAGAACTTCCAAAACCAAAGGAAGACAAAGACAAGGTTGCTGATGAATAAGAACACGTGTAACTACAACCACAGCTAGTACAAGAATTATAGTGGAAGCTGACGCTACTAATACAGCTAAAAAATTCAAGATCCATAGAATTGGAACTTCTCAATTGCAACTTCAGCAGCAGAATCAAAGCCCAACTTGCTTTTTTTATTCTTCCTCTCTCACTATACACGTCTCTGTATGTGTACGTCTCTGTATGCATAGGTTGATGGAGTGAATGAGAGTGTTATCAGAGGGCTCTGCTTTCATCTCGTAAAAAGAAGACAAAAATATGAAATTGGGCGGAGTAGGCAGCGGTGGGGTATAGATTTGAGATTGGCATCACATCATGGGTACTTCATTGCATGATTTAATTGACAGCCGTTAAAATAAACTTTTCTTCTTCTCAAATTCATTTTGAAATTCACTTTAAAATATTCCGTACAATTTTTAAAATTTTTTTTTCTACTTTTTAACTATATCTTCCAAAAAATCACTATTTCAAAACTCTTTTCTTCCCTTAAAAAAAAAAAAAAAACTCATTTTAATAGTTTTCAAACATGGGCTGCTAAAGCATAAAATTATTGAACGAATATCCTCATATGAGCTAGGTCAATTAAGAGGATACATGTTTAAGTTATGATATTTAATAGCATGTTTGCAAACCTTGAGGAAAGATTATGTACACATTATCGTATACTTAAGTTAAACATTTAGAAAGTGTGTATACATGTTATATTAATAATTCAGATAAGACGACTAAATAATCAAAATTCTATTGACGTATTGTCTTACAACTATATTGATAAACATAGATATAGCTCTCGTACTCGAGGAGCTTGCTTGAAATAGATTGTATATAGTTGATTATTTCATCATAACATTTAAAAGAATGTCAAAATTCTTATATGTTGATTCTTTATTTGATCTTAACACATAATTGACTATAGATCTCTCTTCCATGAACCAAAGGGTTAGTAGGTTGTAGGCTAGTTTGTCGCTTGAAGAGATCTTCTCGAACGAGATTCGATGATGTAAAAAATCAATGTGTTCATCAAGAAATCTTGATATAAAGTAGTGCAAGATGATGTATTACTTTCAAAAAGATGGCAGAACTATTGGAAAAGAATCGTCACAATAATAATCAAAAGCAATGAAAAATTGAAAAATAAATTTAAATAGTTCTACAAACTTGTTAATGCCCACAAGAAAAGGAGAATCAATCCTTTAATCAAATTTATATAAGCTGCCGTGTGCTAATCTCTTTTGATGGTTTCATTAATTTATAACGACTCCATCAATCTTAAATGGAAAGAATTTTTCATTTTTTGGCAAACCTTAGTTGATGACATTTTCTTTCCTTAATTTACATCTTCCTCCAGCACTTTGTTTCTATTTTGTGGCAATGTACTTTTGTGCACGGCTGCATTATCTTCTAATTTACCATTAAAAAAAATGAAAAAAGAAAAAAAAAAAAAAAGAAAAAGAAGAAGAAGAAGTCAAACTCAAATACCCAACAAGACATCCCATCTATACAACAAACATGTTTTACATAACTTGAATTTTTGGCAAGCTATAAATTATAATTAAAGTTGATTAAACATAATTTTTATTTATACATTTACTAGAAACAACTACTATTACTCACTTATTATTTACAATTCATTAGGGTTCATAACTTATAATTATTTAAAAGCAATTTCAAATATGAGCTTAGAGCCCATTTGACAGGACTTGTACTTTTGCTTTTAGTTCTTGTAAAAGAACTTTTGGATAAAGCTACCTTAGTTAAAATTTCTATAAAAACTCTTTTATTCAGACAAAATATTCCTAAAAAAAATTCAAACATATTTTAAAAGCAGTTTCTTAATCTCAAAAATAACTTTTGACTTTTTATAACGAACCTTTAATCTCTATATAGAGCGGTAGCTTAGCTCATTTACAAATACACCTAGTTGTTGTAATGTACTCAATTACGAGAACTCAAATATTTAATTGCGTATTTGAACTCTATCTTTTCAAAGTTTACTTAAAATACTTCTTGAACAATAAGATCTAGACACAAAGATCAGTAAAATAGTTTTAAAAAGGTTAGGAGATCATAATGGTGATTAAGTAATTGCAAGACTATAGACTTAAACAATATATAATTAGAAATAAGTGTTGCAATAATAGGGGTTGGGGCATTTAATAAATAGTATTAGAAAGACTTGGCAAGAAAAGGAATGAGTTTGAAGATAGACATGGATAAGGTAATTAAATAAATTAGAAATATGGGACCATAGACAGAGAATTTCATCCAATTCTTATGAGGTACTAGCTGTTTAGATTGTGACAGGATTATTCCATGATGGGATAAACTCCAATTTCGATATGTTTTTCGACGTTTATGTCTTCAAATTAATAATTTAGGAGCAAGTCAGTCTAAAGGGACGGTAATGTACAATAAGAATTTGACATGTCGTGCACATGATCACTTGTGATTGTCGTATTTTTGTACAATTTGACCGTAAAAATAATATTTTTAGAAATAAAGAATGGGATTTTTTGTTAGAATTCAAGAATATGAGAATGTCTCACCTTTCCTTTTCGTTCTTTTCTTTCTTATTCCTTTCTTTAAGATTGATTTTGTGCGAAATTCATGACACCTTAACATAAAAGTAGACTGCTTTTGTCCAATTAGACGTGTGTGAGCACCTAAAGTCATAGTTTGGAGATCTAAAGCCAAGAAATTTTTATCGGAGAGCCTAATGCTACAAGTTACTATGTTTGGGGGACTATTCCTGCAAATTTTCATAATCAATAAAGACCCTCCTTAAAATGATTAGATTATTTTTGGAACACTTTCTTTCCAATTTATCACATGATTTTTCCTCTTTAATTTCCCCCTAATTCATCCCTTACCTCGCTTGAAACCAAATCAATGACCTGATAAAGCTTGTCTCTTATCACTTGAGCGAGAACTTGACCTCACAACATATATATTCTTTCCGACGGATTTAACAAACTAACGAATTGAAATTCTGATATGAAGTCAAACTTTAAGATATGAAATATGAAGACATGGTTGAAATTAATGTTAGATTTCGACCGAATAAAATAAGCCAACGATAAATAATTTTTTATTTTAGACGAACATGGAAATTGTCTCTAGTTTTTCTTTTTTTTTTTCTTACTCAAAACGTGGAGTTAATGAATATCATGACTCAGCAAGACCATTATTGACTTCGTACTCAATTGTGTTGTTAATGGTTGAAAAGTTTACTTAGCTCAAGAATGACTAAATAAATTTTTTATTATTGACGATGTCTAAAAATTGACTCTGACAAATACTAAATTTGTGTTGTGAAATGGTCTTAGCACTCAATCAAATAATCTTAATCAATGTGAAATTAGACATTCCTATATGACAACCGTTATAATAGAGTTGAGTAAGGGAAAAGAAAATTGAACATGTTTATCTATTTCAAAGTATTTATTTTTTCTTTAACGGAAAGTAAGTTAATATATATATATATATATATATATTTAAAGTAAAATTTATTTCGTATTTAAACTATGTACTATATATATAAAAAAAAAAAAAAACCTGTAAAATTAACTTTTGATTCTTTTAAACATCGCAGGAAATCTAGTGCTTAATTTGGATAATCAATTTTAGTGCTATTTATGTCAATATCCTGAATGCATATCCCATATATATAAACTGGACTAGACTCCTTTCCACTATTTTTTCTCAAAAAAATAATAAAAAATAAAAAGTTATTTATTTATATTATCATTACACTATATATTTATAATTTGAAAGTGCCTCAAAATTTTTGAAAAGAAAGCACATTAATTTTCTTTATGGTAATAATATTTATTTAATCAACTTACTGAAGTTTTTTCGAGGGTCTAAACAACTTAAATGAAATCTATAAAATTTCTTCTAGATTTGCATGGTTTTACATTTATTTTTCTGTAGGGTTTTCGAAAATTAGGCATATGAGGATCTTAATGGTACATGCCAATCGAGCTTACATTTTCTATTATTTGATACGTTTAAAAAAAAAAAACTTGAATATGGGCTTAAAGTATTCTCCAAAAATACAAATGGTTAGAGGGTCTTGACAAGTAAAGGAGTTTAGAAAATGGTTTGATTATATCATGATAATTCTGTGTACTAAATGATTTATATTACACAATTACCTTATCTAATAGTTTAAATTATTATTCTCCAATAATACAAACAGTTGGAGGGTCTTGACAAGTAAAAGAGTTTAGAAAATGGTTTGGTCATATCGTGATATTTCTGTGTACTAAATGACTTATATTACACGACTACCTTATCTAATGGTTTAAATCACTACTCTCGATCTACCTTTCCTCTTTATATCTGATTTCTTGTCCCAAATTGCAGGGAACCGAAGGTGGAAATGCAAAACTTGTTTATGCAGTTAGCAACAAAAGATTGATCCAACGTTATTCATGTGTCACTTCCCCTTATTTAATACTCGATATTTATTACACAAAGACGTGAATATATATAAAAATTTAATTTTAAGTGGATAATTAATTTTAATTATACATTTTATGGGATTCAGAAAATTTCAACATCACAATTAATAATTTTTTATCAAAATTTACTGAAAATTTGATTTTTAGCTACGTGAAACAAGTGCATAGTGTCTTGGGACTTGAATGTATTGTCACCTAGTCTACAAACTTAAGCTGCTAGAAAGAAATTTATTTATTTATTTAATTTAATCTTTCGATATATTTGCACTGATCATATTTAGAGCTCATTTGGTAGGGCTTAAAAGCCAATTAAAATCAATTTTTGACCGTTATTTTACTATTTCAGTCGTCATTTTTTAATTTTTCTTTCACATGTAGGACCCACTTTCTCTCTTACGGTCAAAAAATCAATTATCAAAATTTCTACCAAACAAACACTTAGTCAAAGACCTCTACACACAAAATGAATAATGATGAAACTTGAACTCAGTACCCGTGTCTACATTTATAGGGCGTCGAACCATCGAGAAGTTTAAGTTATTGGAAAGACGATGTATTTATATATTTGCATCAAGTCTGCACTTGTCTTTCATACCCAGTCTATAAGTCCAGGTAAAACGGAATCATTCCAATCGATTAACATTCAACGTAAAATTTCGTCGAATTTCATAACACAAATTATGGAATAGCGGAAGGGTTTGTATAGCCGATCATAGATATAAAAATAAGGCTTAGTTTCTCACTTCGTGAAGTTTTCAAGATAAACAAATATTTTTGGATGAAGTTGCATAACCGATGTGAACTACTTGTAGTACCAAGTTAGAAAGTTGGTGAACCAAATCAGCAACTCAAATTGAAATAATCCACTTTAAAAATAGACTGTACACTTGAAAATATTCATCTCCTGCTTCTGAACATGGCCAAAGGGCCATCTCCCATAATCCCATTGCTTTTGGCAGTTTCGTTAGGTCTCCTCCTTAAGGGCAACTTCCAAGTCAATCTCCCAACAATTTCTGAAGCAGAAAATGCAATCTTTACATTCGTTGTATTCATACCATTTCTTGTACTCCTCACAATTTACTCTACAAGTGCAAACCATACAATTGTGGTGCCTATTGCACTAATCCTGATTATGTACACAGTCACTACAATGCTTCTTGGCCCTCTCGTGCTGATCTTGATCGTTTATATCGCAAATTCTTGCTCGGGTTTCTTGAAATCTGGCGGAGAGGAAATCGGGTGGGGATTCATGCTAGTTCTTGTGTTCTTTGTGCTAAATTGGGTGGTGTCCGATGCAGGGCGACAATGGGGAGTCCTTGTGCTGGCTATACTGATCTATGTTTTATATCATTTCGTCGACAAATCTTGAAAGGCAACATGGTTAACTATGCCTCTCTATGTACCATTCTATCGGAAAATGTATAGGGCAGCTGTTAAAGGTAGTAGGGAACTTTCATGCAGCTTTTAAGTACCACAAAAAGTAACTTATAAACTTATAGGAATGTAATGAGAATCACTGAAAAAGAAATGTAAATGATGGTTCCTCTTGAAATAAGAAGTTCTATTGTCCAAGTCTAATGCATTTTTGTGCCTAATTTCACCTTTCAAATAAGTTTTTCGACTTTGCAGTCTTTCTTTTTCTTCTTCTTGTTTCGGGGTCTGTCTAAGTTTAGCTTACACGTTCTTCGACGGTAAGACGAACCAGTTGGTTCAGTTATTAGAATGCTTTTCTGAATCTGGCATTTGATGAACGTTTTAGGTGTTGTTCAATGACTTTTGTCCAAATATCATGCTAACAAATTTCAGTTGTTGATGGAAATATAAAAATTAAGGGAGTTCTGCAAATTTCACTAAGGTGGTTGGGACTAGAAATTTGGTTGAGCAGAAACAGAAGAGGGCAGAGGACTTGGAACTCTTTGCAGTCTCAAAGACCATAAGACCCCACAATTATAACATCAAAATTGGCCACTGTTGCTCTTTCACCAGGGCCCACAAATCGGCTTTTAGGCAAAATATAGAAGAGAGAACAAGCTCGTCGAAGAATACAATCTCACATTGAGGCGAACTTCTATAAATCCTGCGTGTTTTGGATTGTTTATTTTTTCTATCTTCAAATTAATTGCTCTTAGTGGAATATAATTAAGGTTTATATTTTTCAATAGCGAACTGCCTAGAGTACGTTTTTTTGGCACTTTTTTGTGGCTCTCCCCTTGTAGATTTTGCAAAAGGTAGAGGAGCATATTTTCGATACCATTTCTATTCCACTGGACTCACGTCGTTTCTTGGACAAAAACATCCAATCACACAGAATCCTGAAGAGAAGAAATCTGTCAGCGAAAGGATTTACACTTACCATTTTTTCGAAACACTTCCTCAATCCTTGACAAACACAGCACCTCGAGAAACATTTAGTTGTCCTTCTCAAGACACTACATCAACATATTAACCTTGGAAAAAGGAAAAGGTCAGCATATTAGTCTATAAACTAGAATTTTATTCATGATTATAGATATTGGTTTCATATACTTCCCGAGGAAGAGTTCTTCAGATCATTTAGTGATATCCAATTGGTGCTAGGGCTTCCTTCAGTTCATGCCCCTGATTATGAATGTCCTACAATCATTACAAATAAACCTTGGGCATCCTGTTGAGGCTCGAATCTGGGTTGTGTGCTCCCTCATTTTCTATACTGATACCGTTTTTAGTAATGCGATTTATTAGTGGAGTAGTTCAACTGGATCGTGACACCTGTCCTTTTTTGACCATTGGATTGGCATCCGGATGGTTACATTGTATATCTTTTGAGTGCCATTTCACTTAGCACTTACCGACTTTTGAGTTACGAGTTTGAGAGAGAGAGAGAGAGAGAGAGAGAGAGAGTTTCTTTCTGGAGCTAGGATTTCTAATCTACTTCATTTTCTCTCAAATGTCTCATTTGATATTCAGACATTTGTGAAGTTTGTGAATTTAATATTGGAAAATTTGTGAAGATAACTAAGACATTTGTGAAGTTTCCGTGTGATTATTGGAAAATTTTCAGTTTATCTTGTAAGATATAAGAGATCTGCACTTTCTCTTGTGTTTGATGAATGTTTTGTAACCTTCATTGCCAATTTGAGGCTTTATAGTACAATCGAACGATATCCATTTTAATATATATTCAACAGGGGAATAAGCATTAAAAATGGTTGCAGAGCTGTTGGGGCTTTAGCCGAAAAATTTCTCCATGTTCAATCATTTAATTTTTGCAAATTTTGTTTCTGTCGCATTGAGGTTTTTTTTTGTATCTTGAATTTAATATTACGTTTCTAGGCTTTTCACAACTAAACCAAGTTACTTAGATTATCAGACCATATAGTTTAATGTGTGTACCGATGCAAAAAGGTTAACCTTACAATGATGAGCCTCTTCTGCTCTAATCGCCACAACTACATCGAGAAGAGTTGAGTTCGGTGGCAAGCTCCAGTAGTCGATGGGAATGGATGGAGCAGGAACATTCTCAACTGTGTCCTTGTCCAACTCTTTCAAGAACTTGGTGTATTAGTGAATTGCCCTCTTTCAAATACCCCACAATCCGATGAGCCAATTTAGGCGAAACGAGATATGTCAAGAAGTATGCATTGAAAAACACGCCCTGCACCGTAAATACAAGAGGGCTTTCGTACCATCTAGGTTGGGACACTTCCTTGAATGTCATAAGGTGTATTATTTCATTTTCGGCTTCTTCTAACAATGCTTTGATACAACCACCACTGTGCTCAAATCGTCTTGATGACTTGTAGTGTAACAAAAATTTCCAACATCATTGCAAGACGTCCATACTACCTCTATGATACGTTAAAATAATTAAGCATAAGTTTGGTATGCAGTACTATAATGGACAGAATAATACAACAAACAAGTATCTTCTTTTCCTCGATTAATAGGTTCGACTATTGTATAGTCCAACCCTCTAAAGAAACCATAAAAGTGCAATACATCATCTAGTTGATTAACCAGGTTTGTGTACATTTTTGACATGTTGCAATAGCGGCTCATATAACGTGGAACATATATTTACTGAAATAAATAGGTTGATAGAAAGCAAATGGGTTATAAGAAGAAAGAAACAATATCAAAAAAGGAAGAGGAAAATTTCAAGGCTCGTCTAGTTGCAAAATGTTACTCATAGAGGAAAAGTGTTGACTAGGATGAGGTTTTTTCCTCTGTGATTAGATGTACTTTCATAAGGGGCAATGTTAACTTTAGTAACACATCTGAACATGCAGTTGGAGCAGATGGACGTAAAGACAGCTTTACTTCATGGAGATTTAAAAGAGCAAATTTACATGGAGCAGTCAGAAGGGTTCAATTAGCCTGTATAAGAGTTTATAAATTGAGGAGATCACTTTGTGGGTTGCGATAAGTGTAGATTCCACACTTATTTGAGATTCTAAATGATGATATTTTGTTATTCATTGAACGAACTAGTGTCTTATTTGTTATTTATTGCTTTTTATCATTTTTCAAAGAAGAATTGGAAGAAAGAACGAAATATAGCAAAAATGAAAGAAATTCAAAGTATGGGGACCAAAGTGTAAATATCCAATGATTGATTTGAACCACAAAAATGAAATTGAAGTAAAAAAGGAAAGGGATATATCTCTAGCAAAATTGTAGTTTTTTGAATTAGCTTTCCAACGTATTTCAATCACCTCAATTAGACGTCGGAAGAGAAAGTTATGACTAAAATACTAAAAATTGTGCAGAGACAAAATCATGCGCGCACAAATGCAACTTTCCTTATTTGATTAAAACTCTTTTAGAAGACAATTTGGACTTGAATTTTAACCTAATTTTATCATATAAATACAAGATATGAGCAGTAATGAAGGAGTCTCTCTCTTGCCTTTTCATACAAAATAGTTTCATCAAATTCATCAGGGGTCAATTACTATATTTTGAGAAAGGAGATCAAGCCATAGCAAGAAATTGAAGTTCAATTACATTAAGATTTTGAAGAATTCAACTTTGAACTTGAAGATCAACATCTTTTGTATTCTTTCGTGATCCGGGAGATAATTTTTTATTATTCTTCTTGTAATTTATATATTAATATGTTAGGCTAGTTTTTCATTGAATTGAGCCCTATTGTTTGTTTATTTTAATTCAAGACAATTAATTTAGTATTTCATAATTTTTTTTCTTGATTGATTTTACATTCCCATTGAACTATTCAATTGCTCGATCACCAATTAGATAGTAAATTGGTTGTTGTAGTATAGAAATACTCACAATAAGTCTAGAACGTGGTAAAATCGGCACATGGATAATAGGTATTAGGAATAATATCTGTGACATGTTCAATTATGTGTAATAAATCTTGTGAATTAATATATATTTTTCATATGAATTCGAACTAGGAATATGATCGAGTCATGTTAAACATAAGTTTAATATATTTTGGAAAAGAATATTGAATAAAAGTTGATTATCGATTATCTTGAATGCATGAATTTACTAAATTATGAATTAAGAGTTGAATTAAATGGAAATAGGGGATTCATGATTCCAATACATTCATATATCAGTTAAACATTTTATTTGCTTTATTAGTTTATGATTAGTATAAAATGCATACAAATCGCTCTTTTGATTTTATATTGTTTTGAATTTAATAAAATTTATTAAACTAGATATTAGACATTATTCATCGTGGAAACTCTTAACTTACAAATCTTATTACTTGTACAACGATCCTGTACGCTTGCGGGTTTTCTACGAACAGGCTGAAGCAATCTCCACGACAATGGTACAAGTGATTTGGCTCATACATGATTCAAATTGGCGATAGTAGATATGATTATGATTGTTGTGTTTATGTAAAGAGTCTTGACGACTGTTCTTTTATTTTTCTGTTACTTTATATGGACTATACATTGATTGCTGCAATTAGTATGAGTAAGGTCAACAAGTTGAAGATTTTATTGAGAATAGAATTTGACATGAAGGGTTCTTTCTTTTTTTTTTTTTTTTTTTTTTTTTTTTTTAACCTTTTTTTGATAACCCAGGTGTCCCAGCTTAGCCGGACTAAATCCTGGACCTCTAGCCCCCGGCCCCTCAGTGACTAGTGGAGGTAAATCGCAGGTTGTGCCCTTGTTGGTTCCCAGGTTCCCACATGGCTTTTACTCCTTCCCCAAAGGGACCCTCCTCCATGGTTATTACATCACCAAGCTGCTCCAACCCTTCCTCTGGTTATTACATCACTTGGCTGCTCCAACCAGGAATCGAACTCCCCACACTTGGTTCCAGAGCCCCCCAATGTGATTGTTTCGCCAACTTGGATGTGCCCTGGGGGGCAGAAGGGTTCTTTTATTTTTCTGTTACTTTATGTGGATGATACATTGATTGCTGCAATTAGTACGAGTAAGGTCAACAAGTTGAAGATTTTATTGAGAATAAATTTGACATGAAGGATTTAGATGCTGCAAAGAAGATTCTCGGGGTAGAGAATCGTAGGGACAAAAATTCAAGAAAATTATTGTTATCTCAAAACAGTTATGTTGAGAAGTTGTTAGAGAGGTTTGGCACGAGTAATGGAAAAATAGATAGTACATCTTTATCGAATCATTTTTATTATCTACTACTTAGTGCCCGAAGACTGACGCAGAAAATTAAAGCATGTCAAAGGTTCCATATGCTAATACAACAGGGTATCTGATGTATGCTATGGTTTGTATAAGATCGAATTTGGCACAAACTGTTAGTGTAGTAAGCAAGTTTTTGGCAAGTCTAGTACGAAAAGATTGAGATGTATTCAAGTGAATTTTCAGATACTGGAAGGGTACTACAGACTAAGGTATCACGTTTATCAAGTAATAAAATGAACCTTTAGTTATGGGATACGTAGATTCAGATTATGTTGAAAATATGGATGACGAGAGATTGACTACAAGTTATGTATGCACTCTGGCAAGTGGACCTATTTGTTGGAAGTCCATCTAGTTGCACAATCTACAATTGAGGTAGAGTATATCGCAATGGTTGAGGCTACCAAGGAAGCTTTGTGGCTTACAAGAATGGTCGAGGAGCTGGGTGTTCATCGAGGTAGAGTTGAAATGAAATGTGACAGTTAGAGTACCATTTATTTTGTGAAGAACCATGTATATAATGTGAGGCAAAGCAAATAGATGTGTGGTTTCACAAGATCAGGAAATTGGTTTCTTTAGGTGAACTATTACTTTTGAAAGTTCACACTTTTGAGAACGCAGCAAATATGTTGACAAAACCTATTGCCACTTATTAATAGGGGCTGACCCACTGCTAGACCTAGTGGGTCACGTGACCCATCAAGTTTTTTCAATTTTTTTAAATATATATATATGGAAAACAGTAGAATTCCCAAGACCCAAGTTACCATTTCCCAGCCAACTACTCTGTCCCATTAATTACAAAACTTTGAAAACAGAAAAATGAGAAGATAAACCCATTACAATTTACAAACCAATTCCAATTTCCAAACACCAAAAACCTGAAAAGAAAAACTGTTAATCTGCCTTCCCTTCCGGCCTTCCATAATCAGTGACTGGAGAAACTAGAAAGATTCGATCGGCATTTCGCGTTCGTGTCTTTGCTGTGGCCTGTGAGTTTGTGACGTGTGGTGCCGTGCGACTGTGTGAAGTGTGTGGCCATCCCGTTCAGACTCAGCCATCCGCCGACCGCCAGACCACTTCCCTCCATTGGCACCACCGTCCGCCTCTAAACGGTTAGTAGGTGCACCGTGCATAGCATTCATGACTGAGTCTATTGTCGATGTAACTATGTTGTGTTTTTTATTTTAATATGTGAGTTTTGAATTTGTTGAAACAAAGTATGTTTTGTCTATATTTGACTTCTGAATTTTTAGTGAATTTCCTGAACTAAGTATTTTAAGTTGTTATTTGTTAACATTATTAACTGTTAAGTTTTTTATTTACCACTATTTGTTGATTTTAGCATTAAATGAAAATTTGTTTATTTGTGAAAATGTCTAGTTTCAATAATTATCTTTAGACTTGTATTTTGGAGATTTTAACCTTTTTTTTTTTTTAATCAACGAGTTTAATTATATTGAATTGAAGGCAAGAAACTTCATAACTAGATTTTTATTTTTGCGACGTAGAATTCATTATATATGGGAACGGTTTCTCACTGAATAAACTCCACTTAAACTCAAGGATAGATCCAACACAAGCAGCACACTATATATACAAATTTTATCACAAAATTATAGATTAACACAAATTTATTAGCCATTAATTAAATCTTACGTCAATAATCAGTGTGATGGTCACTGTAAATTTGTAATGGTCATCTCTTGAAGTCATGTCATTCTCTACTCTCTCTGCCTCTTCTCTTCCTCGTACTTTATCCCTTCTTCCATATTTAATTTTGTGAACTTTATCGCCTAAGCTGTGATCATTAGGTTTAAGTTCATTCTTTTGTTTTCTTTCAATGAATTGATTGTTTTCGTTGATCGTTTCTATCAGTTATGGAGAAGTATTTTAAACGTAAATCTATATTTTCTTATGATGAGCAAGATGTTAATGAAAGGAATGTTCGAGATAAAAGAGATGAAATGAATGTTGGGGATGAAATTGATGGAACTAATCTTGGAGATGGCCCGATTCAAACAAATGTCAAGGATGTTGGGGATGAAAGTCATGAATTTGATGTTGCACAGCTACCTTCAGATCCTCGATTGAGAGTTCCAATACAAAATTATGATATTAATGTCCGAGATGAAATTCGAAGAACATATATGCAACGGGGTCCTTGTCAGCCTCGCAATCATGAATTTCCACCCACAAGAATGGCTAACAAAGAGAGGCGATTTTGTGTTTCATGGTATGATGAGCATCCTAGTTGGTTGGAATACAGTATAGCCAAAGATGTTGTATTTTGCTTTTATTGTTATCTTTTCAGCTCAAGTGGTGGTTCATTTGTTAATGGTGGGTTCTCAAATTGGAAAAGGAAATAGATTATTAGAAAACATGTTGGGGCATCAAATAGCGCACACAATCAGGCTCGGGTCCAGTATGAATCATTCAAGAATCAAGAACAAAGCATTAAAACCTGTCTTTTTAAATAATCGCTTCAAACTCGAATAGAGTATCGAAATCGTTTGAATACATCAATTGAATGTGTTCGATTTCTTCTACGACAAGGGTTGGCCCTTCATGGACATGATGAATCTAAAGATTCAAACAATCAAGGGAACTTTCTTGAACTATTACATTGGTTGTGTGACCACGATACTAAGATTAAGGTTGTTGTTTTGACGAGTGCACCTGAAAATCTAAAATTAACATCACCACGAGTTCAAAAAGATATTTTGAGTGCTATTGCTTCTGAGATTCTAAACGTGATTATCAAAGATGTTGGTAATAGCTTCTTTTCTATTCTAGTTGATGAATCTCGAGACATTTCAGTGAAGGAGCAAATGTCAGTTGTCATTCGTTATGTGAAGAATGGGCATGTGTTGAAACATTTTATCGGTGTTATACATGTTTCGAGTACCACAGCTGTCTCACTTAAGGCTGGAATTGATCAATTATTTTCCACTCATAGTTTAAGTATATCTAATTTAAGAGGTCAGGGATATGACGGAGCTAGTAATATGCGAGGTGAGTATAATGGTCTCAAAACACTTATTTTGAAAGAAAATTCAAGTGCCTACTACATTCACTGCTTTGCTCGTCAACTTCAACTAGCACTTGTAACTATGGCACAGAAACATCCAAAGATAGAAACTTTTTTCACTTCTGTACACAGATTGGTGAATGTTGTAGGAGGATCAGCTAAATGAAATGATCTTATTAGAGAGAAACAAAGATTGAAAATTCTTGAATCACTTAGTATTGGTGAAATATCAAGCGGGCGGGGTCTCAATCAAGAAACTACTCATAAGCGTTCTGGTGATACACATTGGGGATCTCACTATAGTTGTTTACTTAACCTGATCGTCATGTTTTCAACCACAATTGATGTTGTTGAGATGATTGCTACTGACACTACAAGTTCTGCAACAAGAGGTGATGGATTTATTGGAGTTGATGTTAAAATTGGAATTTGTATTTAATCTACATCTCATGAGAAAGATTTTAGAAATTTCAAATGGATTGTCGAAAGCATTGCAAAGAAAAGATCAAGATATTGTCAATGCCATGAGATTTGTACAATTATGTAAAGCACAGCTCCTAACCATGAGAGATGATGGATGAGATTCTTTTTCTTGGAATGGTTTGTTCGTTTTGTGAAGCTCATGAGATAAATGTTCCCAATATGGATTATATGTTCGTAACTCTAGGTTGGTCATGCGTGATACAGTGACAAATTTGCATCATTTTCATGTAGAAATGTTTTATGCCATCATTGATATGCAAGTTCAAGAGCTGAATGATCGTTTTTCAGAGGTCAATAGTGAGTTGCTCCTTTGTGTTGCATATTTGTGTCCAAATAATTCATTTGCTACTTTTGACAAGAATAAAGTGATTTGACTATGTCAGTATTATCTGACAGATTTTGACGCGACGGATATCTTGGAACTTGATGATCAACTAGATACATATATCTTTGACATGTGCACTCACGAAGATTTTGGATAATTACAAGACCTTAGTGATCTTGCACAGAAGTTGGTTGCGAAAAATAAACATGAAGTTTATCCATTAGTTTACAACCTTGTGACATTAGCCTTAGTCCTTCCCATGGCTACTACTACAGTCGAGAGAGCATTTTCTGTGACGTCAATTGTTAAAAATCGTTTGCGCAATCGAATCGGGGATCGATGGTTGAATGATAGTTTGATTGCATATATTGAGAAAAATGTATTTGATAATATTGAAAATGATGTCATTAAGGAAAGTTATCAAAATATGAGAACTCGTAGAGAACAATTGTAATAAGATATTGAATATTTAAATTCTTTCATCGCCTTTTTGATAAGTTTGATTGTGCCCCACTAACTCAAGATATTTGTGTCCGCCACTGCTTATTAACATCTCTTGGTGTTGGAGGAGAGGCGTCCCAACCTATTGGTCTCAGATGATATTTTCTCAAGTTATGATTTTTTAGTGTTCTTTGTAATGGATGGATATTCGCCAATGAGATTGCTTACACATCACTTCCTCCACCACCATGCAAAGCGGGTGTAGAGATATTGTGAGCCCACGAGGCCGAATCCTGTTCATATTACCCTCATCATACTTCTTGTCATGATCCTTGAACTTCTGGAGATTAAAATGAAGGGACAGTATCAATGAAAATGGCAGAGAAATTCCAGGGATTACAAGTATCTTGGAAAGAAATTTTTTGAACAAGGTTTATAATGTAACACGTTTGCACAATTTTCTTTCACAAAAATACCGTACACTATGGTGTGGGAGTGGGGTTTTAATAGAGGGGTAATGAAATTGAAGTAATATCACGTGCATGAATTGGCGAAAGGCGGTGACATATATGTCGAGTATAATGTTTGTACACCTTATAATTTCTATTTTAGACCCTTTTTAATTGCAACGTATATTCTGGACTCTGGAGAAATGTAAAATGACAAGAATGTCCATCTTTTGAACTTGAACCATGAATGGAAAGGCATAAAAATTGTATTTTTAAATTTAAGGAAAAAAGAGTAGAAAACGAAAAAGATATTACGAAATAAGAAGCAGAAAAATTAGAATTTTAGGATTCCATTGTACAAGATTATAAAAGAATTGCTTAAAAAAAATAAGTAGTGGGCATTTTTATTCAGGAAACTCTATACATATTAGGAACAGATAGAACTGACCAATTCTGTTCGGCTTTAGTTCACATTAGTCTATTTTTGAGTCTTAGACTAAAGAATTCAGCAGTTTTGGGATATTAATCAACGAAAATACTTGTTGTATATGGACGCTTTATTCTGTCTCCACTTATGAAAGGTCAAGCCGACACAATAGGCATTGCGATGCGAAGAGCTTTACTTGGAGAAATAGAAGGAACTATCATCATTTACAAATTCTTTTAAAGATCGATAAAATGACGATATATTGATTAAAACTATCAAAATCTCTTCACCATCTAAATGGGTTTGCTTATGTAATGTGGATTAATGACAAAAAGAAGTTAAAGAAATTTTTTTTGGGATTTGCAGTACAGTCAGGTGTACATTTCGAATGACATTTCCACTAGCTAATGATAGAATGCTACATGTGCGTTATATCACCCAAGATGTACATTTGAATGTACAAGTAAAATAAATTTTATTTTATTTTTTATTTGGTTGGTAAGATTTTAACTCATTCAAATCTTGTAACATCATCTATTGATAAGCAAATCCTTAAGTTGCGATTTACGTATAACACAATCGATCAAGTAACAATATTATCATGTAAAACAGAAAACATGAAGGTGAAACACGGAATTTTACACAATAGTTATGTTTTACAATTCATTTAGAAGCACACAAGAATAGAGTCGAGCCAAACTAGCACTGTAAATTCTGTTCCAAATTTCAAAAAATTCAAATTAAAAAATTTAGCCCTTGTTTGATTTAGATAAATATTGATAAAATATATAGTTGAATTAATAATTAACTTTGATTTAAATTTTAATCTAATTTTTTAGTTCAATTAAAAAGGGGCTTACTTGATCTCCCTTGTTTAAGTTCAAACATTTTCATTTTGTACATTCTTTTTCTTTTCATTATGCTTGAAAAAGACAAGTGATATGCAATTAATTAAGTGTGCGAAAATAAATAATATAGATGTAAAGGTAATTAGGATTTTATTTGAGAAGCTTGACCAAATTATGCATAATTCATAATTGGTCAATGATGCCATAAAAAATCTGCACCTATAAATTTCAGACTTGACGATTGGAAATGAGCACGTGCGGGATCTCGATGTATCGTGATATTTACTTAATTATGTAATAATTTTTTTGGTGGCAAGTTTTTGAGAGATTACGTGTGGTCCAAGATCTGGAATAAGGTGTATTGAATAATATCAATTTACTAAGGACCATAAATTGAATTAAAAGAAACTTCGTTGTTCGTTAACAAAGTATCATCGAATCACCAAGTAGGAAATGATTTTGAATACAAAAATTGCTATATCAAGTCCTAATTTATTGTACAAGTAACACGTATGTCCTAAATCTTTTAAAACTAGTAACTCAATGATCAACCTTTCATTAAAATTGTAACTAGTCCCCAACGACGAAAACCTTCTATCGTCGTTAAATCATTTAACAAAATTTACTAAAAGTTTAATTTTATCTATATCAAATAGGGGCTTAAATTTTAGCAAATTTTAAACAATACTAATAATGTTATAATTTTATATTTTAGGTCAAAGCATCACAAGCAGAAAATATAAAATTCTTGTGGTATGAATTTTAAGAAAGGAGAAATAATATTGTTTTAGTACAAAAATACAAATTACAGAAATTACTTTTCAAAATAATAAAATAAATATATATGCATTTATTCTATTCTAAATTACAGAAATTACTTTTCAAAATAATAAAATAAATATGTATGCATTTATTCTATTCAATAACCTTTAGTGTTTCAGTGGTATCCCAGCGGGGCAGGATATTCCTTTAGCTCGTGTCCTTCACATTGAATGTCCTGCATATTAAAGGAAATTAAGTCATTATCAAAAAATAAGTGATTGTGTTTTTCCTTTTTTTTTTTTTTTTGTTTCATTTCACAAATTATTACTCCTTATTAGGACATTAAACGAATTATAGATTATTAATAAAAATTGAACTTTTATATATTATAGTGTCAAAAATCCCTTTTAGTACTTAGACCAGACATTCACTTGAATAATAAAGAAATTTTTGTACGACCTAATTATTAGAAAAATAAGTTATTTTATTTATCCACTACTAGATATCATTTATTGTCATCTATTATCGAAAATTTCTTATTTGACAAAATATCTAGGAATTGTGCGATCTTTCATCAAAAATTCAAAGGAAATTGCTCTGTGTACGTAACAATTTCCTACAGATGTTTTATCGACCCCTCATTGTAGGGGTCGGTCCCACGTAGGGGTCCGCACATGTGAAAGATCTGGCAAGGGTCTATTTTGTAAGTGTAGCATTTCTCAAATTCAAACTACTACGTAGAAGAATATTATTTATTAATTTTTATTATAAAGACTTTCTCGATTTTGGTACCATATTGATCAATTACCTCTTCTAACAAGTTTGAAGTATTAAGAATATTTTCGTCGAAAAGGAAAATGAAAATCTTTCTTACCGATGCAAAGTGGTTAAGGTCACGATGGTGTGCCTCGTCTGCCCTGATAACCGTGACAACATCTTTTAACGTTGATTCCGACGGCAACTGCCAGTAATCAATGGCGATTGCCGGCGCCGGTCTATTTTCAACAAGGCCCTTCTCCAAATCAATTAGAAATTCAGTGTATGAATTCACTGCCTCTTCTTCAAGGTAGCCTACTATGCGATGAGCAAGTTTTGGGGACACAACATAGGACACAAAGTAGGCATTTGCAAATACACCTTGGACAACAAATACTAGGGCTCTCTCGTACCATTTCGGTTGGGATAATTCTAAGAATGTCATTAGATGCATTCTCTCATTTTCTGCTTCTTCGAGAAGGGCTTTGATCCAACCACCACTGTGTTCAAACCGCCGGATCGACTTTAAGTGTAGGAGCATCCCGCCCACCATGCCCGGGACAGCTGCCACCGTCTCTAGAAGCATAGCGTGGCACATGTGGCGTCTCTACAAGAAATTATCAGTCAGGAATTTAGAAATATAAGTGTACTAAAAGTAGTTGACAATATCCAAGACGTTCTATAGATTACGATTTTTGTTTGGACGATAGTATATTACTCTAAACTGCGTACTAAACATGAACGATACTCGAAACTTATTATCAAAAATGGACATGATTGACAAGTTTTAAGATGGGTAACAGGAAATGATTGTGTAACCTGAAAAAACAAGTAGGTGGGGAATTTGAGAGATTGAACAGTCCAATAGGCAAATTTGTCCATGAACGTAGTTGCCTTGTGGTGCTTTGTCACATCAATTGAAGTGTCCGCTTTATAAGTCTCCCATGGCTGGAAAAATGCAAATTCAAAAACTGATCATAAACATTGACCATAAATTGTGTTTTCTATTCTATTTCATAACACCAAATCCAAATGGCAAAATTATTACAATTTTAGGGTACGTACCCGAAAACAATTCCATCGCCAGGGCGATCCATCCTCCTTGGTCACCCTCGACGGAGGCACTCCCCAGTAGCTGCTAACGACAGCCTTACCATTTTGGCCATCGACGTTTTCAAAGTTGGAATTGAATTTCACAGCTTGTGCTGGCTCGTCTTCTTTGTTACCTTTTGAACCTAGGTTACTACTATAGTACCTTGCCTCAAAAATATGAGTGATTGAGGGTCGGCAGTTCTTGGAGACATTATTCATCGAACTACTAAATAATGAAAAATTCGACTGTAGATGTCGAAAAACCATACCGGAAATTACACGTTGGCTCATTGGAATTCGGGATTTTGAATATAGAGAGAAATAAACACGAAATAATTTGAATTGTATTTTGAGCTTTGATTTTGGTGTGAATGTACAAAGAATGTTGTGATCTTATATATAGTGCTGTTACAATATACCGTGTTTTGAATACTTCTAAAATAGAAATTCATCCATACAAATACTTTGGGAGTCTGGTCAACTTTCACTGTGGGATTGATTGATTGGTACCCTTTTTTAATAATTGAATTTGGTGTGATATTTTATACTCAAATTAAGACTTCAATTTTGACCCGCCTCTGCCAGTTGAAGTTGAAGTAGTCAGGGCGAATATGTTATCGAATACGGAACTGCTAGATTTAGGTGATGTTTGATATTGATTTAAATTATATTTTAATTAAAGTTAAATAATTAATTTTAATCATATATTTTATGAGGCTCACAACTTTTAGTCACACATTTCAAATTTTTTTTATTAAAATATATTTAAAATCTAATTTTAATTCTCATCAAACATGAACTTAATTAATAATAATATATATTAGGTTTAAAAAAGCAAAAGTCCACAAGTAAATACAATAATATAGCTATTATAGAGAACTCTGCAGGATGAATCGAGTTCCTCGATTTATTTATAAAAAATATATATATATATTATTCGATTCATTTTCATTTTAAAAAAATGGGGGTCAAACGGGGGCTCAACTCGTGTATTTAACTCTCTTAGGATGTGAGTCGAGCTTGAAAGTTGCTCTCTCCACTTAATATCCCTATCATGCGTCAACCAAGACGACTTATATTGTTAAATCATAAGGGGAAAAAACACAAATTATGTATTACTTTATTAGAAAAAAGTATTATAATTAATTTATGCTTTTATCGAACTTGGCCTCCGTTAATTTTCATTCCATTACATTCTATTTTTCTCTCTCCTATTTTCAACCACACAATATTCCATATATTACATGTAAACTGAAATTTTTTCCTTCTTTTTCAACTACTCGTTTTTCAAAAAAAATATTATTCTACCCATTTTCATTTCCAAAAAAATGAGGGCCAAACGGGGGCTTAATTCTTGACTCTATCCAGAGGCAGACCCAGACGATTTGGATTAGGGAGTCAGAAATAAAAATTATAGATATCTTTTAATAAAAAAAAGGCTAAACAATC
>NC_036244.1:4802632-4841851 GCF_002742605.1 Olea europaea var. sylvestris | reverse complement strand
TGTAAAACCTGCCCCCCATCACTGTTTTACATATCATATATCGAACGAATTACATTCTACATATTGTGAGAAATAAAAATAAAAATAAAAATACTAAACAAACCCTTTACCCCGGGTGCACGCATTGACGCAAATAAGGCTTGAGATAACAGTTTGGAATAAAACATTTATAAGTTGACTGGGAAAACTACACGAAACTTGGGAGTCAAGTCAAATGGACAACTTTCTAGACAAATATCAATTTTTCACATGATTCATGACTAAGGACAACAGCGGTATTTCCTACCTATTTCCTCTTTGTTTTGTCTAATTTTATTTTCATTTATTGAATTTTGGTCAAAGATAAATTTGCAACGCAACTTGTAAAAGAGCTCAAGTCTTTGTATTAACTTAATTATTTACTTAATAAATGTTAAATTGTTTGTTTTATTTGCAAAATAATGATGTTACTTGAAATTACAATGACGGCTGCTCCTACAATATTCTACTTTATTTTGAACATTACAAAAGTTTATCCTTGTCTATGCCCTGTTTGAGCTCCTTTATCAAAATTCTCATTTTCTCCTAAATTTATTTTCAATCACATGTTTTTAACAAAATAACGTAATGCGTAAATCAAAATTTTCTTCCTACTTTGTAAACACATATTCTCCAAAAAAAATCACTATTATAAAAATCATTTAATCAAATAAAGAGGGGGGAGGGGGGATTTTCAATTCGTGTCTGGTGATGATTAAAATCAAACTTTTAGCAATTTTTGATAAAAGTTGATAAAACGTATGATTGAAAAGTTATGAATCTCATGAGATGTGTGGTCAAAATTAACTGTGAACTTTGATTTTAAATTAAAATATGAATTTTAATTTTTACCAAACATAGGCTTAATACCTCGTCTGGTCGTGGCGGCTAATCTACATAGATCAACCCACCCAAATAAACCTGTATCGTCTCATTTGAATGGTCAAATAAACATGCTAAGTATCATTTACATTAAAATTACAATATAATTTAAGTACGCTATTGTTTGTACAATTTTAACATCATATACATCTAATCATAGATGGTCTCAACTTTTAAATAAACAAAAAAATTGGATGTATAGAAATTTTGTCACAGAAGTTTTTCCAGAATACACGTGTGTGGATCCCATGATGTATAAAAAAAATGCCAACAAAGCCCCCCAGGGCACATCCAAATTGGCGGAACAATCACATTAGGGGGCTCTGGAACAAAGCGTGGAGAGTTCGATTTCTGGTGGGAACCTTTGATCCAATAAAGGAGGAATTATTGGTGGATTAATCATCATGGAGGAGGCTTCCTTTGGAGAAGGAGTAAAAGCCATGTGGGAACCTGGGAACCAACAAGGGCATATCCTGCGATTTACCTCCCTGAGCAGCTGAGGGGCCGGAGGTTCAGGGACGAGGATATATACTATAGTCTGGCGCAAGCTGGAACACCTTGTTAAAAAAAATGCCAACAAAAATGTGTGTGAGCCTTAGAACTGTGAGTTTTCTGTACCCTTTCTGTGAAAACTTTGTTTGTACGTGTAGAAGAATTCTTAAATAAATAACTTAAATTTTATTTTTTGAGACTCTACTATCTTATTCTTTATGTTAACCAGGCAAAATTAATAGGAAGAACCTATGCTTACCAAAATTAAGGATGGCTTTTGAGTGTGAATTGATTTCATGTCAAGAGAGATTCTCGTCATACAAAAGCAAGCAAAATATAACGGCCTTCATTTTTATTGTAATTGTAATTGTAATGTTGTGGCCTTCATATTCCGACATATGATCTCCCCTACAATCTGCATTCAAGTTTAAAGAATTTACGACTTTCGTTATAGTCTTTGCTTCTGTTATGACAATGCAGGACAATTTAATAAGGGATACTTCACATTCTGGGCAGTAATAATTATAGCTTTACCTCTGATGGAAAGCTGGGGTACAATCCAAAATATCCTCATTGGCATGTTTACAAATGACAGACTTATGGAAAAGATTGAAGAACTGAATTTCAAGTTAGGGACTATTGTGTCTGCAATTCCTGAAGCAGAGAGACTTTACTTGAAATCGAGAAAGCTAAGAAGAGAGAAGCATCAGAAATTGAAGTTTGAGTTTGATGAAATAAAAGAGACGGCAAAAAGCTTCATTCAATTATGGCAGAAAGGTCTCAAATAAATATACATGATGAGGATTGATACGGAGGCTCTAAAAGAGGAAAAGTAATATCGGGAAGGGACAAGTATCCAGGAGGTGGTGTCATGTATACTTCCTTATCAAGGTCGCCATGTAAAAAGGCATTATGAACGTCAAGTTGATGTAGATCCCATGATTTGGCGACTGCAGTAGCTAATAAGACCCTTACAGTGGTAAGTTTGGCAACTGGTGCAAATGTTTCATTGTAGTCAAGCCCTTCAACCTGTGTATAACCCTTGGCGACCAAGCGGGCCTTGTACCGCTCAACTGTCCCATCGGAATGATATTTGATTTTGTAAACCCACCGTGATCCCATAGCTTTCTTCCCGGGGGGCAACTTGCCCAAAGTCCAAGTATGGTTTAGTTCAAGTGCTTCCAATTCCTTTTTCATTGCTTCTTGCCAACGAACATCTTTGACGGCCTGGTTATAGGACTTCGGCTCATCATTTTGAGAGATGGCCACAAGGAAACTAGTATGAGGTGAATTAAACTTAGAGTATGAGAGAAAATTCTTTAAAGGATAGGACATACCTGAGGAAGCATGATTGGAAGAGGCGGGAGAGGATCTATTATTCCCGGGCAAGTCAAGATGGAAGTCACGAAAATGAGATGGTAACTTCCTATCACGGGGGGGACGTTGAGTATGCATTGGTAGGGTTTGACTAGGGGGAGGAGTACTGGGTAAGTTGGTGGAAGAGGAAGAGATGTCGGTGTTTATGGGAGCATCAGGAGTCGGGAAATATGAGGTGTGATCGATGGCCATAGTGGTGTTGGTGGGAGAGGAAGGTTCAGTTCCATGGTCTAGTGTGGGTAAAGGTATAGGTATAGTTGTTGATGAATTGTGAGGGGAAGGTGACGACACATTTTGAAAAGGAAAAATATGTTCATAAAACGTTACATCCCTGGAAGTGAAAATTTTGTGTGTGGTGAGATCATATACTTTGTAGCCTTTTTGACCATGGGGATAACCAGCGAAAATGCAAGCAGATGCACGTGCTTGAAACTTGTCCCTTGAACGAGGGATGACAGATGCATAGCAAAGACACCCGAAAACACGAAGGTGGGAATAATTTGGTTTTTGAGAAAACAAGAGTTCGTAGGGACTCTTTCCAGACAAAAGTGATGTGGGAGTATAATTAATTAAATACACTGCTGTTAAAATGCATTCTCCCCAAAACTTAATGGGCAAGTTGGCTTGAAACCGTAAAGCCCTAGCTAGGGCTGGGCAAATCTCTCGAACCGAACCCGAATTGAACCGATCCGAACCCGACGATTCTTGTCAAATTAAATACCCGAACGGGTATTTGAATCGAGAATCGACGGGTACGGTTTGGTTCTCGGTTCTAGATCAAGAACCGAAGAACCGAATAAGAACCGAATCTTTCTAATTTTTTTTCTATATTGAGTAAATCGAATTATTTTAATTTTAATTTTTTTTAAACAAATTAACAAATTAATGATTTCTAAATCTAAATTTTTGGCCCAATAATTTGTTTCATTTCTAATTTTTTAATTTTTGGCCCAATAATTTGTTTCATTTCTAATTTTTTAATTTTTGGCCCAATTACCCATTTTATTGTTTCATTTTTTAGCCAAACAAGATCATATCCACTAAATAACCCTAAACACCTACAATAAAGTGCATAATGTTGTCTCGACTCTCGCACTCACTCTCGCAGCCTCGCTAATATTCCAAAATCTATACAATCGTCGGTCGACACTTTGACCTCCGATCGAAGCCGTGACTTCCGCCGACCGAAGCTTTGATCATAGCGATCATTTGAACAAGGTTGTTTACTAGTCTCTGACATTTCAAAACCATTGAATGTATCATTAGTCGTATTTATATAACGTTGTTATAACTGTTAAAAATTTTAATTATAGTACAAAACCGAACGGAACCGAATCGAATGGAACCGAACCCGAACGGTTCCATAATTATATTTGGACCCGACGGTTCCATTTACTAGATACCCGAAAAGTTTGGTTCGGTTCGATTCTAAAGAGAACCGAACCGAACCGACCCGCGTCCACCCCTAGCCCTAGCTGCTTCAAGCACGTGTCTATGTTTATGTTCTACTACGCCATTTTGTTGGGGTGTGGCGACACAAGAAAATTGGGTCAAAATTCCATTTTGTTGACAAAAAAGTTGAAAGTTATGGTTCATGAATTCGGTTCTATTGTCGCTACGGATTTGTTTAACAGTTTTTCCGAATTGCTTATTTGTCATAGCTATGAAGGAAGTTAACCTAACATAGACTTCAGTCTTGGTTTTGATCAAATACACCCAAGTTGATCTAGTGTAGTCATCAACAATACTTAAAAAATAATTAGCACCGGATAAAGATGGGGTATGATATGGTCCCCAAACATCACAATGAATTAATTCAAAAGATCCATGTGTTTTAATAGAACTAACAGGAAAAGATTTTCGAGCTTGTTTGGCTCTATGACAAGGATCACAACATTTATTGAATGTCCTAATAAAAGGTATACCTACACCACTAATGAGAGAGCTTATCAAAAGATGGATGTCTAAGGCGTTGATGCCAAAGAAGGGTTTGAGAGTCACCGGTGGAACTGGTTGCAGCTACAGAAACTTTGGTTGCTTGAAAATAATAGAGTCCATCTCGCAATTCACCCATTCCAATCAGCTTGAAACTTGTCCCTTGAAAGAAATGAGCAACACAATCCAAGGTTTTGGTTAGCTTGCTAATAGATATGAGATTGCATGTAAAACCAGGTATGTACAGGACATTGTTCAAAGTAATAAAAGGGTTAAGGAAAGCATCTCCACAAGACTTTGCTGACGAACGATCCATCTGGGATTTTAATGGGTGAAAATTGAGACACATTAGGTGAAGTGAGGGATTTCTCAAGACACGTCATGTGGTCAGAAGCACTCGAATCCAAAACCCATTCTATGGCACTATTGGACAGTGAAGTCGCCTTACCCGCAAAGTTGGCTATGGAATCATTTTTCTTATCAAGATGAAGCATGGAAATGAGTTGAGTGTACTACTCATTGGTCAGCCCACTAATTGGTACAATATTGCTATCTCCATCAATTTTCACATGGTGTGAGCTATTGGCAGTTTTGATTTTAGATGAACTCTTCTCTTTGTCCCACCATTCTGGGTAACCATGCAACTCAAAGCAATTGTCCTTTGTATGTCTGGTCTTTTTGCAATACTCACAGAATTGCTTGGACAGGTCACGGTTGTTTGAGGACCTGCGACTGCCATGATTCCTGTTGGTATTGCTAGTGCTGAAAGTTGCTGTCTCGACAGCAGGTAACCTGGATGTTGTGACCAATTGTTGATGCTCCTCTTGTGTTACAAGTGCATAAGTGCGAGACAATGAAGGCAAAGGATCGGTGTTCAGAATCTGTGACCGCACGGTATTGTATTTCTCATTTAATCCTATTAAAAACTGATGTACCTTTTCTTTTTCCCTTTCAACGGTTAGTGCCTTCGCAGAGCCACATGTACACGGTGGGATCTGAGAATATGTGCTAAGTTCATCCCAAATCCCCTTCAATTTTGTGTAATATACCGAAACGGTCATTCCTTGCTGTAAAGTGTTCATCATCTCGGTCTTCAACTGGTGAATACGAGGAGCGTTACCTTGTGAAAATCGCTCTTCAAGATCATTCCACATCTCTTGTGCCGTCACGAAATATGCCACGCTATCATGAAGGGAAGGGTGGAGTGAATTAAAAATCCATGAAATAACCATGTAATTACATTTGATCCACGCGGGTTCTTCCGGCGAACCAGATGTTGGGCGTTTGACAGACCCATCTACGAAGCCGAACTTGCTTTTGGCTTAGGGTGCGTTTGTCATTGCTCGACGCCATGTGGGATAGTTTTCTTCCCTTAGTAGACAGGTTACTAAGGCTATGCCAGGGTTGTCTGATGCATGGAGCACATAAGGCGATGCAGCATCATAGATGGATTGGTTGTTGTTTTGGTTGTTGCTGGAATTGTTGGAAGCCATTGGGAAGGGGCTCTCTCCAGCCATAGAAAAATTCCCTAGGTGTTCGACTGCTCTGATACCATGATGAAATAAAAGAGACGGCAAAAAGCTTCATTCAATTATGGCAGAAAGGTCTCAAATAAATATACATGATGAGGATTGATACGGAGGTTCTAAAAGAGGAAAAGTAATAATAAGGAAATATTCCAGTAATAGATCCTATAATGGTGCCCAATTTAATTTGTATATGGAATATTTCCAATAGAGTTCATTGTTTGGATAATGTATGTAACAAATGCTTGAAAAAGTAAATTTCAATCACAAAGAAACTTTGCCAATTGAAATAAAAAATGTCTGCTTTGAGAGGCGACTATTATTATCGATTTAGATAGTCGATGTCGCTTTATCTGCAGTAATAAAGCAAGGAAAGAGAAGTGCATAAGTCGGGCTTCTTAATTAATGTATACGATTAGTAGCCCTAAAATTGGTTCTTTGTTCCAATATATAGAAGTGTGGAATGGTGTTTAACCACAAGATTGGAGAGTTCATATTTCATTCAAGAATGCATGACTAGTGGTGTAAAGATGATTGGGTTGACGCATGCATTTTTCAATATTTATTTACAAATGACTTGCCCTTTTGATGTACTTTTGCTTGAGGATTCGGTCTAATCTATTTTATTTCTCTAGCGAGAAATATCGATTAGAGGTGTTAAAATGGGTGGACTAGTTCTCATGGATCATTGGGTTTGAAAATCAAGTCCAACACTGCCCGTTATGTTAATAGACCAAAACTCATGAATCGACCCAAATTGAGATGAACTCATTTTCATTCGATTTTTAATTGAATGGATTGTCACGAGCTATAGCTACCCGCCCATTTTGAAACCACTATCACCGATGCTTTCATGAGTTTAGTTCATTAAGAAAAGATCGAACCCTGCTCTAAGCCTGCCTACTAACACTATGGGTATACAGTTAATACTTGAATAATTCTTACAAAAATTCCTTAAATGCTACTTGTAATTTATATTAGTTGGAGATGCTCCGAATTTCTGGTACTAATATTTCATGAATTCTTAAAAGTGTCTTTTTGAACTTAAAAGTTGGAATTTCAACATTGTCATCCTCAAAGTTTTGATTTTTGATTTTCTCACACTGTTTTCATTTATGCTATTTTTTTTAAGAGATGGACGAAAATGTAATTGGTTTATATTTTTGTAGAAGTAGCAAGGATTAAGAATTTTTAATTCTCATTTTACAACTTCTAGGACACAATTTCAGGAACTTACAAATTGGACTGAACTGCAGCAAAATTAAATTATAATTCGTGGAAATTGCAAGAAATGTCTACTTGTCATTTGCAAAATTGTCCAAAATTTATTCAATATCCATTTTACAATAAATTAGACCAAAATACTCTTGTTAGTAAATTCTAATTCCACATTAAACGATCTATGTTGGCATTACTTCCTAGTTGATTATTTTATTGAGTATAATTTTGTGCAATACTTGATTAATTTATATTTGGATAGACGATAAACTTGTATTTGTTTGTTGTTTGATTAAAGAGATAGCTTATTTGTTTCTTGAACTATATCAATTAAGCACGACTTACTTGTGTAGGAAATGTCGTGGGTTAGCTGATTTTGTTAAAATTGATTGATTTGATCATTTAAATGTCTTGAATGCCGAATTGTTACTGAATATGGTTGATATTACTTGTGCGAAGCTCAATAAAATGAATAAAATAATGATATCATTAGCTTGAGTTCCACGGTAATTCGAAAACAATGCTTAAAGGAGACTTGCACACGTACTATAGGAAAGTAGTGTATATGGATGGTGAATGATCTGTTTGATAATCCAAGGAATGTTTTTATGTTGTTTTAATGATTTTAGCATCATGATGATTCAATCAATGATCCAAGTATTTTGCTATTAATCAAATATTAGAGTAATGCTATTGTCATTAATCAAATTGGATTTAATTGAGCATTAGAAGCTGGTATTAGTTAGGGTTAGATTGCTTTATTTAATTAATTGTTACTAGGTTGAGAAGGGGAGATCCTAAATGTTTGCTCGTTATTCCTTTTTATGGAGTTTATAGCGATTTTTATAACTATAAAATTATTGAGCAAGATACATGGATGTAATCCTCTAGAGCTTCAAAATGAAAAAAACTAAGGCTTCATATGTAATTTATTGGATGGAGACATGGAGTATATCATTAAACTAAAAGAGCTAATTCTACAAATTCAAATTGATTGGATGGAGAATACTCCTTCAAAGTCACTAAAATCTGGATGGTATTAAAATCCAAGCAAATTATATCATCTTAGGAACTTTTCACATTTATTTTTACAGTTTCATAACTTTCTAAATGTGTTCAAGATTGGAATATCTTATTCTATGTATGATTTTATCTTTGATGTATTGTGTTTACTATCTTAAAAATGAATAGCATAACACTAGAGGGAAAATACGAAGCATTGGACTTCAAAAATTTTGCCAAGTTTTATCTTTGTTGTATTGTATTTACTATTTTACGAATGGATAGCACAACAAATTATTGTTACATCGAGATATGTATAATTTTAATCGTTAACGCCATAAACTTGTGATTTGCTTTTTGTAGTGGGAACCACTTCATTACTACAATGATATGTTCAATAGGTTTTGTGTGTGCTTAACAAGTTTTGGTAAGATAGAATTTTAAGTCCTTACATTTTGTTGAATATGTAAGCATCAGTTTATGGGTACCTATATGGTTAGATAGAAGACATTTTCAATGGTTAAATGGTTTCATATATTTCTCAGGTCATTTTATTTAATTAGTAGGTTCTCATATTATTTATTTTATTTGTTTTTGTTTTTGTTATTTGAAGATGACTTCCTAATGTCAATGCTCCACTGCCATGCTGACCTCAATCCTGAGGGTGAAGATACCCAGTGCTAGCATGAGGACTCCGTTCACATGCTCTGATCGTAAAAAGGATAAGAGAGATGTATAGTTAGTTTAGAATGTTGTTGAAGTATAACATTGTGAGTTTGAAAAAAACATTTGACACGTCATTTTGAGTACCATCATTAGGCAAAAATTTTTATTGATGGTAAGTTTCTGATGTAAACTTGAAATGGAAACATTATCATTTTGTTTTAGTAGTGACATGCTGTTCATGTCTTACATTGTGTACACATTCATGAACCGTTACTCCTGACAGTTAAAATATCAATTGTCAAGAAAAACATTTACTTAATGTCGAGAAAAATACTTTATATGTCAATAAATGTCTAAAATCTATAGAACTCTCGACATCAAAATGAAATCTCGTTCTAGATAAATGAACTGTCAAGTGGGAAATAAACAGGGTCCAAATGTCGATAACAACTTTTCAAATGACGAGAACATCGTGAAATGTCGAGGACAAAATTGAACCAATTGAGGGAATAATAAAATAACAATTAGATTAAAAAAATAGTTAAAACAAATATATTGAACGTACAAGTTCTTCAATATGATTTCAATCTACATAGATAAACCCACCCAAAACAACCTGTATATTTTTTCCACTTAAATGGGCAAATAAACATGTCAAGTGTCATTTACATTAAATTACAATATAATTTAAGTATGCTATTGTTTGCACAATTTTATCTCCACCTTTATCTAATCATCTATCATCTCAAATTAAAAAATAAATAAATAAATAAAGAACTTAAATTTTAGTTTTTTTTGGGATTCTACTATTTTATTCTTTATGTTAACCAACAAAAAATAATAGAAAGAACCTATGCTTAACAAAATTAAGGATGGCTTTTGAGTGTGAATTGATTTTATGTTAAGAGAGATTCTCGTCATACGAGAGCAAGCAAAATATGACGGTCTTCATTTTAGCTTTTAATTTTTTTCCCCAAATAGAGTAAATAATAATAATAATAATAATAATAATAATAATAATAATAATAATAATAAATGGATATTTGATTATGTATGGTTTGCAACCCTTCGATCAAGACAACTATAGCCATGTTATTTATCTTTTTTTAATAATAATAATAATAATAATAATAATAATAATAATAGTTTCTATATATTCATTTTCAACTATCAATTTACACAATAAAATGAGTATGTGAAATAAAGAGCTTCTAAAGGCTCATTTAACAAAGATCCTACATGCTTATTTTTATCCCTATATTTACACAATAAAATAATTCGTCTGTAAATTAAAAAGAAAAAAAAATGCTCTATTTTTTAACCACCTATTGTCCTCAAAATTACTATTCAAATTTTTTTATTTTTTTTTTTCCAAATAATGGCCATCAGCACAAGAACTAAAAGAAACAATTTTATAAAGTTAATCAAAGGAGTTGAAAGATGGTTGGAATCTCAACAATTTATTTTGAGTTCTCAAAATCCATTAATGGACCCTAAGTTTTGAACCAAAAAAACCCAAACTATTTTTCATGCATTCCACTCTTAAAATTATTCATCAATTTGATTCCCGTTTGAGTCCCATTTTTTAAAAAAATAAACAAATTTTTTAATAATAAATTTTTTAAAAATGTGTGATTAAAAGGTAAGAAAAAATTCAAATTTACGTATAAATTATTTTATCGACTGAATGTATAGTTAAAAATGAGTTCGAGAGAAAAATAAATTTTTAAATAATGTGCTCAAACAAGGGTTAAATTTCCGCCGTTTTATCCTGTTTCAAAATATCTAAGTAGCCAACTTCAATAATTGAGAAAATATCAGTTCAAACTTCAAATGTTATCCACAATTTATCAAATATCGATCCCTACTCGAAACTTCTTCCTCCCTCACTCTAATTCGACCACAAAATTCAAGAACATAGTTTTGCAAATGACAACAATTGGAGAAGTCTTTGTTGTTACATCTTCTGGCTCGGCCATTTGTTTCCTTGTATTGAACTATGCAAACAAATTAGTCTTCAGAACTACAAAGCCACCCTTGTCCACCCCTCGAACACATCGGCCGCCCTCGACGACCACCGCCAACTGATCGGAACGATCGAAATCACAGCCCCGTAAGAGGACTACCCAAATCCGACACTTCTCCACCACAAATGGGCTTGGAATTTGAGGCCCACCTATCAGGTAGGTCCAATGGGCCAAACGTGGCCCACCCAATGTGTGCCATAATTGACTTCCAAATGGGCCGGACTAAACACATATTTTGGAAACACAAAATTCCGGTAATCAGCTTCTTCACTTTTGGCGCGTGTGCAGCAAGCATGGAATGGGGCGCGTGGAAGTCTAACGCAAATGAAAACAAACTTAATCCGGGTCAGATTCATACTATACCCGGCTTACCAGAAGAAACGCACATCGCGTACCATGACCTCACGCGCCACCATAATCGGCCTCCACAGACATCCACCGGCCGAGGAGGTGGGCCACCTAAACCAGGAGATCAACCGCCGAGGGTTCCATTAATAGAGGGCTCAATCGCCTTAATGTTCAACACGTGTGATGATCTAGAACATCCATTCATCAATTACTTGGAGAATCAAATGGGAATTCCAGTATGGGGCATCGGCCCGCTCTTTTCCGACAAGTATTGGGCGTCTATCAAGTCCAATACATTAATCCACGACCTCCAAATTAGAAACCTAACTTATCAGAAAGAGGATCAAGTAAAACAATGGCTGGATTCAAAATCCCAGGAAAGTGTTCTATATGTAGCATTTGGCAGTGAATTGAGCCCTACAAACGAAGAATTAAATCAATTAGCAAGCGCATTGGAAGAAATTGACTATCCATTCATTTGGGTTATTCAAAATCGTCTAAATTTATCAGAAAATGAAGAGAAAAGTGAAGGATTTTTTGGATTGGATGATAAAATTGGTGAAAGGGGATTGATAATTCAAGGTTGGGCACCCCAATTGCTGATTTTAAGCCACAAATCAATTGGGGGATTTTTATCCCATTGTGGATGGAATTCAATTGTGGAGGCGATTGGACTTGGTGTTCCGATTCTGGCATGGCCGATTAGGGGTGATCAGATTTATAATGCGAAGCTGGTGGTTAATTATCTGAAAATTGGGTACCTGGCTTTGCCCAGTGGTTCGCCGGAGATGGTGAAAATGGACTTGTTGAATGGAATTGAGAAGGTAATTAGTGACGAAGGGATTCGTAAATGGGCAGGAATTCTCAGAGCCAAACTTGAACAAGATTTTCCAGCTAGTTTAGAGGGAGCATTGGATAAATTCAAAAAAAATTTAGCGGCGGCCCAAGTTTAACTGATATTGTCATTGTAGTGTAGTGGTGAGTTTTTCGAGTGAGTGCCCCGGGTTCGATCCCCGGCAATAGCATCGAAAAATTATTGTGGTACGATAGTAAGTGTACGATGTCAATTTAGACTACTCCAAATTATCGTTTACATGAGAACATCTATCTAACTATTAGTTTAATTATGATTAGCTTCTATTCGAGTAAACAAATTAAAAATTATTTTAGTTACTATGCTAAAACTTGTACTCGAAGAAAACAATTAAAAAGTGTGATACTAGACAATATTAAAGTTTTACTTGATGTATGAAGAGTGTTAGGATTCACGAGTTCTATGTAGTTATTTCCTTAATCTCAATGACCAAATTTCGATAACAATTAATTAAGGGTATATTTGATTGTAAGTATGGAATTTGCATCGAAAAAATGAATTGCATAGAACTTATTTGCATAGAAATTATTATGATTGATTTATTACTTTTTAATTTTGAAAATGTTATACTTGTCCATCTTTTATTAGTAAGTAAATGACACGTAGAGAGGTAGCTGAGAGAGCGAATTGCCTATCAAATAAGAGTTAATAACCCAAATGGTGACTGAACTTTTCAGAAAGTTTTCATTGGATCACTGAATTTTACAAATCGCCCAAGCAATTACTGAATTTTACAAAAGGTTTTCACGGGATCACTGAACTTTGCAAAATGTTTCCATAGGTTCACTAAACTTTAAAAATCATTACTAAATTAGTGAATCTTAGGAAACCTTTTACAAAGTTCAGCGATCCTGTGGAAATTTTTTGTAAAGTTTAATGATGAAAGTAGTGATTTTTAAAGTTTAGTGACCCTTGTAAACTTTTTGCAAAGTTCAGTGATGATTTGAGTGACTTTTAAAATTCAGTGACCCCTTGTAAACCTTTTACAAATTTCAGTAATGATTTGAATGATTTTTAAAGTTCAGTGGCATCGTGAATACTTTTTGCAAAGTTCAAAGATCATTTGGATTATTAACCCTGTAAAATAAAGGCCTCGTTTGGGAGTGACTTTTCACCCAAAAAAATTGATTTTTTTACTGTTATTCCATTATTCCAACCGTCATTTTTAACTTTTTCACTTACAGGTGGCCCTCACTTTTCTCTTTAGTGGTAAAAAAATAAATTATCAAAATCACTATCGAACAGGCCCAAAAACTTATCGCTCCCTAAAAAAGATATTTTCCTTATTTTTGAGAAAAATATGGTCATTTGACCAATTTTTTAAAAATATTTTTGAAAGTAGAAATTTGGGTAAAATATGATATTTTTCATAAAAAATAAAGCCAATCAAACATACACTAAGTATATCTAAATTAATTGATTTATCTCCCTCGAATTCAAATCAATAAATTACGTTAACTCACTATATCTCTATTTAAATCAGGGCAAGCCTTAATTTAGAATATCCTATCACTAAAGAAATCAATTTAAGGACTAGTGCAAGTGCATCTCTATCTTCTACTCAAATTTCAATTATTGCTACGTGATCAAAATAAATAACTCATCTTTCAACTCATTACCCTACGGCCTACACAAATCAAGTAATTGGCGATTAAGTAAGTAATTCAAAGCATTCATAGTAAAAAATAATACACGAACATCAATTGTAGATCAAAACTTGACAATCAAAACTAAAGTTCAAAATAAAGATCACATCGATCTTCCGAGCTATAAATTTAGTTACACATCTTGAGAAAAGAACATGTAAGAAAGATTTGAAGTATATCACCGAGTTTTAATGAAATTTGGGGGGGGGGGGTTAATGACATTGCACAAAAAATTCGCCTTCTTTTATAAAACCATGAAACCTAGACACATAAGAGGACTATGTAAAGATAAGTCATATCTATTTGAAAGTTCAATTTAACCTTTTTAAAAAAATTAAAAAAATTTAATACATATAGTTATGCTACCCATACGAGTTCTCACAACATGGCTCTATGTTATATCAACTTCTTTTAATTGCATGCCCTTTTGCCTTTGATGTCATAAATGATGTAATTTCGCATTTAAAATTTGAATTATGTTGTTTTACCAGAGGAATTTAACACCTTGGTTGACAACTGAAGTTGTGGCAAAAAATGATTGAATGACAGTGTTGACTATTTTTAAAACAGTCTAATGATGTAATGTTATGTGGTATTCTGTCATCCAAAGTGTTAAAATCCTACCGTGATGTAGCAAGATTGTTAAAATTTTCAATTGATTCTCAACCTCTCAAGTAGCCCCTGGCCTCCCATATGCCACAAAATTTTCCCTTTTTATTTTTATTTATTTATTTTGTTTTTGTTTTTGTTTTTGTTTTTGTTCTTGTTAAACTTTGTTATTTAGTGATTGTTCGATCCTCATTATCTTTAAAATACATTTTTCTCTCATTTTCAACCACACATATTTAAATGAAATAATATCACACGCAAATCTAAAATTTTTCTTTATTTTTTAACTACACAATCTCATTCAATCTATTATTTCAAAATATATTTTTCAAAAATAATAGAGGGCTCACTTAACAAAAAGAAATGTCAAAAAATTTTCATTAATTGGGATATGGAGTTTCAATCGAAAAGTTTAACTATTAAGAAAAATAGTAAGGACAATTTCATTACTAATAAACACTACGATGAACACAAGGTTCCTTTGTTGATAAACTCAGATAAAAAACTATAAATAGCATTGAAATCGATTTTTTGGCCAATCAGAATTGTCATCTAAGGTCTATAATTGCCTCAAAAGGGAATCCCTAACTTGTTTTCCACATCCTTATTTGCTCCAGTAATATACAAGATTTTTCTACCAGTTTCATATTTTTGGTTTCATTTAACATAAGCCTATTTGTCTCTCATTATGGTAGAATTATACAATTTCGAATAATATTTTTTGGAGAATGCGTGGTTAAAATTTAAAAAACTTTATTGATTTGTGTGTATAATATTTTTTGTATGAATATGTGGTGAAGAATATTACTGTAGTAAATAATTTACTTTATTAAAGGCGGACAAATAGGGGCATAATAATAAGAAAAGTAAGAAACGAGTATCTTTGAAAATACATAAAGGGAATTTTATTTTATTTTTAAAGAAAAAAATCTTGTGCCTCAATCATTGTGCGAAATGATTAAATACATGAATTACATAAAGCATTGATTTAGAATATACTAAAGTCAATATAATACGCCAGCTATCACTTTGTCCACATTCAAATATTACTGGTTGGATTGATTCCAAAGTCCTACAAGCATCTCAAGTCAAGTTTATGAAAATTGGGTAATGTAATGATGCATAGCAAAATTCAAAATGAAATAGTTGAAATCTCATATTGCATGTAAAAAGCTTGTTTACTGAGTTATAAATACATTGATCTTAAGAAGCAAGTTTTAAGGACGATTCTATTGAACTGCTCTTAAGAGTCATATGTAAGTCGTTTGATAGGACTTTTACTTTTTATAAAGAGTCATATATAAGTCGTTCGATAGGACTTCTACTTTTTATAAAAGAATTTCTTGATGAAGCTACCTTAAAATTCGTTTAACATGATAGAACAATTCAAAAAAAAATATTCAAGTATGTTTAGATTTAATTTTTTAATTTCAAAATCAGTTTTTGACTTTTTAGAAACTATACCAAACAAGTCCTATATAGCCCTTCTCGATAAATTCTTCCTGCTGATGGAACAACTTGTAGATGACTTAGGTTCAATTGAGTCGGCGAACTACAGAATGTGAGTTTGAAAGGGGATTGTTAACCCCGTTGATGGGGATAAATATATTTTTAGTAGATTTTGATTAAAAAAAAATGATGACACATGATTAAAATTACTTGTTGATTTTGATTAAAAATAAAATCTAAATTTTAATTACTTCTAACAGAATTCTAATGAGTGATTTTGAGTTCCATGTCTTCCTCAAAGATCACTCCATGAGTTTATAAACAAGTTAAGCACCCTAGTTCGACCCAACTACTTGTAACATCTTATTATGATTAAGGTAAAGTAGGTTCATACTAGGGAAAGGAGAGTGAGGGGAATAGGGGGCAGCCCTCGGCCTGATCATCCAATTCGCTCCAAGAGACAAGCATGGCTCTGTAGTCAAAGCAACTTCGTCACTTTTGTGTACCCATCGGACGGCAGCCCTTTCGAGGGTTCCTTAGGGACCGATTCACTCTGCGTATAAGCCATCACACTATTTTAGTTCCAGCCAATGCCCTAAAAATGTCATCTACAGTTTGCTAAGTTAGGGGGAAAAAAAGTTGGATCATTAAAAGTGCAGCCTCATTAGAGTTATGATTCCAATCTAGGATGTGCTAAATGATAGGCGGAATGAAACGTGAAATTATATTACTTATTTAATTCTATCTATCATTTAATGTTACATTAAAACCACCTAGATTAGGGTTGTAATCTCAATGAGGCTAAATAATATTATTCAATCAAAAATGTTTTTTGCTGCTGAATAGAAAATTCAAAATGAGAGTGACTGATAAAATAAGGAAAATTCTTCAAGAACTTGATTTTTAATAAGGAAAAATTTTCAAGTATAGGATTTTTTCCACAAATTTTGTAGCCACCAATTATAGGAAAATAGCAGTCAATTAAAAGAAGACAACTGTCTTACAAAATATATGGAAAAAGAGTAATGTTATTCGTAGTCGCTCACTGCGGTAGTCGCCCTACGTGGCATACACATGACAAGTGATTATTTGATACATTAATATGGTAATTTTTTTATTTATTAATGCATCAAATAATTATCAATTATGTGTATGTCACGTAGGGCGACTGTTCATGTTTAATAAAACAATCACTGCCATCCAAGAGATTCCTTTAGAGTCAATCGATCATTTTGAAATGTCTGCATAGTTTGACTTCCCATTATACATATATTATAGTATATTCGGTCACAAGAATTGGCTTCTCCTTCTCCATTGTTAAACTGTATAAACAGTTGGCAGAGAGAAATTGTAGCAAATATCCATGGCTTCTTCTCTCACAAACTGCCCACCATTCGAATTCTCAGCAAAATATTATGAAGCATCTGCAGGTGGAAGCAGTTGTGTGAGGCGAAGCAGTTTCTTTGGAGGGCAACCAGTGCTCAATCAAGGTGTTGGATATTCTGTGATTCTTGGATTTGGAGCATTCTTTGCCGTTTTTACCTCATTCCTGGTATTTTTACCCTATCCCATATCTAAATTGAAGTTTTAAAATTTGGGGTCTTGTTAAATTAACTTTATTGTACGACTGAACTTATTAATCATAGAGTTTCAAATGTAATATTTTATTAGTATTTGATGATTTCCTGACGAACTTGAGTTTACTATTCAATTTTACCTATTTAATTTTAAGAAGATACTCAGGGGAAGTGAAATCCCTTGTGTATTGAGTAAAATTAAAAAAATGATTTTTCCGCTTTCTAACAATTTAACTTTTAGATGGAGTGGTTGAACAATACGAGCCTATTTATAAAATTGGGATGAAACAGAGGACTTGCTCATAAAGGGATGTGTTAAAGACAAATTTGATCCTCTGACAGTTTAAGCTTTTATTATTGGGGTTCATTGAATGGAGTCGAGTATTCCTCAGCAAAATGTCTTTCCCCATTCTCCCACACTATTTTTGAGAACTTGGACTAGATTTTGAACCTGTTCTACTTGGCATGGGACTAACCTCTAGAGCCTGAACTCCTAAATTTTACCATTTATTGCTGATGGAATCTCCAAGGATTTATAGTTTGTGCTTTAAACATGTCTAGGTATGGCTGGAAAAACGATACGTTGGTTCCCGCCACACTTCAGAATGGTTTAATACAGCAGGCAGAAATGTTAAAACAGGACTCATTGCAAGTGTGATTGTGTCTCAGGTACCATGTTCATATTTCTTTCAACCTAGAATTGAAAATGTTTTGTACATTTAAGTTTACTGACAGTTTCAATCATTTGAGTTTTGCAGTGGACCTGGGCTGCCACAATTTTACAAAGTTCAAATGTTGCCTGGGAATATGGAATCAGTGGTCCTTTCTGGTATGCAAGTGGAGCTACAATCCAGGCATGTCGAAGATCAGTTTTCCCCACTAAATTTGCCCTTCCAATCTTAAATTATAGTGATTAGTTTTACAAAATTCTGATGACCAGGTACTCTTGTTTGGTGTAATGGCGATCGAGATCAAAAGAAAGGCTCCTCATGCTCATACTGTTTGTGAAATTGTGAAAGCAAGGTTGGTTAGAATCTAACGAAAATTCAGTTGTTCTTGTATTTCCTCTTAAATTAAAATTTATAGCATCTCTTTTTCATCAGATGGGGAACTGCAGCTCATATCGTTTTTCTTACTTTCTGCTTCCTGACAAATATTATTGTAACTGCTATGCTTCTTCTTGGTGGATCTGCTGTGGTGAATGCACTCACTGGAGTGAATATTTATGCTGCAAGTTTCCTTATACCTTTAGGTGTAATTGTCTACACGCTAGCAGGAGGGCTAAAAGCCACCTTCTTAGCAAGTTACATACATTCTGTAATAGGTGCATAAGATTTACCCTCCTTTTGTTCGTAATCTCATGAAAATCTTCTTATTTTGATTATCCCTCTAAACCTTTTAATTGTGTTTCTTTTTTCAAAATTACAGTGCACGTGGTTTTAGTCATCTTCGTGTACCTAGTTTATGTTGCAAGCAGTGAGCTTGGCAGCCCGAGCATTGTATATAGACATTTGCTTGAGGTCTCAAGCAAGTCTCGCAGTTGTATAGAGCCAATTTCTCATGTTGGGCAATCCTGTGGTCCGGTTAGTGGAAACTACAAAGGATCATATATAACAATGCTGAGTTCAGGAGGTCTGATCTTCGGGATTATCAATATTATTGGCAATTTCGGTACAGTTTTCGTCGATAATGTATGTTTATGTCGGTTTTGTTAAAATTTCAGTTTATCATTACAATTATGAAACGTTATTTTGACCATGGATTGATTGGAACTACAGGGATATTGGGTAAGCGCTATTGCTGCAAGACCGTCTTCAACGCATAAGGGTTATCTATTGGGTGGATTGGTATGGTTTGCAGTGCCATTTTCTTTAGCAACATCACTTGGTCTCGGAGCACTGGCCCTTGATCTACCAATAACTGCTAGTGAAGCGAGCCACGGACTTGTTCCTCCTGCCACAGCTATCGCTTTGATGGGAAAAGGAGGATCCGTTCTTCTCCTCACTATGCTTTTTATGTAAGCTAAATTCGATATTCCTAAAATTTCTACACATTCTCTTCACCCGGGTTTCTAAAATGATTTATATATGATTAGGGCTGTAACATCTGCGGGTTCGTCTGAGCTGATTGCTGTTTCTTCACTATGTACCTATGACATATACCGTACATATATAAATCCAGTAGCAAGTGGAAAACAAATCCTGAAAGTGTCGAGGTGTGTTGTATTGGCTTTTGGATGCTTCATGGGAATTTTAGCTGTGATCTTGAACAAGGCCGGAGTTTCCCTTGGTTGGATGTATTTAGCTATGGGAGTTTTCATTGGGTCAGCAGTTCTTCCCATAGCCTTTATGCTTCTATGGAGAAAAGCAAATGCACTTGGTGCCATTCTTGGGACGATTATCGGTTGCTTTCTTGGAATCATTACATGGTTGACGGTTACTAAAGTTGAGTACGAGAGGGTAAATCTTGATACAACTGGGAGAAATGCACCAATGCTTGCTGGAAACCTAGTTTCTATACTCACCGGAGGAGCTGTTCATGCAGTATGCAGCTTTTTGTCGCCTCAAAATTACGACTGGGAAACAACTAAACAGATAACCGTTGTAGAGAAAGAGAAGACCGAATTACCAGTCGAAGAGTTCAAAGAAGAAAAGCTAATCAGAGCAAAGGCATGGATTGTCAAATGGGGTGTTGGTTTTACTATTATTATTGTTATATTATGGCCTCTTCTGACTCTTCCAGCAGGTAACTCTACATATGATATATCCCACAATCTGCATTCAAGTTTAATGAAGTTACGACTTTCATTATAGTTTTTGCTTCTAATATGCTTCTGTGATGACAATGCAGGACAATTTAATAAGGGATACTTCACATTCTGGGCAGTAATAGCAATTGCATGGGGCACAGTGGCTTCAGCAGTAATTATAGCTTTACCTCTAATGGAAAGTTGGGGTACAATCCAGAATATCCTCATTGGTATGTTTACAAATGACAGACTTATGGTAAAGATTGAAGAACTGAATTTCAAATTAGGGACTATTATGTCTGCAATTCCTGAAGCAGAGAGAATTTACTTACTTGAAATAGAGAAGGCCAAGAAGAAAGAAGCATCAGAAATTGAAGTTCAAGTTCTACCTGCATAAAATAACAGCATTGTTTGGATGACGTATGTAACAAATGCTTGAAAAAGTAAGTTTCAACCACAAAGAAACTTTGCCAATTGAAAAAAAATGTCCGCTTTGAGAGGCGGCTGTTATTATCGATTTAGACAGTCGATGTCGCTTCATCTGCAGTAATAAAGCAAGGAAAGAGGAGCATATTAGTTGGGCTGCTTAATTAATGTATATGACTAGTAGCCCGAAAATTGGTTCTTTGTTCCGGTATATAGCTGTGTGGCTAACTAGAAGATTGGAGAATTCATATTTCATTCAAAAATTCATGACTAGTGGTATAAAGATAATTGGGCTGACGCATGCATTTTTCAATATTTATTTACAAACAACTTGCCCTTTTGATGTAGGTTCGGTCTAATCTATTTTATACCTCTAGCGAGAGATATCGATTAGAGGTGCCAAAATTGGCGAACTAGTTCTCATGGATCGTTTGGTTATTGGTTTGGAAAATCAAGTCCAACACTGCCTCTTATTTTAATAGACCAACTCATGAATCGACCCAAATTGAGATGGACTGATTTTGATTCGATTTTTAATTCAATGGATTGTCACGAACTATGGCGACCCGCCCATTTTGAAACCACCATCACCGATGCTTTCATGAGTGCTGACGCATGCATTTTTCAATATTTATTTACAAACAACTTGCCCTTTTGATGTAGGTTCGGTCTAATCTATTTTATACCTCTAACGAGAGATATCGATTAGAGGTGCCAAAATTGGCGGACTAGTTCTCATAGATCGTTTGGTTATTGGTTTGGAAAATCAAGTCCAACACTGCCTCTTATTTTAATAGACCAACTCATGAATCGACCCAAATCGAGATGGACTGATTTTGATTCGATTTTTAATTCAATGGATTGTCACGAACTATGGCGACCCGCCCATTTTGAAACCACCATCACCGATGCTTTCATGAGTTAGTTCATTAAGAGAAGATCGAACCCTGCTCTAAGCTTGCCTACTAACACTATGGGTATACAGTTAATACTTGAATAATTCTTACACAAATTCCTTGGAATGCTATTTTTTTTTTTTTAAAGAAATGGACGAAAATGAGATTGGTTTATATTTTTGTAGAAATAGCAAGGCTTAAGAATTTTTAATTTTCATTTTACAACTTCTAGTACACAGTACACACAATTTCAGGAACTTACAAGTTGGACTGAACCGCAGCAAAATTAAATTATAATTAGAGGAAATTGCAAATGTTTACTCGTCATTTGGAAGATTGTCCAAAATTTATTCAATATCCATTTTACAATAATTTAGACCAAAATACCCTTGTTTGTAATTTCCAATTTCACATTAAACACAAATTTTTGTATATAGTTAAAAGAGTGTTGACCAATGAAATCTTGACACATAATCTGTACTACTTATTTTCTAAAAGCTCAAATGTCAATTCACATTAAATACTAACTTTACAGATGAAAGACTACCTGACCCAACACGACTCATGCGATTCAAAAACCATAGCACTCTCCCACACTCACCCACTTCCTGGAATTCACTTTCTTTTGTAATCGTAAAAAAAGCCCTGCTACTCCAACTGTCAGAATCTCCATCGACGATCATCAATCACTAATTCCCTCTTCTTCTCTCTCGGTTAGATTCTTACTTATTTCTCCTTAACGTCTTTTTTATTATTATTGAGTTAATGTACATTATTTCTTCCTCTCTAGCTTGTCTTGGGTATCAAGTAAAAATAATAGATAAAATATTTACAAATTAGAGTTATGTGGAGGATTTTCCATTCCTCAAATTTTAATGCTATACATTGGGTCTTAAAATTTTGAAAAATTAATTTTCTTTGTTTTTTCTTTGGAGCTATGGATATTGGTCACTGGTTTTTTTTTTTTTTTTTTTATTGAGTTAATGTAAATTATTTCTTCCTCTCTAGCTTGTCTTGGGTATCAAGTAAAAATAATAGATAAAATATTTACAAATTAGAGTTATGTGGAGGATGTTCCATTCCTTAAATTATAATGCTGTACGTTGGGTCTTAAAATTTTGAAAAATTAATTTTCTTTGATTTTTCTTTAGAGCTATGGATATTGGTCACTAGGGTTAATCGTTCAATGTTGGTATTACTTCCTAGTTGATTATTTTATTGAGTATAATTTGTGCAATACATGATTAATTTATATATAGGTAGTGGAAAAACTTGTATTTGTTTGTTGTTTGATTAAATAGATAGCTTATTTGTTTCTTGAACTATATCAATTAAGCACTACTTGTGTAGGAAATGCCGTGGGCTAACTAATTTTGTCAAAATTGATTGATTTGACCATTTAAATGTCTTGAAGTGCTGCATTGTTACTGAATATGTTTGATATTACTTGTGCTAAGCTCAATAAAATGAGTAAAATCATGGTTTCGTTTGCTTGAGTTCAACGGTAATTCCAAAAAAATGCTTAAAGGAGACTTACACATGTACTGTAGGAAAGGAGTGTAGATGGATGGTGAATGATCTGTTTGATAATCCAAGGAATGTTTTTATGTTGTTCTAACGATTTTATCCTCATGATGTTTCAGTTAATGATCCAAGTATTGTGCTATTAATAAAGTAATGCTATCATCATTAATCAAATTGGATTTAATTGAGTATTAGGAGCCGGTTTTAGCTAAGGTTAGATTGCTTTATTTAATTAATTGCTACTATGTTGAGAAGTAGAGATCCTAAATGTTTGCTCGTTATTCCTTTTTATAGAGTTTATAACGGTTTTTATAACTATAAAATTATTGAGCTAGATGCATGGATGTAATCTTCTAGAGCTTTAAAATAAAAAAAAAGTAAGGCTTCATATGTAATTTATTGGATGGAGACATGGAGTATATCATTAAACTAAGAGAGCTTATTCTACGGATTCATATTGATTGGATGGAGAATACATTGAGTATTAGGAGCCGGTTTTAGCTAAGGTTAGATTGCTTTATTTAATTAATTGCTACTATGTTGAGAAGTAGAGATCCTAAATGTTTGCTCGTTATTCCTTTTTATAGAGTTTATAACGACTTTTATAACTATAAAATTATTGAGCTAGATGCATGGATGTAATCTTCTAGAGCTTTAAAATGAAAAAAAAGTAAGGCTTCATATGTAATTTATTGGATGGAGACATGGAGTATATCATTAAACTAAGAGAGCTTATTCTACGGATTCATATTGATTGGATGGAGAATAATCCTCCAAAAGTCACTAAAATCTGGACGGCATTAAAATCCATGCAAATTATATCATCTTAGGAAATTTTCATATTTATTTTTAAAGTTTCATAACTTTCTAAATGTATTCAAGATTGGAATATCTTTATTCTGTGAATGATTTTATCTTTGATGTATTGTATTTACTATCTTAAAAATGAATAGCATAACACACTAGAGGGAAAATACGAAGCATTGGACTTCAAAAATTTTGCTAAGTTTTATCTTTGTTGTATTGTATTTAGTATCTTTGGTGTATTGAATTTACTATTTTTAAAAATGGATAGCATAACAAATTATTGTTACATTGAGATATGTATAATTCTAATTGCTAATGACGTAAACTTGTGATTTGCTTTTGTAGTGGGAACCACTTCGTTATTACAATGATATGTTCAATAGGTTTTGTGTGTCTTTAACGGTTTTTGTAAATAGTTAGAATTTTAAATTCTTACATTTTGTTGAATATGTAAGCATTAGTTTATGGGTACCTATTTGATTAGAGAGCAAGCATTTTCATTGGTTAAGTGGTTTTATATATTTCTTTGGTCATTGTATATAATTAGTAGGTTCTCATGTTATTTGTTTTGTTTGTTTTTGTTATTTGTAGATGGCTTCCTAGCGTCAATGCTCCACCGCCATGCCGACCTCGATCCTGAGGGTGAAGATACACAGTGCTAGCATGAGGATTCCGTTCACATACTCCAATTGTAAAAAGGGTAAGAGAGATGTGTTGTTAGTTTAGAATGTTGTTGGAGTAGAGCATTGTGTGTTTGGAAAAACATTTGAAACGTCATTTTGTGTACCATCATTAGGCATTTTTTTTATTGATGGTATAGTTCTGAGATTCGATTTAAAATTGAAATGGAAACAGCATCATTTTGTTTCAGTAGAGACATGTTGTCCATGTCTTATATTGTTTACACGTTCATGAACTGTTGTTCCTAACAGTTAAAATAAATATCAGTTGTCGAGAATAACGTGTATTTAATGTCGAGAACAACACTTCATGTGTCAATAAATATCTAAAATCTATAGAACTCTTGAAATTGGAATGAAATCTTGTCCTAGATAAATGAACTATCAAGTGTTGAGGTAAACATGATTCAAATGTCCATAACAACTTTTCAAATTATGAGAACATCATGAAATGTCGAGGGCAAAATCGAACCAATTGAGGGACTGGTAAAATAACAATTAGATTAAGAAAAGAGTTAAATCTAACTTATTGGACGTACAAGTTCCTCAACATGATTTCAATCAAATGTGTATTATAAATTCATCACCATTAACAAAAAGCTCTCATGATTAATATAGTATTGTGTTGATTTTAAAAGCATGTTGGTAATAAATACAATTTCACTATTCAGATGACAAACACAAGGTCTAAAACCTATCTTGTCAAACAAATGTCAATCAATTGTAATTACATAAAGTAGATGTTGGTGTGTAGTCTTGTAATGCAATTACACCATACTTTACTCCTATATATAAGCATGCATTTGGCTTCAAATGCAATGTTCATCGGAATTTTGTAAAACTAGTCAAAGAAAATTAACTTTTCAAAAATTGTTTAAGACACATTTCTTTTGAGAATACATTTTGGAATAGTAGATTAATAGAGAATGTGTGGTTATAAAATAAGTAAAAGTTTTGAATTAACGTGTAATATTATTTTATTGAAAAATGTATGGTTGAAAAGAAGAGAGAAATGTATTTTGAAAATAATGAAGATCAAACAAGGGCTAAGTTAACTCATTGTACCTCTATTTGATTCGGTGTAAGCTTTAATTAATAATATTCCATCACTTAAGAATTCAATTAAGGACTAGTGCAAGTGCATCTCTATCTTCTGCTCAAATTTCAATTATTACTACATGAACAAAATAAATAACTCATCTTTCGATACATGAATAATAAAAGTAAAAATAATACACAAACATCAATTGAAGATCTAAACTTCATAATCGAAACCCTAGAGTTCTAGATAAAGGTTGCAACGATCTTTCAAGCTATAAATTTAGTTACGCATCTTGAGAAAGCAAAATGTAAGAATGATTTAGGGTATATCACCGAGTTTAAAGGAAGGGGGGATAAAGATATTGCACAAAAAATTCGCTTTCTTTTATAGAACGATGAAATCTAGATTTGTTCCTATGCTCCATCATAAAAGATGTCATTATTACTAGTGGACTTGCCTCAAAAACTCGCGACAATATTTTTTCTTAAAAAAATTTAAATGTTGCAAGTGAACTTTAGTCTAAGTGATTGATTGTCAGCACGGAATTTACAAGAAAAGAAATTAATTTAGGTAATTCAATTGCCTTGAAATTATTTGAATGAAATTTGTCAATTAAATGTGTTTGATTGATTTTATATTCTACATAGAAAATGTTATACTTTTTCATTTTTTTATTGGTAGAGAGATAGGAGAGAGATGAAGTAGATGAGAGAAAAAGAAAGAGTGAATTATCTGGAAAATAAAAACCTTTTCTCCCTAAAGAAAATATTTTTCTTATTTTCAAGCAAATTATGGTCACGTGATCAAAAGAGGAAAAATAGTTTCTATGGAAAAAATATCTATCAGACAGTACAAAAGTAAGAATTTGAATGGAAAAATGATATTTTCCATGAAAAATATTAACAATCAAACACACTCTAACAACGACAAACAATAAATTTTGGGACAATGTCATCAAATCGCGATCATCCCTGTAACTAACAACTTTTTGCATTTTGGTCCCTACTACAAGTTTTTCGTCCAATTTTGATCTCATTTTTTTTGCTTCAATTCTTCAATATACCACAACTTGTGAATGTTTCAATATTGGTCACTGAATCTCTATAGCCATTCGAAACTGGTCCTCCTCAAGTTTTGAAAAGTGTACAAATTACTCATCAAACTTTTGATGAGTTAAATTTCACTCCCAAAATTTGCAACTTTCCTACAACTGCTCTTTTAATGCTTCTTATCAATTGTGTGCAATTCGATTATTTTTCAGTTGTGCTGAACCAACTCTAGTTCAAGATCCTCATTTTCCTCCAAATACTTTGAAGTTTGAGTTTTACTTACAATATTTACACTAAATTATGTAGAAATCCCTTAAATTTGCAAATATAATACAAGTTTAATAAAAGCAATCTCGACCCAGGAACATATAGACAAAGTTCCATGATTTAATTCAAATGCTATATACAGCGAGGAAATGACTCTGCCCACTTCTTCTGTTCTTTCACCGCTCTTTATATATAAAAAGAAAAGAAAAGAAAAAAGATATATAGATATAAAGACTATGTAAAGATAAGTCATATCTACTTGAAAGTTCGATTTAACCTCCCTCTTCTTTAAATTTAATACATAAAATCATGCTACCCATACGAATTCTCACAACATGTCTCTATGTTATGTCAACTTCTTGTAATTGCACACCCTTCTTACCATTGATATTATAAATGATGTAATTTTGCATTTAAAATTTGAATTATGTTGTTTTGCCAGAAGAATTTAACACTTTGGTTGACAGATAAAGTTGTGGCAAAAAATGACTGTATGACAGTGTTGATTGTTTTTAAAACAGTCCAATAATATGATACTATGTGGCATTTTGTCATGGAAAGTGTTAGAAATCCTCGAGCAATGTAGCAAAATTGTTAAAATTTTCAATTGATTCTCAACATGTCAAGCAGCCTCTGGCCTCTCACTCACCACAATTTATTTATTTATTTTTGTTAAACTTTGTCATTTAGCCCTTGTTTAATCCTCATTATTTAAAAAAAAAAAAAAAATACTTGAAGGGATTTTTTTATTTTTTAATAAAGAAAAAATCTTATGCCTCAATAATTGTGCTAAATTATTAAATAGATGAATCGCGGAAACCATTGACTTGGAATATACTAAAGTCAATATAGTACTACAGCTATATCTTTTGTACACATTCAAATATGAAAAAACCTACTGCAGGGTCCCCCCGCAATTGACTAAGGCAGGAATTCTTGTGATTAAGGTAAAGTAAAAGCAAACAAGCCATCACGTTTGTAGGATATTGCATCATTTTGAGAGTTTACCACTCGAAGGTAGCGACTGTAGATTTTTCGGTCATCAAATAAAAAAAAGAAGAAGCCATCACACTGTTTTAGTTCCAGCCAATGCCCTAAAAATGTTATCTAAATAATAGTAATAAAGTAAAAATTCTGTTTTATTAGTTCAAATTGGATCATTAAAACTGGGTAGAATTTATTCAATCAAAAATGTTTTGCCTGCTGAATAGAAAATTCAAAATGAGAGTGACTGATAAAACATTCACTGCCATCCAAGAGATACCTACAGTATCAATCAATCATTTTGAAACGTCTGCATATTTTCAATTCCCATTCATAGTAGTGTATTATTCCTTCACTAGATGTTACACTAATATAAACAGTTGGGCTGGGCAAAGAAACTGTAGCAAATATCCATGGCTTCTTCTCTCACACACTGCCCACCATTCGAATTTTCAGCAAAATATTATGACGCAACTGCAGGTGGAAGCAATTGTGTGAGGCAAAGCAGTTTCTTTGGAGGGCAACCAGTGCTCAATCAAGGAGTTGGGTATTCTGTGATTCTTGGATTTGGAGCATTCTTTGCAGTTTTTACCTCTTTCCTGGTATTTTTACCCTATCCATATCTAAACTAAAGTTTTAAAATTTGGGGTCTAGTTAAATTAACTTATTGCATGACTGAACTAATTAATCATAGAGTTTCAAATGTAATATTCTACTGAGAAGATACTCAGGAGAAGTGGAATCCCTTGTTTATTGAGTAAAATTGTCTCTTATAGAACCACGAAGTTTACAAAAAAGATTTTTCCAATTTCTACCAATTTAAGTGGTTGAACAATACTAGCCTTTTTATAAAATTGTGGTGAAACTCGAGGACTTGCTCATAAAGGGATGTGTTAAAGACAAATTTGATCCTCTGTTTAAGCTTTTATATCGGGGTTCATTGAATGGAGTCGAGTATGTCGTCAGCAAAATGTCTTTTCCCATTCTCCCACACTACTTTTGAGGACATGGACTGGATTTTGAACCTGATCTACTTGGCATGGAACTAACCTCTAGAGCCTGAACTCCTAAATTTTACCATTTATTGCCGATGGAATCTCCAGTAATTCACAGTTTATGCTCTAAACATGTCTAGGTATGGCTGGAAAAGAGATACGTTGGTTCCCTCCACACTTCAGAATGGTTTAATACAGCAGGCAGAAATGTTAAAACGGGACTCATTGCTAGTGTGATTGTGTCTCAGGTACTATTTTCATATTGCTTTCAACCTAGACTGAAAATGTTTAAAATTTTATTTTACTTACAGTTTCAATCATTTGAGTTTTGCAGTGGACCTGGGCTGCCACAATTTTACAAAGTTCAAATGTTGCATGGGAATATGGAATCAGTGGTCCTTTCTGGTATGCAAGTGGGGCTACAATCCAGGCATGTCTAAGATTAGTTTTCCTATCAAAATTTGCCCATCTAATCTTAAATAATAGTGATCAGTTTTACAAAATTTTGATGAGCAGTTACTCTTGTTTGGTGTAATGGCGATCGAGATGAAAAGAAAGGCTCCTCATGCTCATACTGTTTGTGAAATTGTGAAAGCAAGGTGTGTTAGAATCTAAGGAAAATTCTATTATTCTTGTGTTTCCTCTTAAATTAAAATTTATAGCATCTCTTTTTCATCAGATGGGGAACTGCAGCTCATATCGTCTTTCTTACTGTCTGCTTCATGACAAATATTATTGTAACGGCTATGCTTCTTCTTGGTGGATCTGCTGTGGTGAATGCACTCACTGGAGTGAAGCGGTTGTTTTCTTGGAATCATCACATGGTTGACTGTTACAAAAGTTGAGTATGGGAGGGTAAATCTTGATACAACTGGAAGAAATGCACCAATGCTTGCTGGAAACCTAGTTTCTATACTCACCGGAGGAGCTGTTCATGCAGTATGCAGCTTTTTGTCGCCTCAAAATTACGACTGGGAAACAACTAAACAGATAACCGTGGTAGAGAAGGAAAATATCGAATTACCAGCTGACGAGTTCAGAGAAGAAAAGCTGATTAGAGCAAAGGCATGGATTGTCAAATGGGGTGTTGGTTTTACTATTGTTATTGTTATATTGTGGCCTCTTTTGACTCTTCCGGCAGGTAACTCAACATATGATCTATCCCACAATCTGCTTTCAAGTTTAAAGAATTTATGATTTTGTTATAGTTTTTGCTTCTGTGATAACAATGCAGGACAATTTAATTTGGGATACTTCACATTCTGGGCAGTAATAGCAATTGCATGGGGTACAGTGGGTTCAGCAGTAATTATAGCTTTACCTTTAATTGAAAGTTGGGGTACAATCCAAAATATCCTCATTGGCATGTTCACAAATGACAGACTTATGGAAAAGATTGAAGAACTGAATTTCAAGTTAGGGACTATTGTGTCTGCAATTCCTGAAGCGGAGAGAATTTACTTACTTGAAATAGAGAAGGCTAAGAAGAAAGAAGCATCAGAAATTGAAGTTCAAGATCTACCTGCATAAAATAACAGCATTGTTTGGATGACGTATGTAACAAACGCTTGAAAAAGTAAATTTCAACCACAAAGAAACGTTGTCAATTGAAAAAAAAAAAAAGTCCGCTTTGAGAGGCGGCTGTTATTATCGATTTAGATAGTCGATGTCGCTTCATCTGCACTAATAAAGCAAGGAAAGAGGAGCATATAAGTCGGGCTGCTTAATTAATGTATACGACTAGTAACCCGAAAATTGGTTCTTTGTTCCAATATATAGCCATGTGGAATGGTGTTTAACTAGAAGATTGGAGAGTTCATGTTTTATTCAAGAATTTATGACTAGTGGTGTAAAGATGATTGGACTGATGCATGCATTTTTCGATATTTATTTACAAACGACTTGCCCTTTTGATGTACTTTGCTTGAGGGTTCGATTTTATACCTCTAGCGAGAGATATCGATTTGAGGTGTCAAAATGGGTGGACTAGTTCTCGTGGATCATTGGGTTGGACAATCAAGTCCAATATTGCCTGTTATTTTCACAGGACAACTCATGAATCGACCTAAAATTGAGGAGATGGACTGATTTTGATTCGATTTTTACTTGAATGGATTGTCACAGGCTTTGGCCACCCGCCCATTTTGAAACCACTAGTACGGATGCTTTCATTAGTTTAGTTAATTAAGAAAAGATCGAACCCTGCCCTCAGCCTACTTACAAACACTATGGATATACAGTTAATACTTGAATAGGTCTTACAAAAATTCCTTGGAATGTTATTTGTAATTTATATTTGTTGGAGATCAAGGGCGGAGCCACGAAATTCCTTCAGTGCGGGCGCAATTTCTTGACGCCAAACTTTAAGTTTTTGGTCATGGATTTTAATGATAAAAAAATATAAAACCATATCACAAAAATACTATAAATAACGTAGTTCATAAGTTACATATATTCCTTGCGAATTTTTATACTTTTATATCGTTATATAATAACTTCATTATCAATTTTCAAAAATGTATTACATTCAAAAAAATTAAATTTCTATGGAAGGATGTATTGTCTTTCACTTATTCATGCATAGATGAGTGATTGAGACTGGCGAACTAGTCTATTTTTCAATAACGAGAAAAGAAGATGAAGCTGTCTATGAATATGTAACAGCAAAATTTACATTTTGAGAGATAAAAAATGAATCAAATTACCCAAATAAAGCTATCCAAAGATCCACCGCCAATTTTTCTCCTTAACTTAAACTTTCCGCCAATCACATAATCCATAATTAATTTCCTAAAATCAATAAAACCAAAAAATAAAAATCTTTCTCTATTCCACAATTAATCACTCAATAACAAAAGCATTAAATCCCAGACTTTGAAAATACCCTTTAGATCCACGAAATCATCATAGAAATTAAATCATTCAAAAACCCCAAAAGTCATTTATTTTGAGTTACCTGAAAAATCCAAAAAGTTGACAAATATTATCCATCCCACCATTGCATTCCAAATATGGTGCCCAAAGTTCACATTGGACCATATGGGCCTCCGCCCCTATTGGAAATGCTCTGAATTTCTGGTACTAATATAATATTTCAAAATTCTTAAAATTTTCAATTGGAACTTAAAAGTCGTAATTTCAACATTGTCATTCTCTAAGTTTTGATTTCATTTATGCTATTTTTTTATAAGAAATAGACGAAAATGTAATTGTTTCATATTTTTGTAGAAATAGCAAGGCTTAAGAATTTTTAATTCTCATTTTACAACTTCTAGTACACAGTACCTACAATTTAAGGAACTTACAAGTTGGACTGAACTGCAGCAAAGTTAAATTATAATTATTTGTTCCAACAAATCAAAAATGAGGAAATTATGCAAGCATCCCCAATCTTTAGAGTCATATGCATTTTCATTCCCAACCAATGTTTATATATGGAGTCCTAACCTTTAGAAAATATGCGATATTCATTCAAATGGATGGATTCTATCCAATTTTTCGTTAGTCAACCTAGTTGACTTGTATGTTCGAATATTAAAAAGGGCAAAAATGAGATTCCTTATTTTTACGTAAAATGTAGAATAAAAAAAAAATACTACACATATATAAAGAATAGAATTATGAAAAGAAGATAAAAATGTGGATTTGTCAACTATTTTGACTAACATGAATTGGACGGAATCCATCTATTTGAACAAATGCTACCTATTTTCTGAAGATTGAAAATCCCTTCGTCCAAAAAATTGATTGAGGACGAAAGAACAATGATCGTAACAGACATTTTGCATAAATTATCTATTAAAGTGTTGGAAGACATTCAAATGCAACAATTAAGGTTCCAAAGTGTGATATGGTACAAAATAGCATTACACTAAACAAATACAGCCATGCTATGTTGTCAGAAAATGATAGATATGCAACCTGACCTATATTCACAATGAAGGGCTCACTTCTTTTTTACTTTTCTATTCATGAAGGACTCGCGCACATATAAAAAGTTGTCAACTAAGGTGAAAAAAAAATTCTGACAAACGAAATTGAATAAAGCTTCTGTAACAGGAAGATTGACCGCCTCCCTGATAGAAGCCCCACAGATGGGGGTGGGGCCCGCAAAAAGAGACCTCCCCCTCCCCCTGTTTGTAGGGTTCGATCAGGAGGGCGGTCAACCTCCTGTTACTGTAACAAATCCCAACGAAATTATTTCAAACAAATATCTCTTGTCAACCTCAAAAAAGTAGAAAGCTGCAGATTCTTCTAACTACAAAAATTGAAAGCAAAGCAATGATTTCACTCCAAAAGTTCTAATTTTTTGTTAGTTTTTTGTAAAGGAGAAACTGTAAGTTCTTCTTCAACTCTCCACTCTATAAAATCGAATAAAATTATTGGGCCGATATTTCATCGAAAACCTCAACACAAACAAAAGTACTGTATACTGCACTGCCATTTTTAGCAGAATTACATTAAAATTTTAATATTATATTGCTGTAATTAAAGCCATGTTGGGGCGGCCGGAGGGCGTGGGGGGGGGGTACTGTAGGGTGAGTGGGGTTGTCAATAATATCCCAGCGGTGAGTTAGCTACCTTTCAATTATGCCCATCTTTCTCTTATTATTATTATTATTATTATTATTATTATTATTATTATTATTATTATTATTCGGTGAAAAAGAGTTTTGAAATAATATATTTTTAAAGACAGTATAAAGTGAAAAAAAAAACTAGATTTACGTGTAAAATATTTTATTATGAAAATGTATGATTGAAAGTGAATTTGAGAGAAAAGGAAAGTTTCCAAATAATGGTAGACAAATAGGGACTAAATGTTAGTATCACACATCGTTGTATTTTAATCGACTACATGAATTCTTTGTTATTATTATTATTTTTTTATATATATAGATAATATTAATAAAAAAAAAATGTCGTTGGAAGAGCTAACGATAATTTTGATGTCACCTTCAAACTCATTACAAGGGTATCCGTAATTCAACTACTCTCGAAAATTCTTCGATTTTCTTGGTTTGTTTTCTTGGCTTTGAATTTAATTCTTCAATGGCAGCACTGCCAATATACCAACCTCGCACTAAATGTAATTACACTTGAAAAGGAAATGTTCCTTAATTTGATTTCATCCAATAAGAAATCTTAATGGAAGTGAACCAAAAGTAACTTTCTCGAAAAACTTTTCTATAAAATGTGGAAACAACATGGAGAAGTTTCAAACGAGTCTACTTATTGGCCGATGCCAATAGAAGAGAGCTTTTGCACATGCTTATGATCTTGATTACGTGAATTAGATACATAAATAGTAATTGATAAAATGTAAAGGTTAAAATCATGTTTATTCTAAGTCCATTTTTGTTGTAGATAAAAAAATTGATTAAAATTTTAAGTTAAAATCAATTATTAAATTAATTTACTAAAAGTTTGATTTTAATCTACGTCAAACATATGCTAAGGCTACGTTTGGACCACATTTTAAAAAAAAATACATTTTTAAATAGTTATTTGACATCATTTCAACTACATATTATTCAATAAAATAATATTAGACGTAAATCCAAAACTTTTTTTTACTTTTTAACCACACATTTTCCATCAATACACTATTCAAAAATGCATTATTAGAAATATAATGTGGCTCAAACAAGGGCTTAGTATAAGTGAAGTCAATGGATCTTTTAAAAACTATTACAATTCATATTAGAGTTTTGCTGTGCGAACATGAGGATGACACCTCGGTTGACTGAACACAAACACATGAGGGGATTGACATTTTTTTCACAACCATTCTACAAGTACACCTTTTTTCACAGCACACGCACATGCAAGTCTTTTTATCGTGGATCTCACCTTTGTGAGAGAATGTGAAAATTGATGTACAAATAGCATTTTTCTTCTTTTAATTCACTCGGGATCCACGCACAATGTGAGGGTTGATCAACCAAAGGTGTTAAAAAATTTGCGCAAACGAGTCTCCCGGGACACAGCTTAACTGGTGAATCAATCAACATTTGTTTTGCTTCCAGCGGCATGGTGGAGGTTCGAATCCTGGTGGGAACCTGCGGTCAGATTTATTTGGTATGGAGCAATCACTTTGGAGGAGGATCTTTTGTGTGCATGAGTGTACAGGCGGTGGGGGGAACCTGTGATCCAGTTGAGGCATAACCCACGATTTACCCTCTCCAAGGTTCTAGGGGCAAGGGTCTTGGGGGTTCAGGATTTAATCTAGTATAAGTTGGGACACCTGGATATCCAAAAGAAAAAAAAAAAAAACAAAACAAATTAATTTGGGCAAACGAGCTTTATTCTTCATATTAAGATCTGCCAAAAACTGAACGACTTCTGGAGTATCAGATCTGATTAAGAATCTGCTAAATCATTAATGAAAGGTAATCGTTGAATAAACATATCTTTAAAAAAAGATTTTTTTTTTATTTTTTTTTATTTTTTGTCTCTTCCTTTCTTTAACTATTAAGTATCTTTCATTTCAATCCTTCATTTTCTATATTGTGTTCAACGTGATTGAGTGAATCAACTCAAGTGTATTTAACGTTGATGTTTCTGAATTTCTTCGAAACGTAATATGTCGATAATAGAGTAGAATATAGTATTAAAAGCATGTTCATATGTTCCATTAATGCGTTTCTCAATTTTTTTTAGAAAGCATGTTCATTTGCTCCATTAATGTATTTCTCAATTTTTTCTTCACGTTTTAGCTTTCTTGAAAATGTCTCTACAAATCGAGCAATTGGTCTTCTATATGTTATAAAAAGAGGAAATTACATGAAACCCTGTTTTTTGAGTTTCCAATTCAAAAATCAGAAATTATCTTTATTCATTCAAAAATCAAGTATATAATATACCCCCAACCTACCTTACTCCATCCTACCTATCGTTTAATCGATTTCTCCACCAATTGAACCCACATATCCACAATCCAAGCTCTCTCCATCTTTACCCTCTATTCGTCACCACCACTATTTCCACTGAAAACGTACCCTCTCCACCTTCACCCATCGTCTGTCGCCACCCACCACTCCCTCTCCGTTAAACATTGCTGCATTTTACTTCAATGACCTATCAATTTCATTGATATCCCATTGAATCACCAAACCATCACCAAGTTTCCAACCCACATTATCTCTGCTTCAAGTCCACACCCTATAGCAATTGTTCCAAGATTGCCATCTATAGGATCTATCCACCATTGGCTTCATCTTTTGATTGCACAAAGTCCTCATTCGTTGGTCAGAAGTAAAACTTCCACCAGTCACCATTCTTCCCACCTTAAACAACCATCGGTCCCCAATTGCATTTGTTTTTTTATTTCTTTCTCCATTTTAACTCTGCCTATGTTGGCGAATCTCAGCCTATGGTTGTTGATATTGGTTGATTTAGTGGGGAAAAGGCAGTGATGGTGTGTTGGTGGTGATGTGTTTGAATTTGATGTAGAGGTGGTGATGTTGGTTTTAGATTTGATGTGGATGTGGATGTCATAATAATGGTGAGTCTCTAGTTATTGTAGTTGTTCGGTGTTTGTGTTTTCTTATTTTGTTTTTGTTATTTGTTTTGTTTGGATATCTTATTTGTTGTGGGTGGTTTTTTGATACAATGTGTTGGGATGGTGTTGGCAATGATGACAGTGGTTCTAGATTGAGATGTCCTTAATTGAAATTGAGATGAATTTTAAAAATCCTTCTAAATTTAGGCGTTTTCAATTAATATTTTAATAAATTTTAATAAAATCCATTGAAATTTAGATGTTCCCAATCGAGATTTTAATGAAATTCAATGAAATCCTATAAAATTTAGGTATCATGAATAATTAGTGGATTTATAAAAAATTTATGAATAAAAGGATTTTAAAATATTTTTATTGATGTTAAACTTAAAAATATATATAACCAAATCTTTTAAAATTTCACCATACTTGATGAGATTTTTATGGAATTTGTGAAAATTTACTCAAATCCACTAAAGTCATTAGGATTTATAATTTTTTAAAATTCATCAAGTGGTGGTTGTGTTGTTGGGTTTGGATTGGGTTAGGGTTGTATAAACACAATTTGTGACCAATAAATTGGGTTAATCTATGACCAATAAATAATTTGTAACCAAAAAAATAAATAATTTGTGATATTGATGCAATTACTTGTGAGTTGTGCACAATGACGTGCGAGTCTGCGACATGTGAACTAATAACATGTTACATGTTACAAGTCACGTATCAATGTTCACAAGCACATATCAAACGGAATTTATCACTGATTTATATACATAGGTCAATATTAATTGGTCACAAGTTATAGTTCACAGGTCAAATTGTGTAAATCACGAGTGTTCACATGTTATAGTTTACATGTCAATATTAATTGGTCATAGGTTATATTACATAAGTCATATGTTCACAGAGCATAGGTTATAGTTCATAGGTCAATATTAGTTGGTAGCATGTTATAGTTCACAGATCACATGTCATATTGTATATGTTACAGGTGTTCACATGTTACCATTCATAGGTAACAGATCAATATCTACAGGTCCAAGATCCAAGAGAATTGGTCATAGGTTATCACGTGCAACAGATCAAAGTAAACTCAAGAGATCTAATCACATGTCATTGATTTCTCCAAATTGGTCACAAATTAAATTAACCAAATTTTGAAAATGAGAATTGAAGTTATTTGATCCGGTGAGTACTTTATAAATTATATCAGGGACTTTTTCAATTTTCAATTTTAAAAATAGATTTAAATTACACTAGCATTGCTCAATCGTCGCTGAAGAAGATAGTCAATTGCCAGCAATGTTCAATCAATGTTCTTTAAAAATCGTTATGTTTCTTCCTATCTCTTATTTGAGTTGGCAATGCTTAGTCATTATTGAGCACGATTAGTTTGCTATTAAAGAAGGTGCTCAATCGTCGACAATTTCTATAGATTTTATCCTTCCTCCGACAAAGTTACTTGGATGTTGATGACTATGAGAGTGGTTGCCGGCAACTGTAAAAGGGATGGCGACGAGCAGATGCTGATGACTATGGGCCGGACGGGACAGAGATTGGTATTATTTTATACATAATTTTATATTTAATTAATAGAATTTAATAATTTTGAAAATCTAAACTTGTTATCTTAAAATTAAATTGGCCTGAACTTAAGGCCCTACATACGATTTTTACCCCTTTAAAAATGGTTTTCTTTTCCAAAATTTACACCACTGGTTACCAACCTGTACACCTTGTTGTAACTCCACCCTCATACTACTTTTTTATTACAATTATCTTAAATCTTTTGTTACTCCATTGTTCTTCACTTGATAAATTCCATAATTAATATTTACATCTAGACTTGAAGCGCCACAAAATTCTTGTACTAGACTCTAGCGACTTCTTTCTACTAAGATACACAAGCTATCATTCGCAAATCAAATTATGTGAATCGAAAGAGAAGCCCTACTAATATATCAGCTCATCCCGTAAAACGATGTGATTTTACGAAGAGTCTAAGTACAACACTTCATTCGCATTGATAATCAAGAAGTTTGCTTCCACCATTAGCTGTATCATATACTTTTTTTATACTATCACACTTTCACACCTCTTTTTTCTTAAGGTAAGTAAAAGGACAATATGATCAGATAGGGGCATCCAGTTGGATCCTTAAAATTAGATAATAAGTCATGGTAAAGTCTATAAATTGAGGGTGGAGTTGTAATGAATTCTATAGATCAAGGACATAAAATTTTCCTAAAAGAAACAGGCAGACACCCATGCACAGATTTAAACAAAACAGCTCTCGGGGCATAGTCCAGTGGTGCAAAGGACAATAGTGAGGTTATCTCACGCCTTACTGGCAGCCGCAGTGTAAGAGTTCGATTATTGAGACATGAAATTGGACTCCTTGTAAACGCAGTGTACAGACAACTCTTGTTCCCTAACCTGTTATGACACATTCCGCGATTTACCTCCTTCACAAAGTTCTAGAAACGGGGTGAGAACCCTCAAAATTGAGGTTCAACCTTTAAACAAAGCAAATAAAAAAGGGTTTCACTTGAAAATGGCCACAAAGATACCTAAAAATTCTCAAAAGTACACAACACTAGAAAGCCAGGGCCATACCAGAAAAACTATACCCTCGTCCCCCGGTTCC